>NC_133619.1:514836036-515180040 GCF_048593235.1 Sminthopsis crassicaudata
AAGAGAAGAGAAACGTTTTATCTGCCCTCTGAGTCCATCACTTCTCTTTGGGTAGATGGGTGGCTTGTTTCATCATGAGTCCTGTCTAAGTTAGCAGAGCTCTTAAAATATAGAATGTTATGGTGTAAGAAGGCAAAGAATATAGAATGACTGATGGCATGTGAAGACTGATGAATCTCTGGAGCTCAGAAGGTTTGAACTGCAATGAACAGTATTAATATGTTGAATACCAAGAAATAAGGGACCATCTGATTCTTTAAAGATAAACACAATGGCCCAGTTGGGTAACTGATTAAGTCAAAGCTTCCATGCACAACCGTAGTGAGATTGAGTTTTTAAGTAACCCCTTAACTCCCCAGTCTGAGGGAGGTGGGGGCAGAAAAGGGAAGAAGAGAAAGAGAGAATAAAGAGGAAGGAAGAAAAGAAAGAAGGAAGAAAGAAGGGAGGAAGGGAGGAAGGAAAAGAGAGATTAAAAATAGGATGTTATATATTGGATTTAACATATTTAATAGGACTATCTGCCATCTAGGGGAGGGAGTGGGGGGAAGGAGGGAAAATTTTGGAACAGAAAGTTTTGCAAGGGTCAAAACTGGAAAATTACCCATGCATATGTTTTGTAAATAAAAAGCTTTAATTTAAAAAATAGGATGTAAGAGCTTGGAGGCATCTTATTACATAGAAGAATATAGATCATCTATGCCATAAGAGACCTTCAAAATCCAAGCTCTTCATTTAATAAATGGGAAAACTTGAGACCCAAAAAAGTACAAGATCTGTGCAAAATCACATCTGCAGATCAAGCCATGTGGGGAAGGACTCCTAGTCCTCCTTAACTTAGCTGATGCTGATGAGTCAGGGAATGGTGACTGGCCCCCAGGCTGTGTGACACCAGATGAGATAGAAAAGCTTTGAGATGAAGAAATGCGAAACAGTACAGAGTTAAAGCAACATATCCCTGGGGAGCCAGATGTCAGCTTCCCTAGGGAATCCTGCCTTACACTAAGATATGAAGGGTGCTTGGCCATCCTAAAAGCACCTCTATGTGGTGCATTTAACTCTATCAATGCACTTTAAGATGAATTTAAATTTCCATACTCTCCAAGTCAGAAATGAATCAAGAACCAGGTATCAAGTATTTATTATTAAGTGCCTGGTTTGTGTAGGTCATGGAACTGAGCATTTGGGATACAAAGACAAAAATGAAATAGTCTCTGTTGTCAGGGAATTTTGGAGAGAAACCCTAATGAGGAATCAAGTTCCCATAATCACCAAAATAATCTTAGTGCATTTTTTGTTCTTTTAGCATAGAACTGGAAACCAAATAGGTATCCATTGAGTAGGGAAGGACAAATTGTAGAATGTTCACTTGATAGAATTATAAGAATTAGAAGAAAAAATGAAAACTGATGAATATTGGTTGTTCAGTTATTTTAGTCATGTCTGACTCTTTATGACTCCATTTGAGGTTTTCTTGGCAAAGATACTAGAGTTGTTTGCTACTTTCTTCTCCAGCTCATAAAGAAGATTTAAATGGGAAGATACAAACTGATACTAAATAAGGTCATGCAAACTAGGAAAATAGCATACAAAATGATTATAATATAAACAGAAGAAACAATGACAATATCAAATCTAAATATATAATAATCTAGCTTTGTCCTAGTAATAACAATTAAAATTTCTACAACAGTTAAAATTTGCAAAGCATTGTGCTATTATCATCTCATTTGATCTTCACAACAACTCTATGAATTAGATGCTATTATTATTCCTGTTTTATAGAAGAGAAAACTGAGGCAGACAGTGGTTAATTGATTTGGCCAGGGGCACATAGCTAAGTAAGTGGCCAAAAGGGGATTTGAACTCAGTCCTTCCAGACTCCAGGTCTATATTCTATGTGCTATACAGCACAAAGCAGAGAATCCATCACCAGCCCTTCTTGCCAGAGGCACAGTAGAAAAACTGCATATGTTGTCAAACTTGCTTTTCTTCCCCTCTTTTTTTTTTATTCTTATAAGGGACAATTCTCTGGGAAAGGGAGGAAAAAAATTTTAGGAAATGAAGTGATATAAAAATAAACAATCAATAAGAATCATTAAAAATAGTAGATGAGTGATTCTCGAAACCCTGGAATTGAGGAATTCCTAAATTTATTTCCAATTATTAATCTCTACTCACTTCAATGGGTATAGCCTATTTTTTTTTGGTTATCCGTATACATTTTTAAATATATATTTCCTTTTGAATTATGTTGGGAAAGAAAAATCAGAACAAAAGGGAAAAACCACGAGAGAAAAAAACACACAAAAGACAACACAGTGAACATAGCATGTGTTGATTTACATTCAGTCTCCTTAGTTCTCTTTCTGGATGCAGATGGGGTTTTCCATCCCAAGTTTATTGGACTGTCTTGAATCACTGAACTGCTGAGAAGAACCAAGTCTGTTATAGTTGATCATGGCCCAGTCTTCTGTTGCTGTTATGCGTTACTTCTTGTTCCTCTCACTCCACACCTATCTCTGAGCTTTCACATTGTCCATCTAGTATGGACACTTCTTATCTTTTCCTCTTGTAATCAATCCCCTGTGCCATCTAGCATATAGTAAGCACTTAATAGATGCTTATTGATTGCTTGGTATGATTGGTTCTCTGGCTGTAAAATGGCGATGACAATCTTTTTACTATACATCTTACTGGGGACTATGCGAAAAGCATTAAAGGGTAAAGAAATGGATGCTGTTATTGTCATTATTTTTCTAGGGATGCCTCAAGAGTGAGAATGGAGAATGAAGAGTAGTCCAGTTTGGCTAAAACAGAGAACATATAAGAAGGGAAGTGACATAAGATAAGGGCATTAAACTAGGCTGGAATCTTGAGTTATATAATTAATATAATAAAATATAACATTATATGCACATACACATATACATATGTTATTTGGTCAAACAATGGGAAACCACTAAAGGTTTTTGAGATGAATACAAGATAGGATAGGCTATCTACTAAACAGAGAGGACACAGTTACTACAGCTCCTTTAAGAATTCAGGAAAGTAAAAAAGAGTTGGATAGGCGTGGGTATGGGGGAAATGAAATTTGAATTTGAAGCCTGGTTAAAATCTGTCAAGCTGGAAAGAGGAAATGAGGGCATTCCTTCAGGAATAGATAGCATGAGTAGAGAAGTGGAAGGGAGGATGAAGTTGGTATATGCAGGGATTGCAGCATGGATTATAGAGTATGGCAAAAGGAGTATTGAGAAATGAGACTGGAAAGGTGGATAGCCTTGAATGTGACTCTTGACATTTACATATTTTTTGGTAAGAGGGTCTCAAAGTCCTTGAGCAGGAAGCAAGATGACAAAAGATTAATCTGTTTAAGTGTGTTTGGGGAGGAGAAGAAGAAACTAATTATGAAGTATAACAGCTACAGTGTGAGTTACTTGGTTTGAAAATCCCACAATAATCCAAAAGAGATCGTAAAAAGGGGGAAAGACCCACGTGTACAAAAATGTTTCTAGCAGCTCTTTTTGTGGTGGCAAAGAACTGATAATTGTTGGGATGCCTATCAGTTAAAGAATGCCGAACACGTTGTAGTAAATGAATATAATGTGATACTATTGTCTGTAAGAAACGAAAAGCAGATTTTAATTTCAGAAAAATATGGAAAGACTTAAATGAATGGATGTTGAGTAAAGTAAGCAGAACCAGGAGAATATTGTTACAGCCACCTTATGTGATCATCCACCATGATAGACTCAGTTCTTCTCAGCAATACAATGATCCAAAACAATTCCAAAAGACTCCTGATGGAAAAAGCTATCCATATCCACTGAAAGAACTATGGAGTTTGAATGCAGAATAAAACATACTATTTTAACTTTTTTGATTTTTCTTTCTCATGGTTTTTTCCTTTTATTCTGATTTTTCTATCACAACATGACTAATAAGGAAATATGATTAACATTATAGTAAATATATAACCTATATCAGATTGCTTGCTGTCTTGGGGGGAAGGGGAGAGAGGGGGGAAAATTTAGAACTCAAAGTGTTACAAAAATAAATGTTGAAAACTATATTTACTATAATTAATTGAAAAACATAAAATATTGGTAAATACCAAAAAAAAAAAAAAAAAAAAAGGTTTGGAAGAGACTTGAGGATCATATATCATTGTCTTCACTTTATTTTTTTAATTTGTTTTCTTTTTAATTTATTAACTAAAACAAGCATATCCATAACATAGGGGAATAAAAAAAGATGATTATAAAACAAAAAAGAAAATCTCACAATAATATGGCTCTTTAATCACTCAACAGAACCATAACTAGCAATTGTGGTTGCTACAATTATAACTTGCTAACTGGTGATTTATAAATTTCAGCACCTTGAGAAAAGACCCAGTTGTTCTGTCCTAGTTATAGCTATGACCCAGCACGTCCCAGAAGAAACCTACAAAAGGTCTGGGTAGAGATTAGCAGATTGGGGGGAACCACCCACATTCCCAGAGAGCGGGAGACTGAAGTTAGACTAGAAAGTCAGACTGTTTTAGACAAGGACAAAGTGACAGGCGTGATTCAGGGACAGATATCAATGATTCAGACCTGGGAGGAACCTCAGAAAACAGAACATTTTAGAACAGAGAATGCTGTTCTATTATGTCTGAGCTGGAAGGGTCTCAGAATATGGACGATCAGAGCTAGGAGGACACAGAACAGAAAGTATCAGACGTAGGAGAAGCCTTAAAACAGAGAATGTTAGAGTTTGGAAGGCAGAGCTGGGAGAGAGCTTAAAACAAAGAAGGCCTGAGCTGGAGATACCTTAGAACAGTGTCAGAGCTGGGAGGAGCCTTAGAACAGTGTATGGCAGTGTTGGAAGGGAGCTAAAACCACTGAACATCAGAGCTGGCCAAGACCTCAGAGACCATCCATTCTAACTTTCTTTATAAAAAAAGAAAAAAAAAACAGATGAAGAAATTGAGACTAAGTGACTTTCTTGAAGTCACACAAGGAGGGGAGTGGCAAGGCTGAGGCTCAAACACAGATCTCCTGATTTCTGACCTGTGGCTCTTTCTACTGTCCCATGTTCCATGTTATTGGAAGGAACGTTACACTTCAGAACATGGAGGAAGGAAAGTGAAGGGAACAAACAGCTAATAAGCGCCCAAGTGCTTTCCATATATTATCTCCATTTGGTCCTTGCAATCCTGAGAATGGAAAGTCTGAAAAGAAAGGATTGAGGATCTGTTCATCTCACTCCCTGATTTTACAGTGAAGGAAACAGTCTTAAAGAAGGTATTTCACAGTACCATGCACCGAGGGAATTTTGGCCTCTCTCTCTTCCTACGGCATCTTGGGGTCCACCTTGTGAGACTGACTCAGACTTTGTGGTGGCTTCTTGCCCAGCTAAGCTACCTTCCCTTCTCTGAAAGCTTGCCTAGGTCCTGGCTAGAGACAAGAAGCATGGAGAAGCCATTCCTCCATTCTCCTGCCTCTAGTTCTCTGCCATTAGCTTCAGCCTCCTAAAAGGCGCTCATCCCCTCCCACCACTCCTCCTCCGGGGTCCTGTGCCTGGGCAGCCCCAGGAAGCCACGTTCCGAGCAGAGAGGAAGGATTCCACTGACGAGATGAAGGAGGTTGAGAAGAAGCTGGGACGTCTGGCAGAGGGACAGGTAGAGACTCGAGGCTGAGATTTCACCACTTTGGGGGACAGGTTTTGTGGAAACAGCAGCATTCTTTCCCACATACACATACCAAAGGCAGCAGAGTTTCCCAGCCTCCCCCAGTCTGGGGCTTAGAGACAGCAATTTGTAGTCATGGGAGGGAGAACAGGGCAAGTCTTCTGTGCCAAAGGGAAAGTCAGCTGTGTGTATCAGAGAGGGTGCGGGATTTGGAGTCAGCAACGCTGGGTTACAACCCGTGCTCTGCTGCTTGTTACCTGTGTAGCCTTCACTTCCCCGCTGAGTATCAGTTTCCTTATATATAAAATGAGGTAGTGAACTAAATTGTCTCCCAGGCCCCTTCTCCAGCTCTCTTTGCCTATTAGATCCATGACTTCCCCCTGTGAGACATGAGTCATCAGAGACTAGAACAGACCCTTCCCCACCCCCAATAGAGTCTCAAGGGAGAAGCCATAACGCCCTGGATAGGGAATGACCTCACAAACCTTCCCAGTGCCGACAGGAGATGAGACTGCAGTGACTAACTGGCTGGGCTTTGTGCAAGCTACCCAGGGTCACCTCCCCACTGAGTGGGCATCCGTCCCCCCAGCAGCTCTCTAGAATTCTCTTTTTCCCACTGAGGAGTATTCTACTGTGGAATGAGAGCTGTTTCCCCCAGCCTGGGGGAAAGGGTACGGGACTTATAGCAGGAATCAAATTCATCTCTCCTTATATTCATACCTAATAGCAAACTGAATGTGTAGCAGGAGCTCAGGAAATATGTGCCAACTGGTCAATTGACTGATTTAAGACTTCATTGAAAAGGGAAGGTCGGGGCAGCTAGATGGTGCAATGACAGAGTACCAGCTCTGAAGTCAGGAGGACCTGAGTTCAAATCTAACCTCAGATACGTAAGACCTATGACCCTGGGCAAGTCACCAATTGCCTCAGGAAAAAAAGGAAGGAAGGAAGAAAAGGGAAGGTCGAGGTGAGGGCCCACAATCTTGGGTGCAAGGGTGAGGATCTGTGCAGGCAAAAAGCAGTAGAATATCATGAAAGAGTATTAGTCTAGAATTCAGAAGTCCTGGATCCTACTGCCATTTCTGCTCTTTAATCACTGTATGATAATAGAAAAGTTGCTTTACTGATGGAGATCTCAGTTTTTTCATCTGTAAAATAAGATAGTTGACCTAGAGGTTCCCCCCACAGCCACCCTTCAGCTTACACATTCTATGGCTTAAAGTCCCTACATCTCTGGCATTCTAGGATTCCTTCCAGTTCAACATTCTCAATTGTAAGGCCCTTTCCAGCTTTGGTATTCTCAGTTAATAAATGCTAATTAAGCAGTTACTCTGTGCCAAGCATTGTGCTAAGCTTTGTGGATACAAAGAGGAAAAAGAGCTTCTAAAGAAGCTCACAATCAACTCGGAGAAACAACATCAAAGTACAAACAAGCTATATAAGGATAAACTAGAAATAATCAACAGAGGAAAGGAACTACGAAATTCCATTCTAAGGTTCTCACTTTCTAAGTTCTAAGGTTCCTTCCAACTCTGACATTCAGTGTCCTAACGTCCCTTCCTTAGGCTCTCCTTCCTGCTAGCTCACACATTCTTCTAAGGTTTCCACATTGTGTCCTCAGCTTCCTTCCAGCTTTAATGTTCTAAGTTCTAAGAGTTTCCCCCAACTCTGATGCTCTCTGTTGAATGTCCTAAGATCCCTCAGCTCCGTCCTGCCATATTCTGTCTTCTTCTATGTCCCTGGTAGGCTCACGTGGCCCAGAGGCTGGGGCAGACATTTAAGGAATGATTAAAGGGAGCCTGGGTGTATGGCTTGACTGCCCACAGTGAGCTCTGGGGATGGAATAATGGTTCACAAATATTTGAGATATATAAACACCCTGGGGGAGGAGGAAGGAATGAGTTTGGGGGGAGGTAGAAAGGAAAAACTAACAGTAAGAAACCACCAAGAGAAACATCTTCAGCTTCATGAGACTCTTAACAGCGGCCTGACCAGGGCACCAAGCCTGAAAGTACTAACCTCGGAAAGAGGAAAAAAGAGGAAAAAATATTGAATCTGAAGTTAGGAAACCTGGACTCTGGTTCTTATTAGTTGTGTAAACCACAGACAAATCAGTTCACCTCACTGGGCCTCGGTTTACTCATCTGTAAAACAAGAAGATTGTATTTATGATTTCTCAGGTCTACTTTAACACTGACATTCTAAGATCCCATGACTCTTCTCTCTGGGGATCTTGTAGATGGATATGGGTATGATCAAAGGCAGCCAGATAAGTACAATGTTGAGTCTAGAGCAAATGTGTCCTCAGTCACTTACTGCATGTGTGAGCCTGAGAAAATCACTTAATCTCTATATCAACTGATGCTGAGTGAAATGAATAGAACCAGAAGATCGCTGTACACTTCAATGCTGTATGAAGAGGTATTCTGATGGAAGTGGAAATCTTCAACATAAAAAAAATCCAACTCACTTCCAGCTGATCAATGATGGACAGAAATAACTACACCCAGAGAAGGAACACTGGGAAGTGAATGTAAATTGTTAGCACTACTGTTTATCTACCCAGGTTACTTATACCTTCGGAATCTAATACTTAACGTGCAACAAGAAAATGGTATTTACACACATATATTGTATCTAGGTTATATTGTAACACATGTAAAATGTATGGGATTGCCTGTCATGGGGGGAGGGAATGGAGGGAGGGGGGAATAATTTGGAAAAATGAATACAAGGGATAATGTTATTTTAAAAATTGCTCATGCATATATAATGTCAAAAAATTTATAAATAAAATTTTAAAAAAAAGAAAAGAAAAGAAAATCACTTAGTCTCGGTTTGTTTTAGCTTCCTCAACTAGAAACGGGGGTCACAGTTAACATCTAATTCCCATGACAATTGTTCAGATCTGGAAGACAGTAATCCCATTCCCCTCCTTCTCCACACTAAGTAAGTTAGGTTGAGTGGAAGGACTGTTGGGAACTGGGGGTTCCTGCACTTCAAGAGGGAGCCCACCCACCCCAACCCCCAAGCCCAAAGTCCACAGGTAGAGAGAGCAGGATGGAGGGATACTGGTTACCCCGTCCCCAGGAGATTTGGATGGCCTTGACTACTCTGCCACCTATTGGTTATACGTTAGAAAAGCAGCTGGTCCCCAGAAGTAGCCTCTCTGGGTGTTATGAGGGGTTAGTGCAAGCTTTACAGACCTTTCTCACTTCCCACTTTGATGGGGAAGTTTGGGGAAGGAGGTGGTGGAATAATTCATAGTTCTCTGACCTATAAAATGCATTTCCTACGACAGGCCTATGACACGGGTATGATTGTCTCCATTTTACAGATGAGATAACTGAGGAGCAAAGATAGAAAGTAGCTTGCCCAAGATCCCATGCCTAGAAAGGATCAGATGGAGAAGTGGAGAAAGGAAGCGTTGGCTGCTTCTTCAGAGACTCCCAGGGTGCTGGGATCCCAGAGCTGGAACAAGGCTCAGAGGCTATTTAATCCTGGCTATTTCTGACAGGAATTATAGAGATTCTGATTGGACACCAACAGAGACAGATGCTCGTTCTGCAGCAGCCACAAACTGCACTGTTGGACAGCTCCAATTACGAGTTTCCTTCCATTCCTCTTGGACCTTGGATAGCAGAATCCAACCACATCACTTTACAGATGAAGCGCCAAGGTCAATGACTGGTTCTGGGTCACTCAGCTCAGAATCTGAACCCAGCTCTCGGGGACTCCCAGGATCCTAGCCACTACACCACCTTGTCTCAATCAAAAAGCGCTTATTAGACTGTGTGCTAGGCACTGAGCAAGACTTTAAATATGCAAAGGTAAAAGTGAGTCTGTGCCTGTCCTCAAGAAGCTTACGTTCTACTGAACTTGTGGGATTCTACAACTTACCAAGCACTTTCCTTAGGATGACCTGAGAGGGGAACAGATTGGGTATCATCCCCTTTTTAAAGATGGGCAAGTTAAGCCTCAAAGAAGTTAAATAAATTGACTTAAATGAAGTCAACTCAACTGCATAAGTCTTAAGCCCAGATCCTCTAACTTCAAGGCTCTTTCCATTTTCTCCTGCCAGCTCTGATAAAATGAAGTTAGAGAGATCAGTAGATAGATGAATACTGGATAAATGGATGGATAGTGGATGGATGGATTAACATATAAAGATTATAAATCTCTAACTTTCCATATGTTGAATTTGAAATTTACTATTTATATGACCTGAAGGAAATCACTTCCCTTTTCTTTTCATTTTCTTCTCATTTGTAGTTTAATAAATGCTAAGGTCCCTTGTAACTCTGCTGGGATTCCACGATCCTATGATTCAACCACTTGTCCAATCTGCCGCCCAAATGCCAGCCCTCTATCCTGCCCCATGTGTAGTCTGAGGCTCCCAGACTCCCAGACAGTCCCTGTGGCTTGGCTTGGCTAGCAGCCTGCATCTGAGGTTTCCTGGGCGGGACACACCCTCGGGGTTGATGAGTGAGCAGGAGAAGGCCCCTTTCAGAGGTCTCCTGCTGCCCAGGGTCCCAAAGAGAGCTCATAACCTGGTCCCATCCTCACTTGGGAATTCGGGGGCTTCTCTGGACTAAGGATACAAGGAGAGGTGTGTACAAGGAAAAGTTAGTCCCTGAGTTTCCTCGAAAGATGAAGAAGTCAAGGCTGTGGGCCCAGATCCTGGTGGTTGTAGATCTGAAAAGACAGCCTGTTGGGAGGCCTGAGGGAGAGCAACCACAGGAAAGTACACAGAGGTAGAGAGAGGGCAGCCAGCAGGGACAGAGTCATCATTGCTCTTTGGGTCGGAAAGACATGGCCTGCCTGGAATCCACCAGCCAAAGATGTCAGCACTTGAAGAGACCTTTGGACACAGAAGGGTGTAGAAGGGATGGAATGGCAGTCAGAGGAAAGGGGGCTTGGACTTGGAGTCAGAAGACTAGTTTCCAATTCCAAGTTGGCCACTTACTTCCTAGGTGAAAGTCATAAAAATGAAGGGGTTTTGTGATGTAAATTCATGACCCCATGAGCATAGAGTGTCAGAAAGAGAGGGGACCTTAGAACAAAAATTTGAGACCAGGGAAGTGCCTTAGAACACAATCTAGAATTTGAAAAGATGAAGAAATCTCTGGGATCCTTCACATTGGGGATGACACATCCAAAAAGATGGGAACATCCATAAGGAGGAAGAGGCTGTTAGAATTAGAAGAAACCTCGGAACACGGACTATCAGAGCTGGAAGGACCCTTAGAACATACAAATCCAGGCTGGCAGGAGCTGGGGAACAGTGTCAAAGCTAGGAGGTGCCTCAGGCTAGAAGGATAGGAACAGAGAAAGGCAGAGGTCATCCTTCCTCTCATTTTATACAGGACACTAAAGTCCAGAGTGGGATTTGCTTAGTGCACAGAAACCCAGATCTGCCAACAGTATTACCAGTGACATGTAGCTGCCTCTGACGTGGCCTGAGCAGGGAAAGCCACCCAGAAGCTATCCACAGTCTGGGAGCAAACTATCCTCTGAAATGTCTTCTGTGTGCCCAGAGAGGAGCATGGGGAGGGTACCTACTCAGGTTCTATCCAGGGAGAGGACTCACATGGAAAAACTCTCTGAGGGCACCATGACAACAGTAAGTGCATTTCTCCCCTTTCTACTGCCCCAGAGCATCTTCTGAACAATGAAAGCTCACACACAGAAGGTCACTGAACCTTGTGCTAATCCTTCCTGCTCAGTGGATCCCCAGTTGCCTACCTGTAAAGTGAAAGTGTGTGAGGGGCTGGAGGTAGGGACGGCCAGATCATCCCAAGAGCCCCTTCCAATTCTGACACTTTATAACTCACCCCTTACCTTCTTCCCACAGCATAAACTAGCCCACGGTTAAACATTAACCATAGAATGTCAGAAATGGAAAGGAACCTGAAAATCATCTAGTCCAACTCCCAAATTTTAAAGGGGGAAAACTGAGACCCAGAATGGGTAAATTACCTGTCTGAGGTCCCACGGAGAGTTAAAAGTTAGAGCTTGAACTTGTTTCCTGATCCCCAGCAGGGAATACTTTCAGCTCAGCAGAGACTTAGAGATTTATTACAAGAGCAGGAGTGGGGTGAGGTCAAAAGAACACAGGACTGCTTCTGCTACTTCCATGCTTGTGAACTTGACCCGTTCTGTCAGTCTCAGTTTTCTCTTTGGTAAAATAGCAAGTCTGGGCTAGATGGCTTCCGAGAACTGTTCCAATTCTAATAACCCACGTGTCTGTGAAATAAGTGGGGCGGGCGTTATTATCCCCATTTTCAGAAGAGGTGGGCGTGCTTCAGAGGGAGATTGATTTACCCAAGATATGGTTTTTCCTTTCTAAATGGGGGAGAGAGGGGGTGGAGGGGGAAGTCATTGGGGCACTACCCATCTCCCAGAGATGCTGCAAAGTGCCTTTTAATAGTTCTCCAAAAGCAAGGACGTGTTGCTAAGAATGAGACAGGTGTGAGCATCGTGGGTTCAGAGGGCAACGAGGAGAGTGTCCTGCACACCGTCCAAATACTGTAAAACATGAATTCTGCCCATTGGAAAATGGGAGGAAGCCAGGAGGCCCGTTGGAAACTGCGTTTCCTTCTGTACCCCCTCTGGGGCCCGTGAATATTTATGTACTGTTGGAGAGACCAGAAGAAAGTTACAGGCACAGAACTGCAGGGAATGGGAATGCAGCTGCTGGCCTCTGCAGCCCTGAGTGAGCTTCCTCTCAGCTTCCTCCCCCCAGAGCCAGGAGTGCTGAAAAGCGCAGCCCCCTGTATTCACCTGTGACTCAGGTGCTTTGTCAACAGATGATTAGGGCCCTCAAAGCGGCCCAGAGAAGCACCTCATTGCTGACCAGCAGTTCTATCTGTGCCAGCATGAGGGGCAGTGTGGGAGAAAAAACAAAATAAAATACTTGTAGAATCAGGATATCTCCTTTCCTGTCTTACCTAGCTCTGTGGCTGACTATTAGCTACCTTCCAACTATTCAGCTTTCCGTTGTGAATCTGAGTTATCTCTCCTATAAAATGGGAATAATGACACCTGAACTCAATAAATATTTATTAATTTTCTACTGTTCACATGGCCCTGTCCTCAGTCCTGAGGATACTAAAATGAAATGATCTAGCCTCAGTTCTTCCGTCAAGAATCTAATGCTCTACCTTCCTTAAAAGGCTGTAGAGGAGAGCAAAGGGCTCTTTGTAGATAGTAAATTGTTAGAGAAGTGGAATGTGTTGTTATTATTATCAAAGAATGTGAATGATTTTTAAAGTATTTTATTATTTAATTTTATTTATTTAAATTAAATTTTTTATTTGTTTTTATATATTTTTTAAAAATTATTTATTTAAAAATAATTTTATTTTATTTATTTAAAGTAATGTTTATTTGGCTTGTTTTTTTTTAAGTGATGAGGAGGTCACTCTCAGCATTTGCTTGCTCTGGGGGAGTAAGACTTGAATTGGTGGCTGCTATGTTGAGGAGTTCCTGCCTCTCTCTGAGGTATAAAAGGCCCAGTCTATGAGGAGTCAGAGGGCCTCAGTTTTGGGCGAGTCAATGGGATGCTACAACTGAGCGTCTCTGATGGCTGAGCTAGAAGCCGAAACAGAGGAGAGCTCTGATTCCACCTGAATCGCTGTTTTATCCCTATCCATCTTTTTTATGGTTGAGTAATTTCTCTTTGTTAAATATTTTATGGGTCACAAGTGCCTCATTGCATTCCAGTCCTGAGCTGAATCACTACATTGGCCTGAATTAGGTCTTTGTTGTCTTTGTGGTTCAGTTATTTTTCAGACACGTTCAACTCTTACGCCATTTGGGATTTTCTTGGCAAAGATACTAGAGTGGTTTGCCATTTCCTTCTCCAGCTCATTTTACAGATGAGGAAACTGAGGCAAGCAGGGTTAGATGATTAGCCCAGAGTCACAGGGACCCAAGAGAACATCCAGTCCAATCTGTACTAGAACCAGAACCTTTTCTATAGCAAACCTGACACAGACTCGTCCAGCCAGTGATGGGGGACTATCTACCAAAACTGGCCAATTTCACTTTCAAACAACTACAGATTTTTAGTCTTTATGTCAAGACTAAATCTGCTTCTCTGTAACTTCTTCCTTCCTCTTCTTTCTCCTCTTCCCCTCTCCTTCTCCAGGGACTAAAAGCAAGAAATTTAGCCCTTCAGATACTTGAAGACAATTCATATTCTTCTCTGTCTGCTCCTCTTGAAGCCCAGTGTCCCATTTCTTCAACTGATTTTTGTGCCAATGGTACAGTTATTAGTTGCCTTTCCCATCCTGCCTCATTCCACTGTGTCATTTTCCTTTTAAAATATGACCCCCAAATTAGGAATTTTACTATTAAGGCCAGGCGTTTCCTCAGAGTCATATTCTGACAATAGCTCAACCAGGCTGTTCCAAGGTCAATTCTATCAGTGGATGCTTCTTCTCCCCTCCCCCCATCCTAGTCCCATAATCAAATAGTCCTCGATGCCATCCTGGCTGGGTCCTCAGAAAAGTACCTTCTAATGGCATCAGGAGGCACACCTCCTCCTGGGCTTTCCTCCCTCTTTACCTCTTCTTCCATCCCTACAGCCTTGGCCCAGGGTCAGGCTCAGGAGGTAAGTTTCCTGGCAGAGGGAAAAGGAAATGTCTTTGATCTCTATGCCTGGAATGTCCTCCCTCCCCCTTTTCCACCTGTTGAAATCCATCCCAGCCTGTAAGCCCCAATTCCAAGGCCACTTTCTCCAGGAAATCATCTTTAATCCCTCTAAGCTTTTGCATAATTTATGGTTTGCCCCTTCCTAATGCATTTACATAATATTGTATATTATAGACATCTGTTTATGAGCTCCCTAAGAGCAGGGGCTTTGAATTGCTCCTAAGAACCAGAACAGAGTAAATGCTTTAAAAAAAATGCTTGTTATTGAATTAAGTGCAAATCAACAAGGAAAGATGGGGGCCTAGGCACATGAGCCATTTTTTGCTTTAGTCAATCCTTGATGTACACAGAAAGAAACATGTACAAGGAACAGCAAGGAGCCGGAGTCAGGAGCGGGCTCCGTTATTGGCTTTGCTCTGACTATTCATTTGACCTGGAGGGAATCAGTTGTCCCCTTGGGACCCGCTCTCAGTCTCACAGGGGACTGGCCTTACTATTAGCACAGCCCTTATGAGGATAAGCAGAGGGCTCAGCTAAGCCCATCCTCCCTTAACTTCGCAGCATTTTCACACATTCCAGGCCAGCCATGTGATAAAGAAGAGATTTTAAAACTGACTGAGCAGCCAGAACTCGGGCTGAGAAGCTTCCCAGAGGCACCCTGCCTCCCTGTGTGCCGGCGTTCTAGTGAGAGAGGGGAAAGGCTCGGCTCTGCTGGCCATGGCCTAGGGATGAGGGCCTTCATTATAAACCTTGTGTCCATTCTTCCATTCTAAGTAAAACAGATTAAAGATGCCGTTTTGGATGGCACAACTAATAATTTTTACACTTTTAATATATATACTATATTATTAGTATATAGTATAATATACTAATAATATTTATACTTTTGACCCCTAGGTAAAAGCTAATTGATGTTAATTGGATAAATGGAACTAAAGTATTAATCAATGGCAATTAAAAGTGGGACAAATGGGGCAGCTAGATGGCTCAGAGGATAGAGCACCAGCTCTGAAGTCAGGAGGACCCGAGTTCAAATCTGGCCTCAGCTGTGTGACCCTGAGCAAGTCATTTAACCCCAGTTGCCTCAGGAAAAGAAAAAGTAGGACAAACACAGCTTAGGGGAACAAGCTGATAGCATTCTAGAAATCGCTTCCACACCTTTGTGTTTCTGCATAACACAATATATGCAAATACACATAACACATACATCCTAGGATCCCGAGAGAAAGATACAGCAAGTCTGGCTCTCTGAAAGTGAAATCAGAGCAATCACTGGAATGGAATCGCAGCATGTCAGAGATGAAAGGGATTTTAGCTGTCATCCAGACCAGTCACTTGTTTAGTTTTCAGTTATGTCTAATTCTTCATGACCCCTTTTGGGTTTTTCTAGACAAAGACACCGGAGTGTTTTGCCATTTCCTTCTCCAACTCGATTTACAGATGGAGAAACTGAGGCAAACAGTGTGCCCAGGATCACATAACTTGATCTCTGGTCCTCCTGATTCCAGCTGGCACCCTATTCACTATGCTATCTAACTGCCCTAGCCCAATCAATATCTGAAAATAAATTCTCTTCTACATCATCTTAAATGAGGGTGCATTTAGCCTTGTCCAGGGAGCTTCTTCCATGTCTCCCTATTTAATCCGTCCTGTCTTTGCCTATAAGCAGCTCCAGATCTTCTCCCTCCTTCAAAAACCTTGATGCTCCTTTACCCTCAGTCACGTTACAATCCCTGTGCTTTCCACTGATGAAATCATCATCCTCATTTTTAATTAGCTGTTGGGAATGTCTTTCTGATCAGTAATTATGTACTTACTAGTTTGGAGTGTTAGTAATCTAATGATTTCAGATGAGCTGAATTATGTATAAAATATTATTTCTGGTATTTGTCCATACACTGTTGAGTAATTATTTTCAGGAGAACTAAAGCATGAAAATACTGTTTTCCTTGCATCAGATATTTCACGTACAACTTTCTTCAGTCCTTTAGTGCCATGGTAGGAATATGGACTTTTGATTCTTACAAAAGGTTGTATAGCAGATGGTGGGTAAGATTATACTAGGTTCCTTAAGCATGGCCCTGCAAGAGTTATCTGTCCCATCACAACTAGATTGAGTATCATTTTGTTCCAGAGTTTTTTTTTCTCATTCACTTCTCTGTATATTTATTTGCTAATCATTGGACCCATAAATAGACCCATACTATCCCACTGTGGAGAATCTTCTATTAACTGTGTCCCTGATTTAGTCCTTTTCCCACTGTAACTCCAAAGACTTTAGTTACTAGAATTTACCGAAAGGGCATTCTTTTTCCCTGAAACAGCACTTTGGCTAATCAAGGTATTCAACTCAGTAATTAGGACTGATGATAAAATGGAGAATGAGATTTGCCGCCTCTTGGTGGTATTCCAGATAGAATAGGACCTGCAGCATATTCCTCAATGATTATGAATGGGAAGTGAGATAATAGGAGCACTTTTCCTAACACTCTCTCTATATTTGCAAAAGTCACTACTTTCTCTGATACTCAGCTTCTGAGCAGCAAACAGTTGTTCCAAAGCTCAACTTTATCAAATACTGAGTGTGACTCTAGGACAGCACATAATATGTCTGAGACCCATAAAGGCATTATCTGCCCAAGATATTTGGTGGATGAGGATAACTGAGGAGGGGGAAATTATTTGCTCACCATCATAGAATGAGGCAAGGAAAGAACAAAGATTGAAACTCTATTCTCCTGATCTGAAGTCTGGGATAGTTTCCAGGAGGTCATATCAGATGGACAGAGCATCCAGCTAGTACAAGGAATAGAGCCCTGGGCCCAGAGTCAAGAAGTCTCCAATCCAGTCTCAGATGCTTACCAACTGGGTGACACTGAGCAAGTAACTGAATTTCTATTAGCCTCAGTTTTCTCATCTGGATAATGGAGATAATCATCCCTGTTTCCCAAAGTGGTTGAAGATAGAAGGATTTTTTTTTTTTTTTTGTGAAGTTCTTCGTGTTTTCATAGCCCTTTAAGATGGGCAAAGCTCCTCCTTTGGGGACACCTCTAAAGTCCCTTCCTCCTGTCCGGCTCAGGACAAGGGCGCTGAAGCCAGAGAGAAGTCACAGAGCCGGCACTCCGGGAGGGAAAGAAGGAGGGTCACCAAGGCGGGGAAGGGATGGGTGGCTCCTGGGAGGATCAGCGGAAGCAAAGCCAGAATTTCCTGGCCAGAAGTGTCTGCAGCATTCTCTGGGCGGCCATCCTTCTAATCAAACCCTTCCCCAGCTCAAGGTCTTGGGCTCCCAGCGGGCTCCAGCCGGAGGTGCTCCCAGCACTTTTTGGCTCTTCCTGAAGCTGCTCCCCGGGTCTTGCTAATTTAGTAACTGAGTTCAGGAAAGGGAATCCAGATTGATGGAACCGCAGCTGGGCCTGGGGCCTACCCTGAGGAGCTGAGCCTCCCTCAACAGAGGTCATAGTTGGGGAATGAGCACGGAGGAGAGCGGGCGACCCCCCCTTCCCCCCCTGCCCTGCCCACTCTTAGACCCACCAGTACCGACGCTTCTGACTTTTAAAACTTCCACAATCTTTGTAACCTCCTTATACAGTCTCCTCTCCTAATACCTCCACATGGGACAGTCCGTTAAGCCTGGGCTCTGTGAACCCTTTAAAAATATTTTGAAAGCTGTATTTCAATAGGATGGTTTCTCTATAATTCTATTTTATTTTTTGCATTTAAAAGCCTTGTTTTGAGAAGGGCTTCCCCACACTGCCAAAGGGGTCTGGGACCCAAGAGAGGTTACAAAGCCCTTTCCTTACATACAAATATGGCCTTTTTTTTGGTTGCTTCTCATACATGACCCTCTCTCCCATCTCTGTACCTTGGCACCGCTAATAATTTTATTGTCACTCAGTCATTTTCAGTCATACCTGACTCTTCATCACCCCATTTGGAGTTTTTTTGGCAGTGATAATGAAGTGGTTTGTCATTTCCTTCTCCAGGTCATTTTACAGATGAGGAAACTGAGGCACAGTTAAGTGACTTGTCCAAGATCACACAGCTAGTAAGGATTTAAGGCCAAATTTTAACTCAGGAAAACAAGTCTTCCTGATTCCAGGCCCAGGGTACCCCCTACATGCTCATATAGCACTTAGTGAGTGCTTAATAAATACTGACTGACTGGCTGGTTGAGTAATTGTTTCCCCTGTCTTGGTCTTCATTTCTAAATCAGCTAAGTGTGTTTTATAGTCAGCATGGTGCAGTGGAAAGGACTCCAGAGTCATTCAGGAGAACTGGGTTCAATTCCTACCTCTCCTGTTAACTCAGTATGATTTCAAACAATTCAATTACTTTAACACATTTTGTGATCAGCAGACACAGATTTAGGACTTGGAGAATGCATCTGATCTATCCCTTTATTGTGCAAGCCAGAAAACTAAATACAAAGAGAAGCACCAAGATTCCTCAGCTAGTAACAATTGGAAGAGCAAGTGTGACTACTCTTTCCCATAGGTCGTGCTACTATTCTCTACTCAGGGTCTCAGTTTCCTTGTCTGTAACTAGGGAGAGCAATACTTACCAGACTGAATACCTCAGGTTGTTATAAGAGTCACATGCACTATGGAGAAGAAAATCACATTAAAGTGAGACTTTGGTTATTGTAAATAATTTTTAATATTTTTATTGATGTCTTCTATTTTTACAATGCTAAGATCCCTCCATATTCATTCTCCTCCTCCCATTGTAGGCAGCCATCCTTGATAACATTTTTATTTTTTATAATAGCTTTTTTTGTTGTTGTTGCTGAGGCAATTGGGGTTAAGTGAGTTGCCCAGGGTCACACAGCTAGTCCAAATTTGAACTCAGGTCTTCCTG
Source organism: Sminthopsis crassicaudata (assembly GCF_048593235.1). Taxonomy (NCBI): domain Eukaryota; kingdom Metazoa; phylum Chordata; class Mammalia; order Dasyuromorphia; family Dasyuridae; genus Sminthopsis; species Sminthopsis crassicaudata. The sequence goes on from NC_133619.1 coordinate 514,855,226, forward strand.
CAGGGATGGTGCAACTATTTTATTTTTCCAAATATATGCAAAGATAGTTTTCAACATTCACTTCTGCAAAACCTTATGTTCCAAATAATTCTCCCTCTCTTCGCCCCTTCCCCCTCCCCTGGACAGCAAGTAATCCAATATAGGTTAAACACCAGCAATTCTTCTAAACATATTTCCACATTCCTCATGCTAACAAGAAAAGTCTGATCAAAATTGGAGAAAAACATTTCAAAGAAAAAAACAAAAAGCAAACAAACAACATCACCAAAAAAAAAAAAAAAGTGGAAATACTCTGCTTTAATCCACATTCAGTCTCCATAGTTCTCTTTCTGGTTGCAGATGACTTTTTCTATCACACGTTTATGGAATTGCCTTGAACTTGATAACATTAAAAAAAAAGAAGAAAAATAATTCAATAAAAATGAATCAATATATTGAAGATATTACATAAGTAATATCTGCATAAAGGAGAGAGGTGTTTTCTCATATCTTTACTTTGAGGCTAAAATTATTCTTTGTAATGGTGCTCTATGTCATAGGGGGTTATCCTTTTATTTACATGGTTGTAGTCATTGTGAATATTTCTCAGCTCTGCTTACTTCCTTCTATATCAGTTCATAAAAATATTTCTATGATTTTCTGTGTTCCATTCACTCATCATTTCTTATAGGACAGTAATATTACATTCATGGACCACAAATTATTGAGCCATTCCCCAATGGAGATGCATCTATTTTGTTTCCTTTTTTTTTTTTTTTTTTGCTACCACAATACTGTCATAAATATCTTGATTTATATGATTTTTATCAATGACTTCATTGTATATCTGTCTAACAGTTTAATCTCTGGGTCAAATGATAGGAACATTTTAATCATTTTGCTTGAATAATTCCAAATTGCTTTCTAAAATGAATAATGTTGATTAAATAATTAATGTTATTACTCCCTTAGATTGTTAGTTTTCAAAGCACTTTTTCATCCATTATCTCATTTCATTCTCATCTATAGTTTAGGGGTAGGTAGTTTAGATGTATTTCCATTTGGGGTAGCTAGGTAGCCCAGTAGATAGAACACTGGGTCTGGAAGTAGGGAAGACCTGAGTTTAAAAATCCAGCCTCAAACATTTATTAGTTATGGTCCTGGGCAAGTTATTTATATCAGTTTCCTCATTTGTAAAATAAGCTGAAGAAGGAAATGAAAAACTATTATAGTATCTTTGCCAAGGTACTTAAATGGGCTCATGAAAAGTTGGATGGGATTGATCAACAACCTCCATTTTAAAGATATGGAAACTGAGACCTAGAGGAGGGTAAATGATTGGCCTAAAAATCATGCAATAAGTAGACAAGGTTAAAACTGTTTCTTTAACAACATGACCACCTACTGTGGGCGTTCCATTCTAGGAAAGATCACCTGGGCTAAACAGATCTCAGCACCTTCACCCCATTCCGTGTTCTATCCTTTGATGATGTTCCTGATGTCTTACCCTTATTTCCTCCTCACCTCAAATAACAAATGTGAATTTTAACAGGGGCCTCCTAAAGACAATGTGTTAAACTAAAGATAGGTTTTAAACATAGAATGTCAGACACCATGAAAGATGGCTTTGGTTCTCCAAAAGCACCAGAAGAAATAATCTTTAGATGATCACTGGGTCCAAGGGGTCAGGAAATCTGGAGCCTAATGCTGGTTAATTTATTATAGGTCTTGTCCAGAATACTTCCCTTCGCTGGGCATCTGTAAAAGTAATAGGTCAGGCTAGAGAGTTTATAAGTTTTCTTTCTCTCTCTAACATTTTCTGTCTAACTGCCACACTCTCAGTGTTTGGGGCACCAAGGTGATGTGAGGAAAATTACTTTTCTTCTTCCTCAGCTCCATTTTTCTTAGGTTGTTGTAAGGGCCAAATGAAACAATACATACTTAGCTCACCTTAAAGTGACATATAAATGTTAAATATTCTTATCATTCTGTAAACAAGAAAGTTGCACCAAATTATCTCTAAGATCGCTCATATCTGCATTCCATGTTTTAAGGTTGGACATTCTGTTCTAAGATTTTTCCTATCTCTGGCATTTGTATTTAAAAGTCCTTTTCAGCTTTGAAACCATATGTTCTTTTTTCTAAGCTCTCTTCTAGGTCTGACATTCCTGAGTCCTTTCCAGCTTCCAGATTCCACATTCCTTTTCAACTCTCACATTCTACTTTCTAACATTTATATTCTATATTTCTTGCAGAAGTGACATTCTATCTTCTATGTTCTAAAGTCCTTTCCAGATTTATGCTACTTTTAATGTCCTCAAGTCCTTTTTAGCTCTAATATTCTATTTTATGTCACTCTTATATTCTATGTTCTAAGTGCTCTTGCAGATCTGACATTCTATGTTCTAAGGTCCTTTCCAGATTGACTGTGCTACATTCAATATTCTCCGGTCTCTTTTAGCTCTAACATTCTATATTATATTCATTTTATGTCCTATGTTCTAAGTGCTGTTGCAGATCTGACATTCTATGTTCCAAGGTCCCTTCCAGATTGATCTGCTACATTCCATTTTCTAGGTTCCTTTTAGCGCTAATATTCTATACTGCGATATTTTATGCTCTGGGGTCTCAGATCCCTCCCACCTCTGACATTCCATGGTACTGTAGATTTAGATTTGATGCAAAAGACAATGCTGTCTAGGCCAGACGCTGACCACCAGTAATCCCCTGCACTGTTTTCCACATTGTAGATTTTCACAAACCCAGCCAGCCTCTGGTCTGACACCCTCTCCCCACTTCTGGATTTCTTTCCAGCATCCCTGGCTCTGGCAGAGAAATCAGTCTGCCCGGCGCCTCCACAGCCTTCCATGCCATTCATCTTGCTGGGCCCTGAAAGGGCTGGGCCCTCGGTCAATTTTCCTCTGCTGCCCTTTCCAGAGGAAATAGCTTCCTGTCTTTTCCCTTCCCCCACCCTAGAACCAACCATCACTGACTTTAAGGAGTGGGGGGTCAGCTCTCTAGTTAGGGAAGATAGATTCCCAGCTTTGCTTAGCACCCGTCCACAGTACTGAGCATGAAGGAATGATGTCATTCATCACAACAAATACCTGTAATTATGTTATATTATAATGATCAGGACCTTAAACACAGTAGGTGATTAAAAAAAAAATATTTATTCCTGAGGAGCAAAGTAGGGCTGATGTGCTTTATAAAATACACTAATTTATTTACAAGCAAATATTAAGCACCTACTATATGCAGAGCATGGTGTTGGACTCTGGAGGAGTTAGAATTATGAAAAGAGAGACTCTCCCCTGAAGTAAGGTAGTCTAATAAGAAGTTAAACAACGTAGAGAGTTGTATGGTAAATGTGATATCGAGGAGCAAAGTGCTATGGGATGTTGAATCCATGATTTCCAAGGCTCCTTCTGTCTCTAGTGTTCTGCGATCTAAGGTCCTTTCTGCTCAAGCATTTTCCAGCTCTGACTTTCCATGTTCTAAGTTCTAATATTGGCCAGAGAATGGACTGAGATACTGGGATTTATAGTTCAGAGGGATTTGGGACTATGATGATCTTTTACCCATAAGGCAGTCTTCATCTCTTCTCCTTCTCAGTCTGTCTCTCATATGTGCCCCCTTAAGAATTTCAGGCACACAAAAACTGGAAACTGAGTGGATGCCCATCAATTGAGAATGGCTGAATAAATTGTGGTATATGAATGTTATGGAATATTATTGTTCTGTAAGAAGTGATCATCAGGATGATTTCAGAAAGGCCTGGAGAGACTCACATGAACTGATGCTGAGTGAAATTAGCACGACCACGAGATCATTATATACCTCAACAATATTATATGATGATCAATTCTGACAGGCAGCCCTCTTTGGCGATAAGATGAACCAAATCAGTTCCAATAGACCAGTAATGAATTGAACCAGTTACACCTAGGGAAAGAACTCTGGGAGATGACTATGAACCACTACATAGAATTCCCAATCCCTCTATTTTTGTCCGCCTGCATTTTGGATTTCCTTCACAGGTTAATTGTACACTATTTCAAAGTCCGATTCTTTTTGTACCGCAAAACAACTGTTTGGACATGTATACATACATTGTATTTAATTTATACTTTAATATATTTAACATGTATTGGTCTACCTGCCATCTTGGGAGGGAGGAGGGAACAAGGGGAAAAATTGGAACAAAAGGTTTTGCAATTGTTATTGATGAAAAATTATGCATATATATAAATAAAAAGGTATAATAATAAAGAAAAAAAAGAATTTCAGGCACAATTCAAACTGCCTTCATGTTCAAAGATCTAATAGTCCCAAATCACTCTCATGGGGGGTGGGGTTGGTAGTTTTTATCCTTCAGTCTCAGAGGACCAAAATGACATCATTCTTTTAGAGTCAAGTTAGTGTATTCAACTGTGCTTGATGGATGGGAGGGTAATGCTTGTCCCTCTGAACCCCTAATCCCATATAGCTGATTAGTTCTCAAGTCACTACTACCTTTGATTCATCTTCATTCTTTATTCTGTTTGCTTTTAATTCTGAAATTCTGTGATTCTATGAATATTTTATGTCCCATTTAAACCCTCTGTAAATTTAATATTTAACCATTCTATTTTCTAAATACAAGGGTGGAACTGCACCCTTATAAAATTACTTATTTCTATTAAATAGAAATACTTCTTGAGTGAACAACCAACCAGACCCAAGTATGAATAGGCCCCATATACCTCCTTGAATTAATCAAAGTCAGTATATGAGTAATCAGATCATGCTCTAAGGAATCTGTATCTCAAGACTAGAGAGATATTCTGAGGATCTGGTTTTGGGTATGTTATTGTTAACTTGTATCCGACTCTTCATAACCCAATTTGAGGTTTTCTTAACAAACCACTGGAGGCTATTTCCTTTCCAGCTTATTTTACAGATGAGAAAACTGAGTCAAATAGGGTTAAGTGACTTGCCTAGAGTCAGTTAATAAGTGTCTGATGCTGGATTTTAATTCAGGCCTGACTCAGGCCCAGGGATCTATCTGTTTCACTACCTACCTGCCCTATCTGGATTTGAGAGATTGGAATAAACATGGAATTCCAAAATGCACTAAGGAGCAGAAGTAAAACGGAACAGTGACAAAGAATCAATCAATCAATATTTATTAAGCATCTATTATATACCAAGGAGGATAAAAGAGTCATATTCTATAGGCATCTAAGAAAAAAGTCTTGAAAAAGGTTGGCTCATTCCCCAACTTGTGTTCACAGTGACTGTCTATCCACAGATATAATCTGCTATTTAGTTACCCAAACATTTCCAGTAAACTGAATTTTGTCCCAACCACAAAGAGGCCAAGGATAAACTAGAGATAGATATAAATGTAAAGTTAGGCAGAAAGCCCAACCTCTTCCTAAATGTTAGGAATTTTACTGAGGGCTCAGAGCAATTGTGATTGAACTCATCATTTTTTTGTCTAAAATCAACTCTCTAAAGCTGAAGGAAGCATGAACCACATGGACCTTAGGAGTATTGTATTGCACCCTAGGCTTAAAGTGAGCAAAATCATAACAGGGTATTTCATCTGGTTCTCTTCATCCCTTACAGTTTGTGTTCTAAGGTCAATTCTATTTCTAATATTCTATGTTTTTGCTTTAATCATGTATGCTGTAAGGAACTGGTTCTCAATCTATGAACCATGTGGTTTCTATAGAAGGTCCATAAATTCATATGGACACCATGGATTATTATCTGATTACAGTAAGAGTTACAGTAGGAGTCACCTCACAGTTGGACAACACTATTTCAACACATGGACAACACTCTTCTCTTTTCTTTTTTCCCTTTCCTTTCCCTCTGTCCACATAGGGTATCAAACCCTACCTGCTGGCATTCTGCCCAAAGGAATATAAAATTTTGATTACTGAAACCTCCCAAGACACCTTGGGGTTTATGAGCTAGATTTCTTTCTTAAAGACTATGCTTTAAACCCAAATCATTCTGACTCTAGGTGATTGATCAATAATAACCTCAAAATGACCTGACCTCATTTGGCCATTATTTGGGCCCAGATTGTCTCAGAGTGAATGTAAATAGCAAGAGGTTCTGTTTTAGCCAGAAATCTTGAGGATCTTCCCTTCTCAGATGTGTGTGTATGTGTGTGTATTTTTACTAGATAAAAAAAGGCCATTCTCTGTCTCATTTCTTGCCTAATCTTAATCACTGATTAAGAGTTGCCTCAGTCAAGCTGAAATCTGTTAAAGACCTTAGCTTAGAAAGGACAAGGTCTCTCACTGCCGATAGAGCCATCTCCAGTCATCCTGATGTATAGCTTGTTACTGGACCCAGAAGACTCTGGAAGAGAAAGTGAGGTTCGTGACTTTACATCATCTTAAATCCAATTCACTTGTATGGCATAGCATCATCTCCATAATGTTATAGTTTTCTTCTAGAATGAAGGACAAATAAATATAGTTCCAACAGATTAGGCAACATGAAAATAAATCTTTCACACACTTATGTCAGTCAATCATTGAATGAGCATATGATATGATTAGTAAATCCTTGCAGTGTGTCTTACTAGGGATACTAGTACAAGGCATGAAACAATCCCTACTGGAAATGAATATGCCATCTAATTGGGGAGGACAAGAAATACAGATTATATAAAAATATAGATATACACACAGATATACTCATACATATACACTGGCTTTGATTCATTCAAAAAGATATACAGATCCTGTTCACATAAAGTTAATAAGACATTTATAAATGTCTTCAAAGTAGCTGAAAATAAGGTAATTTGAAGGATCAGGAAAACCTTCATAAGAAAGAACTGCATCTTAAAGAAAAGACACTATGAAGCAGAGTGAGAAGGGAAGTCATTCCACCAAAGCATGGTTCATAGGTATGTAGATGCTAGCGTAAGCAATGAAATATGAAAAGTATCAGTTACAATTTTAAAATCACTGATGAATCATAGTATCTTTTTAATCACTGAGTGCTTTCTCCATCAATGGTACAACTACTATCATGTTGGGGTGTCTGAATTTTTTAAGGTTTAATTGCTTATGGAATTATTCCCAAAGGCATTCTATGCACATCCTCTGATCCAGCAGTGTTTTTACTGAGCTTCTATCCCAAAGAGATCTTAAAGGACAGAAAGGGACCCACATGTGCAAAAGTGTTTGTGGCAGAAACTGGAAATTGAGTGGATATCCATCAGGTAGAGAATGGTTGAATAAATTGTGATATATGAGTGTTATGAAATATTATTGATTAAGATTGATTAAGAAATGATCTGCAGGATGATTTCAAAGAAGCCTAAAGAGACTTACATGAACCAATGGTGAATGAAATGAGCAGGACCAAGAGATCATTATATACAACAACAAAAAGACTATATGAAAATCAATTCTGATGGACATGGCTCTTTCCAACAGCAAGGTGATTCAGGTCAGTTCCAATGTTGTGATGAAGAGAGCCATCTGTACACAGAGAAAGGACTATAGGGATTGAGTATGACTCACAACATAGTATTTTTACTCTTTGTTGTTATTTGCTAACTTTTTGTTTTCTTTCTCATTTCTTATCCTTTTTGATCTGATTTTTCTTGTGCAGCATGATAAATGTGAAAATATGTAAAGAATTGCACATATTTAACATACTTGCTCTCTAGGGAAGGAGAGGAGGGGAAGAGATGGAGGAAAAAATTTGGAACACAAGGTTTTGAAAGGATGAATATCAAAAACTATGCATTTGTTTTGAAAATTAAAAGTTTTAATAAAAAAAGTTTAATTGCTGCCTTTTGCTTTTACATGACAATTATTTCTAATATAATTAGAAATAATTCAGTTTCCTACTTCTTATAATGAATTTTCCTCTATAACAAAAAAAAAAAAAAAAAGTAATTACATCTGATGGTTTTACTGCATTCCATATCCATAATTCCTGCAGAGAAGTTTTCAGTTGTGGGCATCTCTTTGGAACCCCATTTGGGGTTTTCTTGGCAAAGATATTGGAGCGGTTTGCCATTTCCTTCTCCAACTCATTTTCCAGATGAGAAAACTGAGGTAACAAGATTAAGTGCCTCTCTCGGGGTCACAGAACTAATTAAGTAATTAAGGTCAGATTTGAACTCAGGAAAATGAGTCTTCTTGACTCAAATCTAGCACTCTATCCACTGAACTCTCCCTTCAATGAAAGGAGGAGATATATTTCAATCCAAGTCAACAATCAAATGGTTCCTTTGTGCCAGGCATTGTGCTAAGTGCTGGGGATTCAAAGTAAGCAAAATAACTCTACTCCCAAGAAGCTCATAATCTAATGGGGGAGACAACATATAAACAAATTATGGATAAGATAAATTTGGGGTGATCTCAAAGAGAAGGGACTAAGATTAGGAAGGATTAGAAAAGGTTTTTTCCTTGTGAAAGATGATATTTTATCTGAAACTTAAAAGTAGCCAGAGAAGCCAAGGGGCAGAGATAAGAAGAAAGAGAATTCCAGTGATGGGGAGCAGGCAATAAAAATTCAGTCAGAAAATGAGTGTCTTTTAGGAGGAGCAGCAAGAAACTGCTAGACTGCAGAGTACATGAAGGGGAGTAAGATGTGAGAGGACTGGAAAGATAAGCAAAGACCATGTTATGAAGGGCTTTGGATGCCAAACAGGATTTTCTATTTGATCCTGGAGATGATAGGGAGCCACCCATGTTTGTTGAATGGGAGGAGCAACACAACCAAACCTGCATTTTAGGAAGAGGTGTTTCATTGCCAAAGAGGACAAATACCAACCAAAAATCTATTATGGTTCATCTAGGTATGAAGTGATGAGAGTCTGACAGGGTGGTTTCAGTGCCCTTATAATTCTCCCTCAGGGGCAATATATATGTCAGTATAATTTAGGTCGGTGAAATTTTAAGAGGTCCTTCTACTCCAACATAACAAGGAACCACTATTCTAACGTCTCTTCTAACGCTGTCTGACATTTTGTATGAAGTGAGGATGTTCCTCATTTTACAGGTAGAAAGGATCACCTTGAGAACTAAGAACTAAAATGGAAATAAATTGTAAGCACCTATCTGTGGTCAGAGCCCCAAATGGCAATACCATAATATATATTCACTGATAGATTCTTTCTATGGGAGACAATATTTAGCTTCATAAGCTCATTTAGAGCAGATTAAGGAGTGGAAAGGTAGAAAATTCTATATGATTATAAGAAAACATATCCCTTCTCAAAATCATCTTTAAGCATAATTTAAATGCATATAAAAGAGGAGTGGAGAGAGAAATGAGAATAAAAGAAGGGAAGGGGAGGCAAGGGAAGGGAAAAGGGAAGGGAAGAGACAGGAAGGGAAGGGAGAGGGAGAGAGAGAAGAATCATCTTCCCTTGGGAACTATCCCAGCGCTTTTGTGAACTGGCAAAATCACTCTTGAGCCCTAGGAGGGTGGCAAGGAAACAACCACCACCTATCACTACATGAAGTTCAATGACACCCAACAGATCACATGCCAAATCAATGGTTCTAGTGCAGGAAAAATAAGAAAGGCCATAATTCCAGTCCCAGTTCTGATACTTTTGTAGGACAAAATATTTCTATGGACTCCTGTTTACTCAACTCTAAAATAGCAATAATGCTATAGTCTTTATAAACTCTGAGGATCATCAAAACTCACATTCACCCCGATAAATCAGGTTCCTTAGAGCAAGGACAATCTCTCAAAATTCCAGGACATTCCCCTGAGGAGCTAGATTGATTTTTCTTTAATCCCATTGATTTAAGCTTCCATTGTGGTCTGTTTCCTCAATATCAATTGCCAGTTATAATTAATTTCTCTCATATCATTCATATAAGTGATTCTATCCAATGATTAGGTGCTCCAGTTTCATTTAACCAATTAATATCAATTTACTTACAAAATGATTTATTCTGAAGATATCTCAAGAACAGAAGCTATTAAATATTTCCCATCTATTGCTTCAAACCTTGGGAATAGAACCACTGGGCTGGGTCACAATGGTTCTTCAGAGTCTCTGTTTCCTCCTCACCTATGTATGCTCAGCCTCCAATAAATCACAACATGGCCTCCAGCTCCTAGACTTTTGGTACTTGCTATTCTAATTTTGTGACTGTCACAAGGTCACAGCCTAATCAAATATTCCTTCACCCAAAAATCAGAATGAGCCAATCCAAAGGGGCAAGAAGCAGAGGCTCATATACATGGAGCTACTTGATGACCATGGTGAAGGAAAAGGTAGATTGCAGAGGAGGCCATTATTGGTACTACCATTTCCTCTCTCAGCATCTGCAAGACCATGTCTTATAATGTCTTCAGGGAGGTTTTGAAAGGGACAACTGTAGCTCATTTTCCTTACTCACTGCCAGAGAGGAGAAAAGGGGTCAAATCCTCAATTCATGACTTTGTTAACATTCCCAGCTCTGGCTTAAAACAAAAGCCTCCTCTACTTCTCATGGTTCCCAGACCAGAAGCAATACTTTACAAGTTGCCAAGTCCATGTGGGGATTGCATCAGAAGAGCATTCTGTCCACAATTATAAGGGCTGAACCTTGCCGATCCCCTTTACAATAATACCCATTAAGGACATTTATATGGTGGTTAGAAGTTTAAAAATGAGAATGATAATACCTGCCTCCTTTCCGTGTCTGTTCATCAGATTTAAAATTGAAAGACATGTTACAGATCATTTAGTTCAATCCCCATTTTACAGAAGAAACAAGTTCTAAAAAAAAGTTGAATGATTTTCCGAAGATCATCTGTCTGGTAAATGGCAGGGCTGGTACCTCAAGCCAATAGTTCTCAAACCTTTTGATTTATAGAAAAAGATTCTTTACCATGATGACCAATATGTCAAATGCTTAAGCTGGCCTTTTATTTAAATAGTCCTTTTACTATTTTACTATTTGTTGGAATTATTGGTCACTGGCACTAACTTATCTGTTCCATAGAATATGGAAATGGGCAACCTATGAAAAGTGTCTAGCAAAGGGAGGTTCAGTGTATCTTTGATGATGATAGTAGTCTCTTCCTCTATAAAATGGGAATAATAGTTCTACCTCACAGAGTTTTTGTTAGTCTGGATAACCACTTGTAAGTCTTACTGTAAAGGAGATTGTTTGGCAGGTACCTGTTGGACTTTCAGATTCTTTCCAACTCTAAACTATAGACTATAAAAAGATCCTAAAACCCAGTAAGTCAGAGTATGAAGGAAGCAACAATATGCTCTATATGTCCCCAAGTCAAAGAATTCAAGTTTTGACTAAGAATCCAAAAGGATGGATTCCAGACTTAGCAGCTACTTGTCCTATAAGCTGCTCCTCAGTTATAAATGCAAGAAAAAGCTCTCAGGATAGCATTCTTGACAAAGTCCATTACAAAATGCCACTTACTTCCAGGAACAGGGTTGGTGATTGAATGTACAGATCCATGTACCCTAAGGTTCATTTTAGGGGAAAAAGTTTGAGTTCAGATAATTTTCCTCACTCTCAAGTGCTAATTGGTGTTGCATCTACAGCATTAAGAAAAAGAAAGGGGTTTGAAGAGACAAAAGGGAAGTAAAAAAATTTTAAAAGTAAGTATAGTTTTACATAACTACTAGTGCCTTACACTTCACAAAACACTTTGTTTATAACAATCCTATGAATGCAAATGACATTTCCTTTATAGAAAGAATAAAAGATATAGATGGGGTTGATAACAGGGAGAACAGATTAAGAGAGACATCAGTCAAAAGCAAAACAATCTTCTGAAAAGGAATGGGATTAAAAATAGAGGAAAAAAAAGAATAAACAGAAAAAAATAGAATGGATGGAAATACACAATTAGTAATCATAACTATGAATGTGAATGGGATGAGCTCACCCATAAAAAAAAAAGAAGATAGCAAAATGAATTAGAAACCAGAATCCAAAAATACATTGTTTACTAGATTTATATTGGAAACAGAAACACACACAGAGAATTTAAATAAAAGGCTGAAGCAGAATTTATTATGCTTCAACTGCAGTTTAAAAAAAAAAAAGGTGGAGGTGGCAATTATGATCTCATACAAAGCAAAAGCAAAAAAAAAGAAAAAAAGAAAAAAAAAGATCTAATTTAAAAAAAAATTAAGGAAATTGCATTTTGCTAAACTGTACCATAGACAATGAAGCAATATTAAAAAATAATTTACAGGAAGTTTCTCTGATAAAGACCTCATTTCTAAATATATAGGGAACTAAGTCAACTTTGTAAAAAAATAAATGCCATACTCCAGCTGATAAATGGTCAAAGGATGTGAACAGACAATTTTCAGAAGAAATCAAAGCCATGTATATATAAATCAAAGTCAGATAAAAATGCTCTAAATCATTATTGATTAGAGAAATGCAAATTAAAAGAGTTCCGTGGTACCATCTCACACCTATTAGAAACAACAAATGCTAGAAGGGATGTGGGAAAATAGATACACTGATAAACTGGTTACAACCATTCTGGAGAACAATTTGGAACTATGCCCAAAGGGACATACCCTACATAAGCATACATATCCTTTGACACAGCATTACCACCACTAGATGCTCAAAAAGTTATAAAACTGCTAGCTTTGACCTAGCAATGCCACTATTAAGTCTGTTTCCCAAGGTGCTTGGGGAAAAAGGAAATGATCCTATATGTTCTAAAATATTTATAGCAACTCTCTTTGTAGTAGCAAGAACCTGGAAATTAAGTGGATGCCCATCAATTGGAAACTGGCTGAATAAATTATAGTATATGAATGTTATGGAATATTATTGTTCTGTAAGAAATGACCAGCAGGATGATTTCAGAGAGGTCTGGAGAGACTTACATGAACTGACTGATGTTAAGTGAAATGAGCAGAACCAGGAGATCACTAATCAGGGCAACTATATAATGATCAATTCTGATGGATATGGCTCTTTTCAACAATGAGATGATTCAAGTTCCAATAATCTTGTGATGGTGAGAGCCATCTACACCCAGAGAGAGGAGTGTGGGAACTGAGGGTGGATCACAGCATAGTATTTTCACTTCTTTTGTTGTTGTTTGTTTTATTTTCTTTCTCATTTTTCTTCCTTTTTGATAAGATTTTTCTTGTGCAGCAAGATAATTGTATAAATACATATGACTTAAAAAAAAAAAAAAAGCTCAAGAGTAAGGAAAAATCATGGCCCAGTGAATTAAAGAGGAAGTTCAGAAGCAATCAAAAAAAGCATAGGTCAGACCCCAGGAATAGAGTTGTATCTCAGTGTCAGTTTTTAGTTTATTCTGATGCCTGTAGAGGAGTAACAAGGGTAGGAATCTGAAATATTTAAACATAATTAAAAGACTTCAAAAAATATAAGAGAATGTAATATCCTATAGCAATAACAAATGGCCTAAAAATGGAGGAGAAAAAAAATATAAGAATCGCTGGACTACCAGAAAGCCATGACCCTTTCCCCTGCCAAAAGAGCCTAGAAATCATATTTCAAGAACTCATGAAAGAAAACTGCTCAGATCTCTTAGAACCAGGGGCAAAATGGAAATAAAAGAAATCCACCAGTCACCTCTTAAAAGAAATCCCAAAATGAGAATTCCTGGGAACACCACAGTCAAAAAAAAGAAAAATTGCTGAAAGCAGCCAAATAGAATTCAAATGTCAAAGAGTCATAGTTAGGATCATATGTGATTTAGTAAACACCATTATTAAGGAGTAGAGAATTTGGAGTACAATATTCCTGAATGCAGAGGATATAGGCTTACAGCCAAGAATAACTTACCCACAAAACTGAATATAATCCCACAGGGGAAAATGGATATTTAATGTTATAGAGGACTTCTAAGCATTCTTGATGCTTAGAGACCAGAACTACATGGAAATAACCAAAGGGATTAAGAGAAATATAAAAATGAACACTCATAAGGGATTAAATATAGATAAACTAGTTCTGTTCTAATTTGGGGAAATGATACATGTGTTCTCTCTGACCCTTACCATCATCGGGTCATAGTAGAAACTTAATTAGACAGATAGCCTAAAAATGATTCTGTCATATCTTGAAAAATCTTAAGAAAAGAATGGAAAAAGAAGGGCATTGTCAGCTAACGAGAAAGGAAGGTTAAAGAAAAATTATCTCACAATCAGGACATGTCAGTCAACTTTTATACAAACAAGAGGAGGGAATGAATAAGGGGGTGAACAGTGGATAGTTACACTTCATTCCCACCTGAACTAGTTGAAGGAGGGAAACACACACACACACACACACACACACACACACACACACACACAGAAGTTGAGTAGGAAATTCACTTTACTCAATAGTTACATAGCAGAAAAAGGGGGGAAGGGTCATTTAGAGTATTCAGAAATTAAGGAATGAATTAGTTCTAAGCAAAACAAATTTTACTTAAGGATGTACAAAAAATTTTGCTGCTCTTTTTGAGGGAGTGCCCACTAATTGGGGAATGGGTGAAGGTTGTGGTATATAAAAATATATATATATAAAGTATATATACATATATAAAATAATAAAGGAATACTCTTGTGCTATAAGAAAAGGAGATGGTTTCAAAGAAATCTGGGAAAGCTTGTATGAACCAACACAGAGGGATGTGAATATGACCAGGAGAACATTTTATATGACAACAATATTGCAAAGATAAACAACTCTAAAAGACTTAGGAACTCTAGTCCGCATAATGATCAACTGTGATTTAGAGGAATTGTGATGAAACATGTTACCTAGCTTGAGAGGAAGGTAAAGGACTCAGAGTAAAACACACATATAATGTACATGTAGCAGGGTTAGCCCTTGACCATGAGAAAATCTCCTTCTTTCTTAGAGAAGGAAAGAAAATGTCAAGGAATTTGGGATGAAGAAAAAATAAGAGGGAGTTCACATCAAATAATCTGAATTTTCTCAACAAATAGACAAGATTCTCTACTGAAAGAGAAATAGCAGAGGAAGTGTAAGAGGCTTAAGGAAGGAAAAATATTTGGAATAGCTTTTTGAGGAGTGAGATAAGGAATCAATTAGGAAGGAATAAAAACAACTGTCTCATTTCAGTGAGGGTCAGTTGAAGCTGTAGAATATGAATTTAAAATATTCCAAATCAACACAATTATGAGAGGGCTTCCTCCAATTCCATTCGGTTATATTTTAAGTAGTAGTTGAAGAGGCAAGTGGAGGACATAATTCAGGGTGATGTTTGGCAAGAGATGAATAATGATAGGACATGAGGCAGGGCTTCTAGAGCAATGAATATCATTGAGGTAAAATGCCTAACAATGGAATCAATATTGAAAAGGGAATTTCGGAAGTTAGACCAGACTTGAGATTGATACTAAGGGATGGAGAGATTGGAGGTATTTACAAGAGCAAACAATAGGTGTAAGAGGATGAGATATAGAGAGCTAGAATGACAGGAGGTTTTACTCAAAGAAATGTCATAGCTTCTAATTAAAGGAGTGGAACACTAGACTGTGAGAGCCTTAGAAGCTAAGATTTTCTTTGTATTCCCAGTGTTTATCACAACCCCTCCCACATAGTAGGCACTTAGTAAACGTTTATTGGCTGAGTAATTGTCAATAATGGTGTAATACAATGCGCAACCATCATTATGTGTAGCTAAATTGGAGTGGAGGAGTAGATTATAGGATTGAAGGCGGTTGAGGAATTGGAGAGCCAGAGTCTTAGAGGAAGAATTAATTTCTCTAAATCACAAGATTATATTAATAGGTGCAAAAAAGACTTTTGAGACTGAATTTTTAAAAAAAAGACTAAAAAGCTCTGATATCTCTAGCAATTTGTTCAGTTCTACACTTTCCCTTTTAACTTTCTGATAGATTAGTCCAAATCTGAAAGGGAATTAAGGCTTCTATTACTACTGTGTTATTATGCACACACACACACACACACACACACACACACACACACACACACACACACATATATACATTCATAATTCAATGGGCTTTTCCTTTTTTTTTAATCTGAGTCAAAACGGTATACACAGCCTTATGGCTCTTGGAGCATGGTTCCAAATTGTTTTCCAGAACAGTCAAACCAGTTTAGAGCTCTATTAGTATACCTATTTCCCTTCATCTTCTTTAGCATGTCATTTTCCTTTTATGTCATCTTAGTCTAATGGGTATGAGATTGAGTATCAGATTTGTTTTAATTTTCATTTCTCTAATTTTTAGTGATTTAGAGCATTTTTTTTTTTTTTGAAGCTGGGGTTAAGTGACTTGCCCAGGGTCACACAGCTAGGAAGTGTTAAGTGTCTGAGACCAGATTTGAACTCGGGTCCTCCCGAATTCAAGGCTAGTGCTCTATCCACTGCTCCACCTAGCTGCCCCAATTTAGAGCATTTTTATATGTCTATGGTAGTTTTGATTTTTTCCTCTGGAAATTTCCTATTCATAGTGGTGGGACTTGGAGGCAGCCACAACAGCAGCAGAAGTAACTTTGGGAACTCTCGGTTCAGAGATGGTAAGAGAATTTTACAATTGGTTATAAAGAGATTATGAGGCACTCTGCTAACACTGGATACAGCTGATAATGATTGTCAACTCTATTGTCCATACATAGCTCTGTGTCATAGTTCCTGGGCAAAGAGGAGTAGCTTTGATTGGTCACAAGGGAGCAGGGATGCTGGTCACAATTCCTAGGCAAGGAGGAGAGCTAGTGCTTACCATTCAAGAGAGCAGTGGACCTGGTCATAGTTCCAGGGCCTTTTAAGATGCTAGCACTTGTAGCTGCAGGGGAGCAGGGTAAAGATCAGAGAGCAGACCAAGGGATCAGGACCACATTTCTCCCACTTTTGAGATACACCTTTTTGGTGTATCTTTGGAAACATAAAAAGCTTGTAGAATTCCAAGACTAGCTCTTAAAATAGCAGTATGAAAAAGCCTGAAGCTTAACAGTCCCTCCACATCCTCCAAAAGAGAAGAACCCAACTTTAACACAGTTAAAAGTTAAGAAATAGGTTGGAAAAAGTGACCAAACATGGATGCCCATCAATTGGAGAATGGTTGGGTAAATTATGGTATATGAATGTTATGGAATATTATTGTTCTATAAGAAATGACCAACAGGAGGAATACAGAGAGGCTTGGAGAGACATCAACTGTTGCTGAGTGAAACGAGCAGAACTAGGAGATCACTATATACTTCAACAACAATACTGTATGAGGATGTATTCTGATGGAAGTGGATATCTTCAACAAAGAGAAGATTTAGTCAGATCCAATTGATCAGTGATGGACAGA
Organism: Sminthopsis crassicaudata; assembly: GCF_048593235.1. Lineage (NCBI taxonomy): Eukaryota > Metazoa > Chordata > Mammalia > Dasyuromorphia > Dasyuridae > Sminthopsis > Sminthopsis crassicaudata. The sequence continues at coordinate 514,872,492 of NC_133619.1, forward strand.
ATCAGCTACACCCAGAGAAGGAACACTGGGAAATGAGTGTAAACTGTTTTCATTTTTGTTTTTCTTCCCAGATTATTTTTACCTTCTGGATCCAATTCTTCCTTTGCAACAACAACAAATTCAGTTCTGCACATATATATTGTACCAAGCATATACTATAACATATTTAATATGTATGGAAACGCCTGCCATCTAGGGGAGGAAGGTGAAGGAAAGGAGGGGAAAATTTGGAACAGAAGGGAGTGCAAGGGATAATATTGTAAAAAAAAATTACCTATGCATATGTACTGTCAAAAAAATGTTATAATTATAAATTAATAAAAAATACAATATTAAAAAACAAAAATAAATCCCCCCAAAAAAAGAAAAAAAAAGTGACCAATGATAAAAAAGAATTTCAACAATGTGAAAACTACCCAAAAAGCCTCAAAGAAAAATGCTAATTGGACCCAACTTCAACAAGAATTTCTGGAGTAGTTAAAGAGACAAATAGTAGAAATTTAGTAACAAAGATTTTTTTTTCCTTATTCTACTACTTTGCTTCTTAATTTTAGATGCCTTAATTTTTCATGTAAAAAAAAAAAACCCTTTTCAACTTCACATAATCAAAATTATCTATTATATCTTATGGAATTCCCTCTATTCCTTGTTTGATTAAGGATATTTTCCTTTCAGTTACATGAAAAGGATGTGATTTGTTAAAGATTATAATATTTAGTATTCTGAAGAAAAGTTGGGGGAAAATAAGAATAGTGCTAGCAATTTATGAAAAGAGAATTATAGCTTGGTTAAAAAAGGCACAAAAAATACTGAAAGAAATAACACCTTAAAAAACAGAATTGGCCAAATAGAAAAGGAGGTGCAAAAATTCACTAAATGACTTCTTTAAAAGCAGAATTGGCCAAACAGAAAAAGAGGTCCTAAAACTCACTGAAAAAAATTTCTGAAAAATTTGAATTGGGCAAGTGAAAGCTAATGATTCCATGACATAAAAAAACAATATAACAAAGGCAAAAGAGTGAAAAATAGAAAGGAAACTGAAATAACTCATTAGAAAAAACAACTGACTTGGAAGATAGATTAAGGAAAGATAATTTAACAATTATTAGACTACCTATGAGCCATGATCAAAGAAAAAGCCTAGACATCACATTTCAAGAAATTATGAAAGAAAACTACCCAGATACCTTAGAACTAGAGGGTAAGGTATAAATTGAAAAAAATTCACTAATTACCTCCTGAAAGAGATCCTGAAATGAAAACTTCCAGGAACATTACAGTCAAATTCCAAAGCTTCCAGGTCAAGGAGAAAATATATCAATTAGTCAGAAAAAAATTCAAATATTATGGAGCTATAGTTAAGATTACATAAGACTTAACAGCTTCCACAGTAAAAAAAAAAAAAAAGAGAGAGAGAGAGAGAGAGAGACAGAAACAGAGAGAGAAAGGGAAGGGAAGGAGGAAGGGATGGAAAGGGAAAGGAGGGAGAGAGGGAAGGAAGAGAAGAAAGGGAAGGGAGGGAGGGAGAGAAGGAAGAGAAGAAGAAAGGGAAGGGAGGGAGGGAGAGAAGGAAAGGGAGGGAGGAAAGGGAGGAAGGGAGGAAGAAAGGAAGGGAGGAAGAAGGAAGGAAGGAAGTACTTTGCTTGATTTCAGAGCCCAGAGGAAAAAGACCAGACACTTGGGAAGGCCTGATTGATTGGCCCAAGAGGGAATTGACCTCTCTGTAAATTTTAGATGACTAGGACACAAGGCTGTCACCTGCTGCCTGGGAGATGGGAATTCCTTCAATCCTAAAGAGTCCAGAGCAGGGATAGTGGAGGGATTATTCTATATTCTAGGGGTACAGACTCAGTTCAAAGCCACTTCTTCTGCAGACCCCAATTAATGCCTTTCCTTTTCAGAAGGCCTTCATCTATCCTCTCTCACATCTATACCTTATTATTTACATGCTGCCATCTTCAAGTATTTTCAATTTAAATGCAGGGCCTGTAAGGTTAGATTCAATTTTTTTTTTTTTTTTTTTTTTTTGGCTCTTACATTGTATCCCCAGAGCTTAGTACAATGGTTAGTGCTTGATAAATGTTTGCTGATTGAGAATGGAAAATTCCAGGTTTTTCAAGAGTTATATCATCAGTAAGAACAGCTGGAAGAAAGGATAGGATAAAAGCAGTTAGACTACAGAGAAAGCAGTCCATGAAATAGCCTATGATGAGTCTAAGTAAATATGTATTTTATAAATTTGATTTACAAAAAATTCAATTACATAAACTTCCCTTAGGGGCAAATCTATTGTATAGCAAGACCATGAAATCTAAGAGATCTAAGGTCCTCATATATATGTGAGATAAAGGAAGACTACTTCCTAAGTCTCCTCAGGAAGATATATTATCAGAGACTTACCTATTAGTGTAATCAAATTATATTGCTTCTGGAAGAGATATTGATATTTTAAGCATACTTTTACTTGCATAAAATAAGGTTTATCTCTATTTAAATAATTTCAAGGATCAAAGGACAAGTGAAAGGGTTTTTGTTGTTGGGATTTTTTGCCAGAGGAAGTGAGACTTAAAGGAGGTCAGAGACTTCCCATTGTACCACTAAAACAGGAGTAGATTGAGGCAGTGCAATATAAGGTAAAATAATATTCCCCTCCTCTTAAGAATTCCTCTGGAAATTAGACCTTAAAAGGGGTCATTAATATTGAAATCAGATTATCTGAAAACCTTTCACAGGAAGAGAACAGAAACTGTTTCTAAAGCAAATTTTCAAAATAGTTATTGTCATATATATTCTGATTGTCAGGCAAGGAAAATCCCTCTTCAAGGCAGACTAGTTCTCTCTATGCATCTCATCCTTAGACAACTATGAGGTTCCACCTCATACTCAATAGATTGGCCAAGATCAATTAACTGATTGATCCACATTTATTAAGGACCTATTATGTGTCAGGCACTAATAAAAAAAGAAAATGGCAAATGTTGAAAGAGCTGCAATACAAGTTATATTAACACATTATTGGTTCTGTGAATTAGTTTAGGTTTAGCCATTTGGAACTATAGCCCAAACGGCATTAAATCGTATACACCATTTGATCCAACAATGCTGCTACCAGGATCCATACATACAAAAATATTTACATAGTTCTTTTTGTAGTGGCAAAGAGCTTGATCCTAAAGAGGTGTCTAAAGAGGTGTCCATCAAGTAAGGAAACCATAATTTCTGAGAAAACTGGGAAGACTTGAATGATCAGGATGAGGAATAAATTTTTGGACAAGGAAAATACAGGAATTTGTTCTGCCTAGTTGTATTTGTTAAAAAGAGTTCTATTTTACTTATTTTATTTTCATTAAGGTGTTACTGAAGTTCATTTGGGGTAGAAAGAAAATAGGTACCTATTACCTGAAAAATTAAATATTTTTAAAACTGTGAGAGTTGCTTGGGCTTTGAGAAGTTAAGTGATTTGCCCATGGTCACATAGCCATGATGTGCAAGAGATGAGATCTGAACCCAGGTGATCCATGCTCCCAAACAAACTTTTTATTCACTATGCCATACTTCCTCTCATAATGTCTCATTAGACTAAAAATAATGAAAATTACTTGATAATTAAAGAAAATTCACATTTTATTTAGAATGAATAAACTATACAAAAATTGCTTTTTTTTTTTTTCACCAAAAATAACAGTAATATTTTCCTCATTACTCCTAGATAAACCACAAAATCCTAATTTGCAAGTTCTCCAGGTTAGGTTTACAAGTCAAGATGAGGCATGGAAAAAAGGCAGAATAAACACAAACAAAATCAGTTTTTTATGCTTGTGAGATTGGCTTCAAGATCATAGAACAGAATGTTTAATATATAACTGTGAAAAGTTCATGAAACAGTTAGTGTGGAGCCCCAACAGAGGAATGTAAACCACAACAATCACTCATTTATGAGGAACAACATTGGCTCTATCACTTAAATTTTAAGTGAACTCATTCATTTACATTCACTTGATGAAGTCAGAGTCAACATGGAAATGGTATGAGGTCGTGAATTAGAATAGACTCTTCTCCAATATATCTTTTTTTTTTTTTTTTTTTTTTTACTGTCAATGGTACAACATTAAAAAAGAAAAAAACAACCAACAAACAAACATAGGAGTCAGTGGTCAGTAGCGAGCTTCATTTTAACTTATTTTTTTTCTCCCACTTCTCCTCCCAATACTTATTTTTTTCACAATAACTAAGAAACCCAAAACCTGATAGTTGGATTCCTGGCAATCACAAATTATATGTCCAGAATGAAGATAACTAAAATATCTCCAGAGCATTAGCTACCAGCAGAAATCACCAAGAAATGAAATCAATTTTCAAAGACTTCCAATTCATCGAATAGCAGTTTTAACATACAGATTATCAGTGGCTAACATATCCAAATGGAGATCTAAAGGCAAACTTATCTTCAATGATTGATTATGTGACCTCCCAATGTGTAAATTCAGGGAAAAAACCTATTTTGGTCAATTTCCTTATGTATTTTCAGTTATTTCTGAATTAGTTGTGGGAAGAACTTCTTCTTGGAGGTCCAACTTACTCGTGTAGAGTTTAATGTAAGTGTCCACCATTAAATCTAAGTCATGTTTTATGTCAAAGTTTATGTTAAGTAAAGCCAAGTTACTTGACCTGTGAGATGTCAAAGTATCCCTTAAGTATGCTTTAAGACGTTTTCGACCATTTTCATATCTCTCATTCTCAACCTTCATCACTGGGAGTATGCAGAGGACTTTAAGTAATGCATAAACATTAGGAAAAAATTTGATATCTGGTAGATGCAAGGCTTCATAAATGGTTGCTGGGAGCTCAATATCTTTTCCTCTGTGTTTCCATTTGATTCTCCAACAGTGAAGTTCTGCAGAAAGAGTGTCTGGATTAGGAAGGTCACTTTTGTACATATCAGCATGGTGTTCTTCAGATGTATTAAATTTCAGCTGTCCCATAACAGAGGGCACTAAAGACAGACATTTCAGTGCTTTGAGGTGCTGTTCAGAGAAGATGTCCTTCAGCTCCTGGATGATGTGCTCCACAGTGGGGACACTAAGTACCTCTTTATAGTAGCTTTCAGATGTCACCTCAGGTTCTAGGTTAGCTTGCTGAGATCTGCGAAATTTTCCAGGGAGCTTAATTTCTATATCTAGCTTAGTGGCCAAATTTGTGGCTTCCTCAAACCAAAATTCATGATAAACTTCAATATTTTCCATCACTTCATTTAAAGAATGTAACACTGCAGTCAAACTGCTGGCTGCAAAGAAGACATCAGAGGTCTGACCCTGGAGATTCTTCCCAAAAGCTCTTGTAAAAGAGAGTATGTTTTTCAGAACCACAACAGTGACAATGAAATCAAAATCTACTAATGCACTCCCAAGAATAAAGGCTTGGCCAGCAATAAAGTTATCCCATCTAACAGTTGTATCGCTGTTGATATTATCTAAACATAAAACAAGTGCTTGTAGAAGGTCCACTAAAATCTCAAAGGCATCATGTCTGCCTGTCCATTGAGAACGGCAGATCTCCTTTAGCTCGTTACCCTTCTCTTCATTATTCTGAAAGAGAACAGAGATAACACTATCAAGTTCCACCAGCAACTGTGGAGACCGATGGAAAAAAGAACAAATTTCTTCAATGATCCCCAAAGCAACAGATACTCCCACCACAGGAATGGATTTTGCCAGCCACGTGTTTAAGGCACAGGAGGAGCAGAGGGTGTAGACAGCTTGGGGATATTTCTCCAAAAGTCTCATAGCCACAACTTTCATCTTTGAAGAAAACCCGCTGGAGACAATGTAGGCCTGGCCCCGACAGTACTCCATGTTCAAGCCCCACTTTTCAGTAATAGTAGTATGAAACTTAACAGCCAAAATTTCAGCATCAGCTTCATAAGGAAGAAAACCTATAAATTCTTCTCTCAAGTTATGAGAGTCGTCCACAAATCTGACTAACACTGGTAAGTGCTCCTCTCCGGCTATGTCCACTACATCATCAGTAACAATGGAGAAGAAGTGAGAGTCCCTTACTTCCCTGAGCGTTTCTTCTCGGATGCAGCTCTCACAGATCTCCAGCATTTGTTTTTGCTGAGTTTTAGAGCAGAACAACATGTTGACTGCTGTTGTCTCAAAACGTTTCCGCAAAACCTCATCACCAGCATTAATTCTACACTCAAGCAGAGCTTGGAAGTTATCTGGCATAAATATACCTTCTGGAATTTCATCCGTTTCATGGCCATCTAAGGGTATATTTTGTTTACCCATAAGAATCAAAATTTCAAACAAAGATTTAAGGTAATCTTTGTTTTCCTTCTCTTCTAGTGTTAAAGGTAAAACTTCTTCATCCTGTTCTCCTCCCCCTTCTGCAACTGCATTTTGAGTACTATTACTGTTATTTGTTTCTTGATTGGTTTGCTCCTGTTCAGAGGTTTCATCAACTAGAAGACAAAACATAAAGATTAATTTTATAAAGAGATCCAAAACTTAAAAACAAATGCTTTCTACACTATCCTTACTGACTAAACTTAGAAGAGAAAAAGAAATCAGTACAGGCAACTAGCTCAATGCATGAAATGTTAAGGACAGTGCTTTTGAGTTCATCCAGGAAAATTCCCACACTTTACAGATAAGAGAACTGAAGTAGAGTTTACACACTTTGCCTGAGCTCACAGGGAATAAGTTAGGATCCAGAAAAATGCATTCAACATAGAAAGTTCTTAAGATGTATTTTTAATAAATGTTTTCCAAACTTGCAATTAGTAACATTAGGATTAAACCCAAAGTTCTGAAATCTTGCTGAGACCTTTCCACTATACTAAGCAGCAACAACTTTTTAGTCATCAACATTTTGATAAGAATTTACATGGGTCATTCAGGATGGGAGAACAGTGTACAGATATGTCATCTATACTCATCAAAGGGAAAATGAATATAGCTGAACTTTATCACATAGAGTAATCAGATTGTCAGTGTTAGACTATTCCATTTTATATTAACATAAAATATTTAACCACTTACTTTTTCGTTCTTTCAGTGACTTGATTTCATCTTCACTCTAAAGACAAGGAAAAACCTCATTTAGTAAATAATTCCAAGTATATTACCTCAGAGTAACTTATTTTTTGCTTAATTACTAATTCTCTCAAGATCATAAATACACACATGAATATAAACTCAAACAATAAAATAACTCAAATTAAATAACTAAATTAATTTGAAAAAAATGAATTAATGAAATGTTATTACAGGAATCCTAGAGGGGAGAGACAGTACCAGAAGATCACTTTGTATTGCACTGGTAATGCACAAGTCTTTCTGAAAACCTGCCCATATTTAATTAATTAGGTTGAACATATCATATACATCTCTTTACAATTTCCTTATTGCTAGGTAAAGAAAACATATGGCATATCTCCTTCCTCCTTAATGCCACGATGCTGCAAGAATTGGTTAATATTGTCCTTGATCAATAACACCAAAAAAGGTTTAATCAAGCCACTAAATTTAATTAAGGAAAAGACGATTGCCCAAGGGTAAAAACCTTAAAAACAAAACAAAACAAAAGAACAACAACAAAAAAAAACACCTCAAATGTAGGTTACTACAATCCAAATTTTCAATTCTTCTGCCTTTGAAATTACAAATATCCTCAACTGATAAAATCTTGCAGTACAGATGAGCAGAATTTAAACATACCAACTCCTTTATTCGTTTTCTATGCCTACTATGTGGATTGTTCAGATGACTTGTAAGATCAAATATTGTTGGTACAGCATTATCTCGGAGAACTGTTCTATAAGGGCTCTAAAAAAAAAAAAAAAAAAAAAAAAAAAAGATATATGCCATAAGAATAAGACAATTAAATAGAATACAATTTTTTAAGCAATTCCTCAGCATTCTTTCAACTATTTAAAGGGTTTGGAACAATCTAACAGTGTCAATTTGGTCAACTACAACTCCTACCCCAATCTTAATTAAACTGTATTTGCTATCTCAGAAATTTAAGAATTAAAAAGAAGCTCCTGAGATGCTGTCTGAATATGCCAGACAAAGACCTGAATCCAGTTCCTCCTGACTCCACCTGAACTCAGGTCATCTTCCTGATTCTGAAGCTAGCTCTCTCTGCATAGCATAGTGAAGCCTCTCTATGAAGAATTTCTTCTAAAAGGCAATATAAAGTCTTTGGAATCCTTAATATACATACTGATGACTCCTCTAACATCTTGACTACATCATTTCTCCATCTCCTCAACATCTAGGAATTCTTTCTCTTGCTTGTTTAAATCACTTATCATCTATCAAACCTTTGTCTCAAGGAACTGCATTGCTTCCATAGTCCCTCTAAGGCCTAAATTTTAAAATTCAATTCCATCTTTACACTTTCACACAAATCTATAAATTTCTGGTCCCTCCACCCTAATTTGGGATCTCAGGGAAACTTTCTTCTTGACCCTACTACCTGCCACTTTGATGACTTGTCAACAATTATTTCCATTTCACTTTATAGCTTTTTTTTGGTAGAGGATGGGGGTGGATGGAAGGGGTGGAGGTAGAACTGGATAAGAAATAGACTGGAAGGGGAAGTTCCTACAGGGAATTTATTAATTCCAAATTAGCATCTTCTCTGCAATATATAGTGTCAGAGAATGGCTTGGGGACAATGAGAAATTATTTTATTTTTATTTTTCTCTAGGAAAAGCAAAATTGAGTCTTTAAGATTGATTGCAAAGTCTACTCTAAATATTCATCTTTTTCATTACTTCAATCTTGCATTCTAATCCTGTCACTAGTAATTAGGAGTTTCAGAGGGATGCACAGAGAAAAGGAAAGCAGATTAATTCAAACAGATCAATTTGCTATTTCTTAATAACTAAAAGGGATATAAGAATTTTACTGCTGGCTAACTTACTTTTAGATTACTTATTTTAAGTTACTAATGTTATTTTCTAGGTTTTTATTATAGTATTAATATAACTCAACAGGGATCTGTGATCTCATCAACATGGATTTATCAACTGTATTCTTCAAATGATGAAAATTATAATAAATCTATACTCTTTCATTCTATGTAATTCTTATCCATTTCCTCCTAATTACCTTTACTGGGGATCTACCTCCTTGACTTTTTATGGATGCAAATGACACCTGTAGGTTGTCTACTCATTATTCTTTGCTTTTTCGCCAGATAACCATTAAATATGAGGAAAAAAAAAAATTACAACCAAATACATACAAACACATGAAATTCCAAGATTTAGTTTATAAGAGATGAATTAAAGCTAATAAACTTCCTTTTTTTTATTAGCAAATCTAAGAAATAGTTTCAAAAAAGCAAAATTTTTAAGGATACTATCTAACTATGATAAAAGTTTCACGTGGATACTCCCACTTAAACCCTCTCCCCTATACAAATCCATTTCTCTTATAATTTAAGAAAATTATTAATTTCAAAAAAAGAGAAATTTACATAACTTTATTATATATTTTAAAGGAATAGCAAATTATATATATATAACAGATCTGCAGTTTCATGTGCAATCATCTTTTTCAAACTATGTTATGAAAATTTAAAATTAAATATCAATTAAAATTAAAATTAGTCAAAAATTAAAAATAAAATAAATGGGAAAAGAAAATTATTATATTTCAAGTTTTATAACTTACACTTTTACAAATCATAGATGTCTCAAAATGTTTGGCACAAAGCCGATAATGCTTATTGAGTTGATCAGGTGTTTTGTCTTCTAAGTCAGCTCTTCTACAATTCTCCACCCACTTTTGGCATCTAAAAATAAATTCAACAAATATTAACAAGGAGCTTATTGCACAGAAAGAGCTAAACTGATACTGGAGATAACAAAGACAAAATAAGCAAGTCTCTGCCAAGAGGCATTCATAAATTCAAATTATGCTCAGTTCCTAAGATGAAGCCAGAACCCCAGGACAGTGCTCTTCTACTTAAAGAAGTTTCAATAATCTTTAAACAAATAAGCATTAAACTCTCAAAAACAAGGGCCTATCACTGAGGAAATGTCTTGTTTGTTGAAAAATATTGAAAACTAATATGGGTGTAAGAAGGGGTCAAAATGGTCAGCGATAAGATACAATTTGACTAAATAATTATATATCTAAATTCTATAAAGGAGTATTAGTTTATCTGCTACTTTAAACAGACGCTATTTTATTAGATATTAGGATTCTATGCTTAGAGAACATAAGATATCCAAATATCCAAAGAAAAGATACTATTTACTATTTCTCCATGAAAATGGCATAATGCCTTTCCCCCAAACAGAATGATTAATGAGCTAGAACCTCCAAGGACAGATTTTCACCATTATCATTTATTCATCAACTAATCACATGTGTGTTATAAACAATAAATGAAAGACATAACTGGTTTTCTGAGCACTAATAAAATAACAAGTTTCAATTTTTCTTTTCCCCCCCTCTTCTTTTACAAAACATTAAAGTCAAGTTTTTTCAGCAAATAGATGTCTTTGCTCCTCTGTATGTTATCCTATTTTTAGAAGAGAAGGAAAAAAAAAAAAACCTAGAGAATTTCAGCTTTATGAAATACATTACAGTGATAACAATTCCAGAAAGTTAAAAAAAAAAAAATGAGGAAAAAACCTTGTATCAAACCAAATGCCTCAACTTTTAAAATCATAAGTACCTCAATCTTTGCTTAGCATTTGGCAGTTATAAATGTGAAACAAAGGGGGAAAAAAAAAGACAAATGAATAGTTAATACATTGCACTTATTACTAATATCTACATTAGGCAAATTTATAACCCATCTGTGGGGTAATCATAAAAAAATAAGCTCATACATAAGAATTCTTGCTCCCTCAGGACATAAGATGAAATAAGTAAAAGTCTATTATTCTAAATCCTATGATTCAAGCAGCTGCGGAAAAAAAATTGGATAAACTCAGTTTGGAGCTAGATTGTTAGATCACACAAATCAGAGCCACAACGGCAAGTCATTTTGTGGCTTAGGACTGGCACAGAAGAAGCGTCTAGTATGTAACTCAATTCAACAAACGAGAAGGCACTCCTCTATCAGGCGCCTGTGAGATGTGAAGTTTTCCTTTCCTTAGACCTTCTCTCTCCACAATGTAGGGAGTTCCTATCCCACTGCATATCAGTACTCTCTCTGACACCTAGAAAGTTATCTGCGAGAACTTGTCACAGTCAGTGTCCATCAGGGGATCAGAATCCAAATTTTTCTAAGTAAAGTCACCCATATATAGATAGTGACTTTACTTAGTCTCAGAATTTTAGAGTTTAAACAGACAATGAGAACAAAAAAAAAAAAAAAAAAAGGTTTCTGCCTTCAAGGGTTTTATATTCTACTAGTTAAATAATATGCACAGAGAAAAACAAATTACAAGTAATATGGTAGGAGAGTTTCAACAAACTCCATGTCGGAGGTGACACATGAACTGTGTTCTGAAGGTAGGGAGGGATGCTAGCAGCTAGCAGTGAGTAAGAGTTCCAGACCTGGGAAACCACCAGCACAAGGCAGAAAGCTGGCAAACAGAAACAGCCCATGTGATGAAAATGGCTGTCTGAAGGGGATAACATGAGGGGAAGGGGGCAGATTTTAAATGCTACGTAACTATTTTCTAATTGATCCTATGAGGAAAGGGAAACCATTGAAGATCTGTGCCTAAAGGAGTAGCATGGTCATCTGGGTTTTACTAATATCAATTTGACAGCTGTATGGAGATAAGAATGGAGAAGAAAGGGGAGAGACTGGAAGTAGAGACCAATTATGAGGCTACTGGAATAAATCCCAGCAAGAAGTGGGTGCCTAAAGTAGGCAGAGGGCCATACTGAGGGAGTAGAGAAAGGAGACAGATGTCACAGACACTAGGCAGAAAAAATTAACAATATTTGGTAACTAAATGGATAAGGGAGTTGAGGGAGAGGAAAGAATCATGAATGACTCCAAGATTTTATAAACCTGAGTGACTGGAAGGAGGGTGATGCCCTCAACAAAAACAGGCAAGTTCAGAGGAGGGTTAGGATTGAGGGGTGGGAAAGGAGAAACTGAAGTTTGGTTGTGGGGACACCTGTGAACTATTCTCTCTTTATACTCTCATCAACATGATGCCAGCCAGCTCTCCCAAGATTTTGTTTGTTCTATGAATATGATTCCCAGATCACTATCTTCTAGATCTTCTCCTGAGCTTCAGTCCTACACATCACCAAATGTCTATTAGACATTTTAAACCAGATGACCTCAAAAATCTCAAACTTAACATGACCAACACAAAACTTAATTCTCCCCCAAACCCACCCCTTTCTTATTTCTGTTACGGTTTCTATCATCTTTCTAATCACTCTGGTTTACAACCTCAGAGAGTCATCTTTAACTCTACATTCTCCTTACTCCTTCACATACAACCAGCAGCTAATTTTTACTGTTTCTAATTCCATAATATTTCTTGCATTCTTCCAAATTCTCTCTTCACACAGCTAACACCCTAGTTCCAGTCCTTACCATCTCTCTCCCCAGGGCCTCCTAATTGGGCCTCTTAACTAGCCTGTTATTTCGTTTCCCTGCCTCCAGTGTGTCCCCTCTGAAAATATAAAACAAAATTTCTAATAAAAAGGAAAAAAATAGGATTTGTCAAAAAAGACTAATGTGGATGGACAGCAAACTCTTAGGTTAAGCAATTGGGATTTAAAAAAAATACAGAAGATGAAAACAAATCTAGATAAAAGAAAAGGAACACACAACCATGGCACAGTACTACAAAAATAGTGACAAAAGTGCAAAACCTCACAGGAGCTGAGGCTGAGAAGGGAAACTAAGGACAATACAAAAAGGTTTTTGTTCTTGTGTTGAAAAAGGAAAATTAAAAAAAAAAAAGATTATTTGCATATGGTGTGTGCTATCTTGAGAACTGATGACAGAGAAGGCTCAGCTTCTCAATTTTTATTTTTCTTCTGTTTTCTCTGCTAAAGGGAATGGCTCTTTGTGCTGGAACAGACAATAAAAAATGGCTGATGAATTGATACATAAAATAAAGAAATAGTGTGAAAAAACATAGTGGTCCTTGATTAATTTCATTCCCCAGGTTACAACAAAAGTCAGCTGTCATTACCGGCCAGGCCACTCAGCACTATTTGAAAGATAATGGACTATAGGTAGCACAAGATTGGAAAAGAGTGAATGTCATATTAATATTCAAGAAAGAGAAGATAACACAATCTGCAAATTGCAGAGTTGGGAGTTTAACTTGAATTCCTTGGAAATTCTCAGAATAGGTCAGTAAAGACAAAATGAAAGAATACTTATCAGATTGGTTAAGATGACAGGCAAAGATAATAATTGATGTTGGGAGGGAATGTGGGTAAACTGGGGCATTAATGCATTATTGGTGGAGTTGTGAATTCTGGAGAGCAATTTGGAACTATGCCCAAAGGGCTATAAAACATTCTTTAATTCAGTAGTGTTGCTACTGGGTCTATGAAATGATTCCAAAAATATTTGTAGCAATTGTTTTTGAGTTGGCAAGGAACTGGAAACAATGCACTGTCCATCAATTGGGGAACAAAGAGGTAATGGTCTTGAACAGACTTGAACTAGAGTACTGCCTTTGGTTCTGGGAACCATCCATATGAAGAAGAGCAATGATAAAATGGAAAATATTCAGAACATGATAACGAAGGTGAAGGGATTTAATTAGATAACATATGATGACTAGATGAAGACAGAGTGGATAGAGCCTGAAGTAATGAATGAACACTCTTCTTCCTAGTTCAAATCTTGCCTCAGATATTTAACTAGCTGTGTGATCCTGAGTTTTCTTTGCCAAAAAGACTCCAAATGGAGTTACAAAGAATCAAGGATGATTGAAAAACAATACATCTCTAAACAGAGACTTGTATATAAATTGTATAACTATTTGGATATAGTTGGAATTCATTTCTCATATGGGCTGGACTAGATTGGGCTAGGCAATAACTGAAAGGTACAGAAGGCCAATTGTAGTAAGGTGTCAGCAAGTAAAAAAGCAGGATTAGATAGGCTGAAAGCAGAGAAGTTAAATGATTTGCCCTACATCTTTAGATTCTCAATCACTAGCTAAGAGAGAGGAGAAGAAAGATTTACATAACATCTTGAATCTGAATAGCTTTTAAAAAGCTGTGAGGTGCCTAAGGCATCAGAGAGAAAGTGGTTCCACAATTAACCCCGAGGTAACAACTGGTACTTTAACTTTACCAAAGAAATTTCCAAGTAGTTTCTAAATTCATTCATATGTAAATAAGATGGATATACACAGAAAAGTAACAAAGTCACATAGGAAAAGTAAGTTAGCTTCATTAGGCAACATAAACCCTTTCTAATTCCAGCCAATCTAAAAATCAACAGCAGAAATGACCAACAACTCACTTTCTGGACCAGTAAAATGAGGGAGATGGGAGGGAGTGATAGTGGAATATCAATCTTTTGGGGCTTTTATCCCATCTTTTCATGAACTGCTTCTTGAATATGCCCCCATAAACCTTAGAATTAGAGATGGAAGGGACCTTAGAAGGCATCAAGCCCAGCCTTCACTTTAAAAATTAGGAAATTAAAGCACATGGAGGATTAGTCAGTTAACATATTCATTAAAAGCTTGACACATCCTAGACATCATACTAAGAAAAGAAATGGAAAAAATCACAACCTTCAAGTAGTATACATTTAAAAGGGGTAGACAAAATGTAAACAATAAAGTAAATTCACATAATATTTCAAGTAGATTTACGAATTTTGAAGAGTAAGGCAATGGCAGCTGGAAAGAACAGGAAAGGCCTCCTGCAGAAGGTAAGATTCAATGAGTCTTGAAGAAAGCCAAACAAACTAAGAGGGGAAGACAAGAAAAAAGGCCATTCTAGACACAGGGAACAACCAGTAAAAAGGTGAAAAGAGATGGAATGTCTCAAGCTGGAGATTGTAGCTGGTTTGCAGTTATTTGGAGAGAGGGAAATGTAAAAAGGATAGAAAGGAAGAAAGGAGCCAGGCTATGAAAAGCTTTAAAGGACAAACAGATGGACCTTATAGTGATCCTGAAGAGAAGAGGCTGAGACATGGGTAAATTTGTACTTTATAAAAATCACCTTGCCTTACCTTACCCTGGAGAATGGATTAGAGTAGGGAAGATTGTTAGGATAGGAAGACTAATCAGAAGTCTATTGCAATAGTCCAGGTAAGAGGTGATAAGACAGGGACTGTCTCAGCTGAGTAAAGAGAGAATGGAAAACAAGAGGAATACTATGCAGGCAGAAACAAGAATTGCAATAGATTGGATATGTGGAGTAAAAGGAACCAAGGACTACATTAAGGTTGTGAGTCTGAGTGACTGAAAGGATGATAGTGCACTTGACAATGACAGAAAACTTCAGGGGTAAGGAGAATGTGAGGGAAAGATAATAAATTTTGCTTTAGACACACTGATTTTGAGATATTCAAGAGACAAATGGCAATGGATGATTATAATACAAAAGATAGACTAAGACCAAATAACATATCTGGGAAACACTAACACAGAGATAATTGAAATCTTGGAAGCGGATGAGATCACCATAAAGGAAGAGGGGGCCCAGAACAGAACCTTGGGCATCACCCAAAGTTAGAGTGACATGAAGAAATCTGAAAGGAGCATGCAAAGACATCAGACAGATAAGAGAATCTGTAGATAGGAGTGTCATGAAAACCTAGGTTTAATGATTTTCCCAAAGTCAAATAACTAATAAATGAAACAGGATTTGAGAGTTACTTAATAGCTGTGTGATCCAGTTCCCTTCAGTTTCCTCATCTGTAAAACAAGCTGAAGAAGGAAATGACCAATCATTCCAGTATCTCTGCCAAGAAAACCAGTATCTTCTGCCACGAAGAATTGGACACAACTGAACAATGGTGTCCTGATTCCAAGGATAGTACACGATCCATTACTTCGCACTAACTACATTCCATGTCTTCTCTCCTCTTCACCAGTAAATTCCTATCTATCTATCTTTTATTTCAAGTCATAAGCTACCCTCACAAAGGAAGCTTTTCCTTTTCCTCATAAACAACTTATTTCCTCTCAGACCAAACATGACACTTGGTATTTTTTTCTTGCCCCATTTGCCTTCTTATTATGTAGTCATTTGTTTTGTGGTTGTTGTTTTTCTGAATTTAAGTCATATCTGACTCTTTGTGATCCCATTTTCAACTGGTTTGCCATTTCCTTCTCCATCTCATTTATAGATGTGGAAATTGAGACAAACAGGTAAGTAACCCAGGGTCATAAAGTCATTAAAATATGTTTGAACTCAGAGCTTTCTGACAACAGGCCTAGTACTCAATTCACTATACCACCTAATAATGTATTTTATTAATCCACAAATCTTTTTATCAACTTATGTGAGAAATTTTGAATTATATCAGGAATTTAGCTATATACAATATCTAAACTCTAATAGAATTATAGCTGTGAACCACAAAATGCTATCTCTTCATTAAACTAAGGTTTTTTCACAAGGTTTTTATAGAGCAGATTCTAGAATCAGAGTCAAAGGGATGTTTGAGATCCCAAGGCCTGAAATCTGAGGGCTTACCACTTCACAAAGTGGCCTATTCCATTTTTAGTTATTAATAGCCTTGAAAAAAGCAACTGTCCATTCAGCAAATATTTGTAGAAACAACTTCTAGGCATTAATCAATCACAGGTTTAGCAAAGAGAAGGAAGATGTCCAGTAAAAGGAAAACAGGATGTTACAGTGTCTGAAAAACACATCTAAAATGCTGTCTTGTTCTAAGAGCAAAACTAAAATCAAGTTACAGGGAACAAGGAGATCCTTTCTAATGATCAGAGTTGCACTACAATGAAATGACTTCATCATCAGCTCTCTTCCTCCCTTTAAAGTAGTCAAGTAAAGGCTGGGCAAACATCTGTCCACAATACCCTAAAAAGACTGTCTCCCCAGTGCTCAGCATTTTGACTCACACATGCTAGGTGCTTAACTAAGAAACCCTCTTAAGGGATTTCAGAATTCTAATATTATTCCTCTAAATGGAGTGAGACATAAGGTTTACATGTATTATTTTTGCAGATGCAGATTAAGTCTGAGAAAGGTTAAGTGATTTGCCCAAAAAGTAAATGTCTGAAATAGTTGAATACTATTCAGTTCTTCTTGACTCTCTATCACTACACTACCTAATTCCCTCCAAGATAATTTATTAGGTTATGTGATGACATATGAATATCTATTTTTTAATCTAGAAAAAGAAAAATTCTTTCTTTCATTTCATGACTAATATGGAAATATGTTTAAAATAATTGTACATATATAACCTATATTGGAATGCTTGCTGTCTTGGGGTTGAGGGAGGGAAAAAAGAAGGGAGAGGGAAAAATTTGGAACTCAAAATCATACAAAAATGAATATTGAAAACTATCTGTTCATGTAATTGGGAAAAAAGAAAATACTATTAAGTAAAAAAAAAAAAAAAAAGAAAAAGTAAAATTAAGCTTTACTAATTCATAAATAGACTGACACATTGGCACCTTCCCTCAGTTACATATTAAAGGAGAAAGGCTGAGGGAATAGAAGCCAGAGTTCCACAAAAGTGAGAGATTCACAGCAATGTTTTCCATATATTGCACTGTACTGGTTAAGTAGATTTATGAATTATGTAATCTCATTTACACTTAAGTGACCCCCACAAAATGGACAAATGGCTTAAATAAATTTCTGCAAAGAAACCAGATTAAAAACAACTCTAAAGATAATTTATTCAAGAATGAATAAGAAAATGCCAGTCAGCATCCTCCTTACAAGGTTCAAGCCCTTTAGCCATATTCCAATCTAAAAATAATTTAAACTTAACAGATCTGGCAAGAAGTTAGCCAAAAACATTTAAATCTCTCAAAATTATTTGAAATATGGATTATATCTACTATGTTAAGTATAGACCTTGTCCTAAATGTGCATTCTGTGTTATGACAATTTAGCTAGCAACAATTATGAAAACTCATAATTAGCAAGACATTCAAAATGCTTTTGCTGACAAAAATAAAGTTGAAATGTAATTTTCCAACCTACTTAAAATATGAGCATTTCAATGGGTTTTTAATCTGTTTGCTAAAATAAAACCAAACATCTTCCAATTACTTTCCAAGAACAATTGATTTAATATCAGGGAAGATGGAAATATTTTAGCCAGATTTCAATAAAAACAGCATGATTGCTGGATAGGATTGAAAAATGAGTATCAAGATTTTAGTAAGCTCAGCTAACAACATACTTGTTTCATTTCAATCTATGGATCTTTTGATAAAGTTTCAGTTAAGATAGCCAATAAAATCAAATTAAAATAAACTGACCTTAGAACTTTAAATCACATCAAAATATTGAGCCAAAATTTTCCAAAAGAAATTAATCAATCATATCGCTCATCCTAAAAATATTAAATATTTTAGTTCAAGTGAGTTTGTTTCATTAATAAAAACTGTTTTTATACGCTTTTTTATTTCATCTTTAGTTTAACCTTTTTAGTTTCTATTTCAAGGTATGTTTTTTAATGTATACATTTAATATAGTATGTTTAAATAATTCATAAGTATAAACAAAGATGTACAGAAAATTAAAAGATTTATATGAACTGATGCAAAGTCAGCAAATCCACAGAAACAATATACATAAAGATGGTAACAATGAAAACAGAAAAAAACTCACCCCAAACATATCAAAAGAGAATGCAATAAAACTTATAAAGAACAAGCATGGCTCAAAAGAAATATGACAAGACACTTCCACCCTCCCTCTTTGCAGAGTGAGAGGTCTATAAATGTTGCATATTGCACACAATGTCAGATTTTTTCAACATACTGATCAGTTATGTTGGGATTTTTTTCTCTTTTCTTTCATTGTCTTAAAGTATACTTGTTATATGACAATTCTCTGGGAAAGGGATGGATATTGGGGTGGTGTAAAAAAACCAGATTAATAAAAACATACATGTTAAGAAGTGTATACTTAAAAAAAAAATGGAAAAGGATGTAAAAAATTTGAAGGCCACTGACTGCTAGATGGAAAGAGGACTAGAGTCCAAAAAAAACCTGAGTTCCAATTCAGCCTCGAATACTTACTAGCTGTAACCTTGAGTAAGTCATTTAACCCTGTTTAACTCGTTTCCGCATCTGTAACAAGAGCAGAAGGAAAAGGCAAACCATCCAGTATTTTTGCTAAACAAACCCAAATTGGGTCACACACAGAGTCCTTAGGGATTAATCCTTAGGGATTAAACAAAGTGAAGAACGGGCAGCCTATTATAGGTCCTAGACAGAGTAGGAAAGAGCCTCAGAGTAAAGTGGCCTCAACCCCAACCTAATTTTTTTTCTTTTTCTTTTCTTTTTTTTTTTTTAAACAGATGAACAGCTAAAGCCCAAGTTCACAAAAGGAAGAGCTGGCAAAAGCAGAATTTGAACTCAGATTCTCAAATAAAGAACCAGTACTCAAGCCATTTTGTATCCCATCTTCAGTCACTGAGAGGTGGGGCTCAAGGAGAATCCATCAGTAAAGAAGAATGGTGTGGAGATGTACTTTGTCCCACTTTGGGAGAAACAAGTAGGAGGTGGAAAGAGACCAGCAGGGAGATAAATAATTCAGTTTGATCAAATTCAACAATTGTATTAGATACAAATTGCTCAAAAAAACCAAGGTACAAGGATGAAAATCACTCACTGCCCACAAGGAGTTTATAATCTAGTAAACACAAGGACAAAATCAGGGAAATCACCAGGCAGAACAACCTAGAGGGAGAAGAGGGCCCCAGACAGGGAAGTCTTAGGGAAGCCCCAGAGTTAGTGGGAATGGCATAGCACACATGAAGACCCAGCAGAGGAGACTGGGGAGCAGTTTGGTAAGAGGATCAGGCAAGAGCAGCGTCTTGAAAAAAGAGAATGAAAGGGAAAAGAGAGTGACTGACCATGTCAAAGACGCAGGGAGGTTAAAAAAGGAAAAGGATTAAGATCTGGCAATTAAAAGAGCATTAGTAAGTGGAGAGAGCAGCCTTCTGGGGAATGGGACTGGAAGTGAGACTACAATGGGGAGGCAGTGAGAGAAAAGGCAGCAGAAGCACTGATTAGAGCTGGGCCACAAACAGGAGGAGAGATGTAGGGATGAAAAGAGGCATGAGACAAGAGGGATCAGAGACAAGATCAAATGAGGCTGCTCCGAGGAGGGGGGGAGGGGCCTCAGGTATCTTTACCGGCAGCAGAGAGGGAGAAGGGAGAGGTGGGGATGAGAGAGGGACAATCAGGAGAGATGGATGGAGCGGCCTCACCTTGGTAATGAGAAGGGATCCCCTCCTCATTCACAGCCGGTGAAGGAGATAATGGCAGAATTCATCATCTGAATGATGTGAGATAAGGGGGGAGAAGTAAGCACTCTTTTTTTCAGTGAACAATGAGGCAATATTCCTAGTTGAAAGAATGGAGAGAGGGGAGCCCTGAGAGGTCTGAGGAGGGATAAAAATGTTTGGAAAAGCCATTGTGATACTAAGCTCTGGGGATACAAAAGCCAACAACAGATGTTTAACCGTGAGCATGATAAATGAAGTTACATTTAGGTAAAAACATGGAAAATAAAGTGACTAGATTGTGCCTTGAATTTTGAATAATAAAAACTAGAAAAATATTCACAGAGAGACAGCTTGCAAACAACTACATACAAACAATAAAGAAAAAAGATAAACTGGGGGAAATCCAGAGAGACCATAAGATTCCCAGGACTGGGAAGGCAGTGTTCAGAAAACGGGTCTGTAGCTGAGATTTGAAGGAAGCTAGGAAGTAGTTCATGCCCCTCTCCACCGCACTAGCACCAAGAGAGCCAAGGCCCTCTCGCCTCCTCCCCAGCCTACAGCCACAGCTTTCATTCTTTCTGCCTCAAGTCTCTCCCCAGGCCAGGCCATCCTCATTCTACCGCCACGGCCATTTCCTAAAGCTCCTATCAGACGCTGCCTGACCTACTCAAACTCCAATGGCTCCTAGTGCTCTTCAGACCCTTGCTGACCAGCAGTCTCCAGTCTTTTCAGTCTTCTTACACTTTGGCCACACTGCAATTCAGGAACACTGGTCTACTTGCTGACTCTCTGGCTCATCTCTGCTTTCCTAGCTTCCTTCAAGTTCTAGCTAAAATCCCAACTCTTTAGGAAGTTATTCCCTAATTAATTCTAGCGCCTTTTCTCTAATTATCCCTTATCTTATATGTAACTTGTCTGTACATATGTTTACAAAGTGAAATTAAAAGTCCCAGGTTAAATGTTTTCCCTTCTCCCTCTCAGTTTCCATAGCTTCCTTCAGAACTTGGCTCAAAAGCCCAGTTTCTCTAGGTCTTTCCTGGCTGTCCCCCCACCCCCTTCCAATTACTCTGCACACATCTATTCCCATTTTGTGCCATTAGAAGCAGTCTTTGCTTTTCTTTGCATCACCATTCTTAAGCATACTACCCCTAGTAAGTACTAAACATGCTTCTTGAATGTCTGGGGTCAGACTACAGAGAACCATGAATACTAGGTCAAAGGGGGGTATCTTTTATCCACAGGCAAAGAGAAGTTGGGAAGTAAGAAAATGGGATAAATGGTATCTTTTACAACGTGGGGAAGTAGAAAGGGAACTAAATTAGGAGGCAGAAACTTGGGTTTTAAACCTTGCTTGGTGTGATCTCGGAAAATGACAAACGGCCTTCTTACCCATGCCTCAGATTCCTTCTCTGTAAAGTGATAGGTAGAACAGATGGTTTTTGTTCTATTGGACTCTGGTAGTCTTTTTTTTTTAAAACCCTTAGTTCAGTAAACAGTGTGTGTTTATCATTTGCAGAGCCCAGGTCCAGATATTGGGAAAATACAAAGTAAGGCTCGGCACCAGAGTTCAAAGCACAGCCTGACAGGTTAAAAAAGATCCCGGGCAGAAATGATGAGGAATATTGCAGGACTATAAAGGTGTTAGAGAGATTCGTTGTAAAGGGTTGCATGAGTTGGAAGATGAAAACCTTTCTCAAGAGAAGAGAGAGCAGAGGTCCTGGAGGAGCCAGTCAATTTATTCACTGAATAAACATCTCCGTGCCTATTACTACAACAGCATCAGGCAATGGCGGACGTCAGACATTTTACATGGCACCTGCTTTCAGGAAGGAGGGGTGGACAGAGTAAGGAAGGGACCCTTACCCGTGTGTATATTCCATGTTAGGTGCGTACACACACACACACACACACACACACACACACACACACGAGTAAGAGGAAGGCCAAGGAGACGGCCACAAGGTCTGATACGTTGGGCAAGTTTATCTCACCGAACTTACGTAACCCTGAGAGACACTGTTCTGCTCCTCCATTTACAGAAGGGGCTGAGGTAACTGGAGGCAGGTGACCCGCGAGGCAGAATCCGAACTCAGGCCTTGTGCCTGCGGGCCCTGCACCACCCGGCAGCCGGGGAATCATCTCGGATTAAAAGTACCAAAGCGAGGCTCCGCCGGCCGGGGCTCTCCGGGGGCACGGAGGGAGGCCGAGCGCAAGCCCCTCCTCCACAGAGCCCTCCTCGCGCCTCAGACCTCCGCGTCCTGCCCTTTCCACAGTAATTACTGTGGAGCTCTCGGCCGGCCCGTGTCACTTCCCTGCTCCCCACACTGGACGCTGGTCCGGCAGACCGGCTGTCACGCTGCCTAAGCGTCCAGAGGTCACGGCTGACCGGTGCGGTGTGCACGAGCTTTCCCCCACTAAGCAGTGACCTCCGGGGAGCAGGTGCTGGGTTTGGGGGGAGGTTTGCTTGTTTTTTTTATTTCCCCATCGCTTAACAAGGACAGTGGCTGGGTACACAGTAGGAGCCTAATAAAGGCACGTTGCCCGGCGTCCCTACAGAGCATGGAGCAGGAGTGCAATGAATAACCACTGACGGAGGTCTCCCTCAGGTCCGTGGTCAGCCTCGGGCGCCCGGCTTCTCCCCAAAGGCTTGACAAGTGGGGGCCCCTCCCCAGGGCGCACGTGCCCACCTCTGTTTCCTCCCGGGGTCGTTCCGACAGTCCAGGATCGGCGCCTGCGCACTACCCCCCCCCGCCCCCGCTCGGTCCCCGGCGGGGGACAGCTCGCGCCAGGAGGGGGTCCGGCTGGAAGGAGCGTCCGCTTGCTGGCTCCGGAGCCCGGGGCGAGGGGTGCGGGGTGTGGGGCGGCCGCGCCGCGGACACTCACCGGGCAGGGTCCCTCGGGAACCTGAAGAAGGCCAGGTCCGACTGCGTGCTCTTCCGCGTGCAGTTCGGGGCAGCGCAGAAGTTCGGCATCGTCGCCCGTCCAGCCGGCCGGGCCTCCTCCCCCTGCCCCCCGCCGGCCGCCTCCCGGCCCCCGGGGAGGCCGGCCCGGCTGGGCTCGGGGGGAAGGAGGAGGAGGGGAGGGGAAGAGAGGAAGGGAGGGAGGGTGAGAGGAGGAGGAGGAGGGGCGCCGTGGGCCGAGGCCGGGCTGGGCACGCAGCTCCACAGTGCTGTGAGCGGCCGGGAGGATTTACCGCCGCCGCCTTCGGCTCTAGACCGCCCGTCCGCCCGGGACGCTGCCGCCTCCTTCCCACAATGCACCCTGCCTCCCTCCCCCTCGCAGCTGCCGGGGGCTCTCTTCCCTTCGGCTTCCTCTCCTCCCCGCCTTTTCTCCGGGACTTCTGTCCTGAGAGCACGCGCAGTGAGGGCCGCACCAGGCCGACCGCGAACGGGGCGGAGAAGGGCGGTGTCTGGGGTGGGGGGGAGAAGCTCTCGCGACGCGCAGGCGCGGGGAGCCGGGGAACGCGGGGGTGGGGAGCGGAAAGTGAAGCCCGGGCGCCAGATGCTCACCTACACGAGCTGAGCGCCCCTTCCTTCCGAAAAGCGCCGCTCTCCCTGCTGCAGATCCCGCATGTCCTATTCGGCGTCGGGGTCTTTGGAGAGCCCACCTCACTCGTGAGGAGCTCTTTGGAGCGGGCCAAAGAAACAGACGCTGGGAATAAAGCAGCGCGGGAGACCCACTCGTTTTTTAAAAAGCTGGACAGAGGCTGAAAGCAGCATCTGTCCATGTAACACCCCTGTGACCTTGAGCACGTCCCTCGTGCAAGAGCAGATCTTACTTAGTGATCTCGAAGGTCAATTCTACATTCAGTCCAGTGGGTCGGAACCCATGGCCGCGCGTCTGTGTTGACAACCTTCTTGTCAAGGGCCCCGACAGCCGCCTCAGTCATTTTTTCTACCCTAAAGTCCCCGAGGACAAAAATGCCGAGTCTGCCCGCCGCGCCTGGAGAAGATGCAGCGCGCACAAAACGGGGCCTGGGTTTCTTGCCGGGCTTGAGAAAGCGCCGCTTTTGCGCGAGGCTTCAGCCTGCTGCAGCCGTGCTTCCAGTCTGGCCAGCCGTTCGTGTCCGCAGCGATGGGGAGACGTGGCTCTTGTGCCAGTTCTCAGAAAGGAGCAGATGCATTTAGAATAAAGTAGTAGTTTCACATTGTGTGGGAGGCGACGTCTTCAAAACGAGGCCGGTTAAAAGTTGTGGGAATGAAGATCGACTTTTGACAGGCACAAAAGGCTTGTGTGATCACCCGTTAGGACCAAAAGATATTTAAAATATTCAAATAGATGTTTAACCGTGAGCATGATAAATGAAGTTACATTTAGGTAAAAACATGGAAAATAAAGTGACTAGATTGTGCCTTGAATTTTGAATAGTAAAAACTAGAAAAATATTCTCATAATTAAAAGAAATCTGTACAACATGAATTTTTGAAGAAAAAAATTTTTGAAAAATGGTTGTATCACCTGAAACTCTCAAGAAAATGATTTTTCCTGCTCCACTTTCCCTTTTCTACTACTCAGTCTGCCAAGTGTTATAGTCGTCCTCACCAGTAATTCTCTGCGCCTAACATAATCTTTTCAGGATCAGCCTTTGTCCTGGTGAGATGAATAAAAAGCTTTCATAAATTTGTATAGCAAGGTTCCTTTTCTCTTTGCTATTGGTGTTTGTTAGAGCTGCATTTGTTGCGCCTACTAACGCTCTTTTCTTTAGAGGCTGATTTTTTTTTTGCCTGTGCATTTTTTTTTTTTTTTTTGCATATGATCACATGCCTCACTCTGGTCCAGAAGTTGTTTGCACTGATTTCATACACACTGTTTACCTTAGTAGTCTAGGTTTTAAGTATTTTACATGTCTATTGCTTACCTCTTTCTGATTTATTACCAATCATTTCTAATGGCCCTGATGCCCAGCTCAATATTTCCTACCAACTAAAACAACAGTATTCTGAGACAAGCCCTCAATCTCTTTGCACATGAAACATTTTAAAAGTCTACATATCCAAAATATTCCAGAACAAATGCCTTATTCTGAAGAAGAAAAAAAAAAAGTCTCTGTAGGTATAAAACTCATCTTTCAAAACCAAACTTGCCTTACCATTGATTTAAAAGTGCCATCTTTATTCTTCCCTTTCTAAAAATTTCAGGGGCTTCTAGAGCACCAGCCCTGTGTTAGGGGCCAGAACTCTGAACTTAAAACAAAGGATTCTTACAAGGTGCTAAGTCAGTGGAATTGATAGACACAACAGCTATCTAGTTTAGCCGGGTTCAGTATGATTGATTTAATCCTACAACAAATAATGATTTCCTAGTGATATAATGATTGGTTTATACTCAGTGTGGGGCATGTAAGCAAGGAACCTCAGCCAGGAGAGATTCAGAGGGCAGAGAAAACAAGCGGGAGCTCAAGCTGTTGGAATCAGGGAGAGAGCTAGGTCTCTAAGAAAGCTAACTGGGCTCCAGGAAAGGAGACAAGACTTTGAAAGAGATGATAAAGGATTTGGACTCTAACACCTGGCTGTACTTGTGGCGATTACTGAACTGAAACGAAGGCTGTTCCCAGAGACCCCAAGAAAAGCCCAACAAGAGAACATTACAGCCCTGGAGCCAAGAGACCCTAAATTGAAATCTGGTCACAGACAAATGTCTATATGACTCTGGTAAATCATTTAAGCCTAATTGCCTCAAAACAATTTTTTTTTTCTAAAACAAAACTGGGAGTCCTTTATTGAATATTCCCTTTCAGACTTGCCATTTGAGAAAAGTTAGTTCGGCTTTGACCTATATCTATGCATTGGAATTGCATTTCCCTGGGCCAGTGGCTATATTTTAATATTCCCTCTAAGAGGAAAAAAGACTTGAAATAATTTGGTAGTTGAGAAAAGCGGATGGACAGATGAATGTGAGAACCATTGGAGAAATAGACAATTATCGATCGTCAAGATCTAAATCTATAAACTAAACTCCAGCTCTAAGACTATGAATATATAATATATGCTGAGAAATAAAATGTTATAAAAGCAAAAATATAGTAATACATCATTTAAAAATATCTTCAGTCAGAAAAAGGTTGATCATTTTTGTGTTAAGATTTTAATTTTTAAAGTAATACACTGTTTGGGAATACATCACTAAATTAATTGTAGCTATTGATGGAGAGAAAAGAGAACTACTGAATTCTTATTTCACTTCTGCTTTCTTTACCAGAGAGAAAGGTCTGTAGCCTTGGGAGTATAAAACAAATAAATAATTAGCAGGGAGTAGAAATCCATCATAAGTTAGAAAATAAAAAGGCACCAAACTTTCCTTGGTAGTTCAGGTCATGAGACCTATGTCAGAGTACTAAAATAATATGGTTCTGCTTGAAAATGCATATTTGTTATAAGGATTTTCTTTTTCTTTTTTTCCCCAGTTGGATGAGGAAGAAAGATGAGAATTTTTGTTTGATTTTTGTTCATTGAAAAAAATTAATTTAAAAAATCTTAATAGAAGAAAAGATGATAAAAAAAAGAATAAATATGTACAGCTGCTTAGCTATGTCAATTATATTTGAAAAACTCTGGGAACCTTTGATCCAGCTGTGATACTACTGAGTCTATATCCCAAAGAGATCATAGAAGAGAGAAAAGGACCCACATGTGCAAAAATGTTTGCAGCAGCCTTTTTGTGGTAACAAGGAATTAGAAACTGAGTGGATGCTCTTCAGTTGGGCTGATATATGGTATATGAATGTTATAGAATATTATTATTGTATAAGAAATGATCTATAAGAAAGGCTAATTTCAGAAACCTGATTCTATTGCTAAGTGAAGTGAGTAATCAAGAGAACATTCTAGACAAGATTATATGATGAACGACTGTAATGGACTTGGCTCTTCTCAAGAGTTCAGTGATTGAAGACAATTCCAATAGACTTGGGATAAAAATGCCATTCTCATCCAGAGAAAAAATTATGGAGAATGAATGTAATGGAAGTGTTTTCGCCAATTTTTTTCCTTGTTCTTTTTTTCCCCCTTTCATATTCTTTTTCCTTTTTGGCCTGCTTTTTCTTGAACAACATGACAAATATGGAACTATGTTTAAAAGAATTGCACATATTTAACCTATAAAAGATTCCTCACCTTTTGGGGGAGGAGGAAGATAAGGAAAGGAAGGAATAAAATTTGAAACACAAAGACTTACAAAAATAAATGTTGAAAACTATTTTTACATGTATTTGAAAAAATGAAATGCTATAAAAAATTTTTTTAAAGAAAAGAAAAAAAGAAAAACCATGGGAAAAGGGGGGGGGGGGACAAAAATGGAGAAGAGAGAAGTCCCTACAAGAAATAGAGATGGTCAAATGTGCTGAGGCAGTAGCTATATTGGAAAATGTTGGATTTAATATCAAAAGAGAAAAAGGCTCAAATTCTTCTACTGACTAATTAGTTGTAGGACCATAAGCCAATCATTACACCTCCCTGAGTCACTTTTTTTATCTACAAAACGTTATCTTTGACTAAAAATGAGAACAATAATTCCTGCAAAACTTATTACCTGAAGTGGCTAGGTAATGCAGTGGTAGATTTCTGGAGTTAAGAAGATCTGAATTCAAATGTGACCTCAGTCACTTACTAACTGTGTGACTCTGGGTAAGTCATTTAACCTCTGTGCCTCAGTTTCCTTAATTGTAAAATGGAATAGTATCATACCTCTTTCTCAGGGTTATTGTATTGATCAAATGAGATATCTGTAAAGTCCCTGGTAGGTGCTATATAAATGCTTATTCTGTTTCCTCCCCCTCCCTTACGTGTCACTGGTATTTATATAATTTAAAAGAGTTTGATTTAATTCTTATCACGAGAAAAAAAACAAGTGGATGGAAAATGCTCATTGTCCAGGCTATGACATACAATTAGCTAAATACACAGTGCACATGTCAGTATATAAACCTTGTCTGATGGGTTAGTTCTTATCCTTTGTTGTCAAAGAGGACTAAGGTCAAGATACAGTTTGTCTGACTGGATGATCAGACCATTGTGAGCGCAATGTAAATAATAAACCTTAGAGCGACACCTCAAATGGCAATTAATTGAATCCAGAATTAGACAAGAAGAGCAGAATGGACATGAGCATCAAAGAGGAAGAGCTCCTTTAATGACCCTACACTTCTTCCTGATATTAAGGTTCCTTTTTAGTGACAATATTTTACAGATGGGAATTCTACAGTTTCTACAGAATTAAAAATGAGTATCTCTGTCACTGAGAGGGCAGTGGAAAGACAGATGGTAGGCAGGAACAGGCTTCAGTGGATAACTAGGAGCTAGGGAGAAGGAATAAAAGTATCAAAGAAATATGATCAAAAGAACATGGATGGTTATGCAGCAAAAATCAAGAAAAAATTAGTGGACAGCCGGCATGTCCTCCTATACTGGTAACCTCACAATTCAAGAGAAATCAAGGATGTTGGGTGTAGCCACTATGAGTGAACTTACTAGGGGAATTCCAGCAAGAGTTTTATTGAACAGGTAGATAGAGATGGATTTCTATCTTCATCATGGGAAGTAGATTCACATCAATGGAATTACAAATGCATTTAAGTATTTTGCTTATTCACAAGGTTGTTATGAGGCTGAAATGTGTATTTATATAAAATAATTTACAAATCTTAAAGTACTGTATAAATGCAAGTAGTCAATATATTAAAAAATGGAACAGACTAGAGTCTATAAACTACTGATTTTTTTATTTCAATTCCAGACAAAAGCCTAAAATACATTAACAAGGGATGGTCTATGAGCATTTTGGGAAAGGTTGTGCTCAATAAGTATTTGGCTTAATCAGGATCAGATTAGGTCAGACTAACCTAATTTCTTTATATAACTAAACCAAAGAGATAAACTGTTACATCAGGGAAATGTTATAGTCAAAAACATACCTAGATTCTAGCAAGGCATCTGAAAAAATCTCTTATGCTATCTTTGTGATAAAAATGAAAAAGAGATGGGCTAGAACAATAATATAGTTTTAGAGAATTTAGTGGCTAGTTAAGTGAATTTGGATCTAGTAAGTGAATCTAAAGAATAAGTGAATGACAGAGTAGCACCCCCTCTGGAATACCTCCCCCCAGGTTTTGTTCTTTAAAATCTGGATATTTTTAGTGGACTTGTTATTCCATATAAGCAAATAATATGGTGTCATATTTAAACTTAACAAAAGTAAAATCTTTAAGGTGAGCCAAGCAAGAATAGAAATGGAAGCTATTAAGCTTAAAATTGTAGGTTAAGGTAGTCTATGGATAAAGGTAATATTATACAAATAACATGATTTTCTCCAGGCAAGACACAAGGAGAAATCTGGGACTGTGTAGTTTGTAGGGCTGATTGGCATCCTGAAGTCAAACCTTAACAACAGGATATACTTTTAGAGTAATTGACACCTATATACTGCCTGCCCTTAATGTATACTTTTGGCTTGGTAAAATATAACAGATTAAGAAGGCATTCAAATAAAAACCACACAATGCTACAGAAACATGGGCCTCATCACCCCAAGATTGAGTGCTTCCTTGTTAAGAAGAATAAAGAGATTTAATAGATATAACCAGGGCACATAATGAGGTGATTAAAAATTTATGGAAATACCTTTGGAGGAAACATCTTACTTCACAAAGCAATAGTAAAGGCAACAACAGGTATTTATTATTGAGTGTGTTGAATATAACTAAATGTGATTTAGCTCCAGATAGAGCTTATGAAATGGCTAAGATTTCAAAGTGGAATCAAAATCCTGCTTAGATGACATCTCTAATAACTCAATCCTCAATAACTCATTTTTACAGATTACCAGACAGCTAGAATTATACACCAAAATTGCATTCTCCTCTAGGTAACAGATCTTCATACTACAAATATATATCCTAAAATAATCTTGAGAATTCAACAGATTGTACTGGAACAGGAGAATCATTATAAGTGAGAGCTGACTGCTGCCCACAATCATCTGCTCAGCATTCATCTATAATAATTTTAGAACAATATTCTAAATAGATGTTGCTATACTGACTACCCATAACCTCCAACCAACCTACATAGAATGACAAACTTTCAAAATAAAGCAACCTAGCAGAAGACATTAAAACAAAGTATATAATATTCCAGTCTTCTTATACCTAATTTCCTATCACATACTCTTCGGTCCAGGGACACTGGCTATCTGGCTATTTCACAAACAACACACTTTATCTCTTGGCTCCAGGCATTTTATTTGGCTAATCCCCAAGCATGGAACTCTCTTCCTTCTCCACTCAAGACTACAGACCTCCCTGGTTTCATTTAAGTCCCAAATGAAATCCTATCTTCTATAGAATACTTTCTCTGACCCCTCTTAATTCCAATGTTTTCCATTTTTAAATTATTTCCTATTTACTTTGTATATAGCTTACTTTGTATGTATATTTGCATTTTCCCTCACTAGACTGTAAACTCTTTGAGGGCAGGGACTATCTTTTGCCTCTTTTTGTATTTCCACACTTAGCTCCGGTCTGGATACATAGTAAGCACCTAATAAATGCATATTGGCTGACTGGTTGTTGTCTTGATTGTTTCTAGCATTGACCTTTAAGTTAATCTGCTGAAGAAAAGGTTATATTCAATAATTTAATTCAATTACAAAATAGTCATTTTATCCATCTGTACAAGTCTACAGACCATTAAACAAAAGAATAAAATAATGACTTGTGTCTGAATCATTTCTAGACAAAGTTAGTTTTAAAAAAAGATAAGAACAACAACAATCCCATCAGTGGCTAAACCACCAAATGTACTATGAGAGGAAATTGCAAAGTATGAGAATACCAGATAGGATTTGCCTTGAAATGGATAAAGTAAGGAGGGAGGGAGAGAGAAGGACTTATATGTACCAAAATATTTATAGAGCTCTTTTTGTAGTGGCAAATAATTGGAAATTGAGGGAATATCCATCAATTGGGAAATGGATAAACAAGTTATGGCATACAACTTGTGTTCCATGTGATGGAATACCATTGAAATGAGTAGGGAATAGTTTCAGATAAATATGACAAGACTCATATGAACTGATAGAAGTTGAAGTGAGAAGAACCTGGAAATCATTATATGCAGTAATAGCAATGTAGTAATGATAATCTACTGTGAAAGACTTGGCTACTTTGATTAATATAGTGATCCAAGACAATTCCAAAGTACTCATGATGAAAAAATGCTATCCACCTCCGGAGATAGAAACACATGATCTCTGAAAACAAATTAAAGCATAATTTTCTCACCTAATTTTGGAAATATGGCTAACTAATAAGGAAAGATATTTTGCATGATTTCACATGAATAATTAATACAATTTTGCTTGCCTTTTCATTGGGGTGGGGAGGAAGAAAGAATTTGGAACTCAAAATTTAAAAAGAAAAAAACAATTTTAAATAAATAAATAATAAATTGTTTTAAAAGTTGAATAAGTCAAAGAGACACAGAACACATGGTTTCAAGCTGACCATACTGAAAACTGTCCTGATAATCAGTTTAATAGGGGGGATAGTAGAGTGATGCTTCTTCATATTCTGATACAACACAAAAGCAACATAAATAAGAAATAACCATACTCTTCCTACTGGAAATGCTTTAGTAGAAATAGTGCTGACCATGAGATTAAGCAAGCCAAAAGTGCTCATACATAAAATAAACTGAAGATATGAATGCATTCATTTTGTACTAATTCTATATCTTAAAATGGAAAACATCACTTATAGACAAAGGTTTCATACTGTTTTTGCTAACAGGACTCTCAGTTCTAAATCATATGACACTACATTGAAGATCAATACTGGGTAAACATAAAAAATAATTTCCTTCCTTGGCTCAGATTAGATAACAGCTAAAACTGAAAAAGCTCCTGAAATTTGAACATGGAAAAATTAAGGTGATTGAAAATCTTCACTTAACACAAACAGCTGAGAAGGCCACAGGGGATGAAGGAAGTTCCAGAGTTAAGAGGACAGCCGAGGCATGTTGGTGAAGTATAGTGTCAAAAGTAAAGCTGGGAGAGGAAGGAAGGACCAAGTCTGGGCCCTTCCCCAAAATGGAAGTCCCTGGAAGAATTTACCAGTGATTTTGAGAAGGAGGTCAGTGGGGAAGAAGGATGTTCCAAAGTGAGAAGACCACAGGTACTGACAGATGTGCACCGGAGAAAATATTGACTAATTTGAACTGATAATGGAATGTTCTTGTGCTTTTATTGTTGTTTGTCCTTCTTTCTCTAAGGACCATAATGTCAGGGAGGGGAAGCCATGACATGCAGGTAAATTGGATTGGAGTGAGGGAGGCTGGGCAAGATCACCTTCCTCACCTTCCCCTCCAGCCCTCTGGGTCTAGTGGCAAGAGATAGATCAGGACTACATATAATCAGGTCAGCCTGATCTATAACAAAATAAAAACAATACCAATGTCTCAAATGACTTTTGAAGAAGAGACAGACATACTTTGGACCAAATCTGTGAAGAGTTCTTTTTGAGTTTAAGGGCACAAATCCAACTGGCAGACCAATTATACAAAAAAAGGGTAATTTAGAAAAACTGGCATTTGCTAGATGAAAAAACAACCCACAAGGGCTGTTTATGAGAATCAAATAAAACAACACATGTAAAATGCTTTGCAAACCTTAAATGCTCTATAAATGCTACTAGTTATTATAACCATCATAAACTCATGCATTCTCCCACAATATTTGATTAAATGTGTTAAAAAGAAAAACCTCTTTTAGAACTTGTGCAAAGTAATATAATGGGACAACCTCTGCCAAAATTAGAATGACAGGAGAAAAAGTGGAGTTTTGTTAGGGATGGACATAAAATACCACCATGGCAGTGACCTAAAAGCTATTTAAGACCTGCAAAAAATAATCAAATATTATATAAATTTGGGCCTAAGATGCAGGAGGAAACATTTTTTTTAATATAGTGCCAGATTTGTTTTGCTTGACTATGCATATTTCTTACAAGGGATTTTGTTTCTCTTTTTCAATTGGGGGAGAGATAGAAAATAGAGAAAACAAATTTTTGTTAATTGAAAAAAAAATAAGATTAAAAATATCACATAGTACCGACAAAGTTAGCTTTTTAAGGAACCTTAAAGATTTGGTCCAAACCCCTTGTTACAAATGAGAGAACTGAAGCCTGAGAAAATAAATAATTTATCCAAATTCATATAGCTAGTAAGTGGCAAAAATTAAGCCTTAAACCCAGATTGTCTCAATTGACATTCTTTCCACTAATTTTTTTCATCTTCAGATTTTAGTAGCTCCTCAGTTTCAGCTGTAATTTTATCTAATCTGGACTAAGGGATAAAGTTATTTCTTATGGTTTTTTGAATCACTCTGCTACTTATGGTTGTATGTACTCAAGTTGAGGTTACTATTAACAATAACAATAATATTTTTTTCCTGATAGTATCTGTATTTGTTTATCCATTCTGCTCCGTCTGAGACATCTTTATTATCAATTTGTATGTGCTTTATTGTTTCAGAATTAACAATCTAAAGTGTCTATAGCCCAGTGTAACAGCATCCCCACTGCTCCAGAGCACTGGAGAGTTTAAGTTCTTAAGTCACTTTATAGTCTGGGTCTCAATTTCTTTAGTTCCACAATAGAGAGATAGGATTCACTGATCTTAAGGTCTTTTCCAATTCTGAATATCCTGCATTTACATGTTTTATGATATGTATTTATCTTAGCTTTGGACTATCAAATGAATTTTCCTCTAATTTGGGATATTGCTTAGAATGTAAGTACTATGTCAGTTTCTATCTGTTTCCAAGGGTAAGACACTAAAAAGCAAAGAATGTGATTTTGCAGTGCCATGTATAATTAAGCTATCAATAAATGTTTATTGAGGAGGAATCAAGCTCTGCTTGATCATTCAAAATTGTGGTTAAATGTACATCCTGTTTTTTTTTTTTGTTTGTTTTTAAAGATTACACATGGAAGAAAACTTTAATACCATATTGCCCAACTAAAAGTAACCATTTAGAAAAAATGAAGCAGAATCTGAAAACAAAAGTATTTTAGAAATTCTAGATTCCCTTAATCATCAGTTGAGAACAGCCTATTCTAAGACACAAGAAAGCATCACATCTACCACTAAAAAATGAGAAACCTAGTGACCCCTCCAAGCATGGGTCCAATGTTATATGCTTTGTACAAACAATTCATTGTTTATATTAGTAAAACATTAGTAGAACAGCATCAAAAAGAAAACAGTATATTAGTATAACCAAAAGAAAAAAAAAAAAAAGCACCATGTTTGGTGTGTTTTTTTTTTTTTTTTTTAATCCCAGGAGTATAAAGAGCCAATTGTTATTGATGCAGTGATTATTGAAAAAGTCATCTGAAAATGCTATAATATTTGTACTGGTTTTATTGATTAATGAAAAGCTTTTGACTCAGTTCCATTATCATGACTGTTCATATACTGCAAATATATAAAATAGGGATTTACATATAGTAAAAATGTTAGGGTATATGATAGCCTCATAGAAAATTGTTTTCTATTTAAAATATGCCCACCAATACAATCATGTCAAGAATAATTGATGGAGACAGTATAAGCACCTAACGGTTTTTCCCAGTCTTAAATTCATTCATCATCTCTCCCAAATTGGACTGAGTATGGCTTCCAGTTTAAAAAATTAGTTGTATCAAGGCATCTTGTATATAAATTGGTTATATGGTCTAATGAAAAACACACTAAGTAGTTTTTCTATCTCATGAATTCCTTTAATCGTATCAAGATACCTTTTGAACTCTGATAGTATAAAACTTTTAATGTCAAGGAAACTCTATATAGAAACTAAAGACTTTAAGCTTGCATCTGGAAGTAAAATTGAACCTACAAATAAAAACAATTTATAAATACCTTTAATTGTTCACAGGACAAGTGAGACATAAAGCTATCAAGAAGAAAATCAGGAAGACTTGAGTACAAATTTAGCCTCCTAGCTGGGTAACCCCAAACAAATCACCTGAATTCTGTCTGCCTCAGTTTTCTTCTCTATAATATTAGAATAATATTAATAACATCTATCTCCCAGAATTATTATGAGAATAAAATAAATATTTTAAGTGTTTTGTAAACTTTAATGTATCACATAACTGCTAACTACATAATACCAATATTAAAATGGAATGTGACAGATCAAGTATCTTAACAAAATCTGTACAACAAAATCTGTATTAATGAAATTCAGGGCTCATAACCCTAAGATAGCTATAAAAATGCTAAGACTTCCTCATCAAAAAGAAGAGAATTGATAGGCTTTCTCAGAGTACATGTCAAAAGGCTGACAAAAGTTACAATACCATTGAATTTATCACATGTAACCAAAATTGTTTTATTTCTGAAAAGCCATGAAAAAGATAGAATCCAAGAATAGGATCAAAAGGTTCTTTATGAGTGAACCCAATCAACAATATGTTGACAAAGAAGCATCTAACAAATAGATGAGTCGTGCAGATTTATTTATAGAAATGGAAGAATTTATGGTAAAAGCTGAGGACCACCAGAAATTACAGATTCTATCTTTAAGGAACCTTGATTATTCAAAGAAATATTAGAAATTTTACAACATCATTGCAGGCTGCAAAAAATTAGAATCCACTGAATATCTAGCTAGACAAAAATCTGATTAGAATTATGCATCAAAACTTTACTTTCTTTCAAAACTTAACAATAAATCCCTATGCTATAAACATAGATTTCAAATATCTTTGAAAATTCGACAAATAGGCTATGCTGGAATGAACCATTTTCACAGACAAAATTATTATCCATAATTGCAATATAACATTGAACCATAAAAAAAGAATATTTGTATACATATTGGTATACCAGGTATTCATATACCTTCAAGATATACGAAACAAAAATATTTCTAAATATAGACATCTAGCACAAGAAAGCAAAATCATATACTGCTTAATTTTTGAATTGTTTTAAGGATTTGAGCATATCAAAAGGTGAGTTCACAATCCAATAATTTTTTTGGTTAATTACAACAGTAGTAAAAAAAAAAAAAAAAAAAAAGAAAAGAAAAGAAAAAAATACTTACAAAAGACAATTTGCTTAATTGCAAAAGATCTTTTTCATGTATTTGTCTTTTTTTGTATTCCAATGCTTAGAACAGTGCCTGGCACATAGCAAGGAATTAATAAATGGTAGTTGACTCATATATACAGAACATTAAGTGCAAAAGAATAATAGCAGCATAGCTATCTGAACTGCTTTTTAAAATCTGAACTGCTTTTAAAAAGTTGAGAACAGGGTAAATGAACAACAATAATAATAATGACTGAATTTGAATAAAACCCTTTAGACCTGCAAAATATTTTCCATACATGACTCAACCTGAGCCTCATAACCCTGTGATATACAGATATCCCCATTTCCTCCCCCTCCCCTGAAGCAGGGGTTGTGATTTGCCCAGGGTCACACAGCCAGAAGTGTTAAGTGTCTGAAACCAAATTTGAACTCAGGTCCTCCTGAATTCAGGGCTAGTGCTCTATCCACTGCGCCACCTAGCTGCTCTTACATATCCCCATTTTAAGATTAGTATAGTGAGACACATGTTAAAACCCTAAAAGTTGCTTATTATCACACAAGTGTTGAAGATAATATCCAAACCGAATAAATTTCCATGGCAGAAATTCTTCCTATTAATGAAATTACAGGTCCAGACTGATAATATTTTACCCAAGTCTTTTCTTCCCTAGCCTAAATGCTTCCAGTTCCAAATGATCTTGATATGAAAAACATGCTCCAAATTAATAATAATTCATTTAAGTTAAATTAAAATAATTCTTAAATTTTACTTCATACCCAGGAAATTGGCAAAGTTGACAAAAGAAAGAAATAGTATAGGAAAGGGTGTGGGAAACAGGCACTCGTAATTCACCGTTTAATTCACAATTGTCTGTCCTTGCTGTTTTGTTTATGTTTTTCTTGTTTGTTTTACTCTTTTGAGATAATTGGGTTTCAGTGACTTGCCCAGGGTCACACAGCTAGGAAGTGTTAAGTGTCTGAGACTAGATCTGAACTCAGATCGTCCTGACTTCAGGGTTGGTGCTCTAACCACTGTGCTATCTAGCAGCTCCTACTCTGCCCATTTCAGAGAAAAAACATTTGGAATTATTTAAGAAAGTGACTAAAGTTTTTGTACCCAGAGATTCAATTCCTAGGTAGGTACCCCTGCTAGATGCCACAGCAGATAAAGGTGTTAAATTTGAAATCAGGAAAACCTGAGTTCAAAGACTACTTCAGACATTTACTTGCTATGTGAACCTGGACAAGTCACTTAAACCTGGCTCAGTTTCCTTACTTATAAAATAAGGATAATAATATCTATTTCATGGGGCTGTGATGATAATCAATGTGCATAAAAAATTCACAGAAATTTGTTTGGACTGATACAGAGTAAAATAAACAGAACCAGGGAAATAATATACACAATGATTATAGTAATATACATGAACACTAAAATGAAGTTAAATGTTATATAATTGTAATAACCAATGTTGGCCTTTGGAAAAGAGATGAGAAAATGTACCTTTCTCCTTTCATTGAACCAGAGGAGAATATATACACTGTCCCATATCATATTGACCAAATAAGCTCACTTTTGATTGACTTTGCTTTTAATTGATTTTCTTTGTAAAAAAGGAAAAGATAGGAAACAGGAATGTATTCTGGGAAATAATGGTGACAAAAAATCAAAGGAATCATTTTTTGTTTTTGTTTTTGTTTTTTGGGGTTTTTTTTGGCAAAGGTAAAAAAATCCATGGCATAGAATCTTTAGAACAACTTTGTGTGTGTGTGTGTGTGTGTGTGTGTGTGTGTATGTATGTATGTATATATATATGTATGTATGTATATATTTGTATATGTATGTATATATATATGTATGTATGTATATTTACATATCTGTAATGCATTATTCAAGTCATTTAATCTTCTGTTTCTCTCAGTTTCTTCAACTGTAAAAGGAGAATAATAATGCTATCAGCCAAAGTTGTTGTGGGAATCAAATGAGATATTTGTAAAGTGCTTAGCACAGTGTTTGGCACATAGTGATTGCTATATAAATAGTTAGTTGTTATAATCATTATGATTATTATTATTCCAGTGCACTCTGACAAAGGATTGACTATAAGACTATCACTTCTCTAGGGCTAAATACTAGTAATGGAGTGTAAGATCTTCTTGACTGTTTCATCACAATGTTGATTGGAATTCAACTTTCCATCCACAAAATGTCTATGGTTTTAACTTTTTTTTTTTACATTAACTGCTCTCTAGTCATATTTTCATTCTGTATTTGTACAGTTGGGTTTGTTTTTATATTTATCCCTATTAATTTTCATTTTAGTCTCAAGCCCAACCTTTGTAAATTTGTCAAGATCTATCATCTTAAATGTTAACTATCCTTTTCAACTGCCAACCACTTGAAAATATTCAGATTTCATCTATGTCCTTCATTTGATAAAAAATGTTGGGGGAAAATAGGATAGGGCTCTAGTAGAAACTTCCTTCTGCAGTTGGACACTTACTCTTTCATTAATCAATGATCTTTGAGTCAGTCAATAGGTTTCAGGTCCATGCAGTTGTTTTATTACTTGGTGCATATCTATATATTTGCTGCAAGAATATTTTGAAAGACTTAGTCAGAAACTTTGCTGAAATCTGGCTGCAACTGAAGAGGGTGCCTTGTCAGATGAAGCCCTATTTTACTGGAACCACCTCTGCTTCATGATCTTCTGGATGTCTCCTAGCTCCCAATTTGTTCTTTTTTTTCTTCTTATCCTGTCTAACAGGTTGGAGATATTTCTCCACATTTCACTTTAGAACCAGGTTTGTGTTTGATGTCCCCTCCTCTCTATTCCCTAAAACTTAGGGTGTCCTGACTACCTCCAAAATTAACAAAATATCTATTGCTGTTAATAGCACATATGCTATTCTGCAATAAATCTTAGACTTTTATGAAAGAGTTTTTTGTTTGTTTCCAGGAACCCCTTATTTTTGTACTTAGGACTGCAGGATCAACATTTCATGGAATTTTAAAACGAGGAATGTACATATCAGTAAAATCAAGTCTTCTGAGAACTTGTGGTTTGGGATGGTGTGAAATGGTATGTTACTCAGGATCATAGTTCCTGAACTGGAAAAAACCTCTCATGCTAAGATCATTGACAGTATACTTTTACTATAAAAATGAAAAATACATTTGTGCTATGAAATTTAAAATCAATCATCAAATTTTAATTATATACAAGACCCTGAAGATACAAAGGCAGAAATGAAGCTATTCATAAGGAATTTACATTCACTTGTAGGAGAGGACATGGTATTTATAACACACACATACATATATACATGTTTGTGACTATATATGGTTGCATACCTGTGATATGCACATATAAACAACATGTATAGGTATATAAAATAAATAGTGGCTATTTAGGGGAAGAAGTCAAAAAGAGCTAGGAAAAGCTGATATTTGTGCTGAATTCTGAAGGAAATAAAGGATTGTAAGAGGTGGGGGTGAAGGTGTGGGGGACAGCCTATGCTGAGATGGGAGATGGGAGACATGCTACTTGTCAGGAACAACATAAAAGCTGCCTTGGCTGGACTGTAGCATGCCTGAAGGGCGAGGCTGAAAAGGAAGGTTGTAATGAGTTTTCAAAGCCCAAGAGAAGAGTTTAGGGAGCTACTGGAATTTATTGAGTAAATGACCAAACCTATGCTTGAGGGAATCACATGAGCAGTTATATGTAAAGAATGGATTAGAGTGGGGAAAGACTTGAGAATGGGCAACTAATTAGAAGGCTATTGCAAAAGTTCACTTGCGAGGTTGCAAGGGCCTGAATAAGAAAGAAAAGGAGATATTGTGAAGGTAGGAAACAAGCATTTATTAAGCATCCACTGTGTGCCAGCTGCTGTGCTAAGCACTTTACAATTTTTATTTCATTTTTCCCTCAAAACAATTTAGATTAAGGAAATGAGGCAAAGAGAGGCAAGATGACAGTGAACTCAGCCCTATTCTGAAGTTGCTTCAAATTGATTCAAATTCCCAGTTGCTTCAAATTGATTAGAGGGAGAAGAAGGAATTTTGGGGTCGACCCTGGGTGTCTGGAAGGATAATATTGCTTTGGATAATACTAGGGAAATTTCTCACACAGTTGAAGAAGTTGGGGCACTTATTTATTCCACTTTTCCCACCTCTATAACCTGGTTACCTGACAGCAAAGCAAGATCAAAATATATTTCATCATCTTCATTTATTTCTTAATTCTTCACTACGGAAATGCCCTCCCCCAACCTCCAGTTGGTAAAGTAAAGTTAGGTTCCAGTATATGGCTGTGGACATATCCACTTGTCTCCAGTTGCCAGACTTGGATCTCTTGATCTGATGTGTGATTGAGCCATCACACATAACGATCACACAATCAATCTACTTTATTTAAATATTTACTATATGTCAAGTACTGTGCTAATTGCTAGGGATACAAAAGAGGCAAAAGGCAGCCCCGCCCACAATCTAAAAGAGGAAAGCAAAATGAATGAGATTTGGTTTGAGAGAGTGTCAGGAAATAAGAAGCCCCAGTGGTTCCTGCACTAGCGGGACTAAGGAGGATGAATTTCAGAAGAGAGAAGAGGGAATAGCCAAGAGATGGAGAAGCCTGGACTGTGTGTGAAAAGGCTGAGGTCTGATGCATGGGATGTGGTATGAAGACAGGCAGGAGACTGGTATGTTTTCTAGGTCTTTAGACAGGTAAGACCAATAGTAAGAAGCCAAGTTTTTAAAGGCCAGTCTGGTCTGGTTGGCAAATTTCTGAGATTTCTGTTCTCTTTAGGAGAAGAGATTGTACCTGAACAGTACAAAGTACTAGACATGGTCAGTAGGATCGTGGGTACAACTGAGATGTTCCTAACAAAGTGAGATTTTTGTAACATTGATTTATATGAAGATCTATCAGAATATTCAAGAATACAGGAACATAAGAAGGCAGACATCCATGTCTAAAGCAACTTACCGGGCAAAAGTGAGTTTTAAAGTAAATCATCCAAAAAATGGCCCAACAAGGTAAGTGAAAACAGAAAAAGAAAAGAAGGCATATTCATGCTCTGGAATGTCTGATAATTCCTAAAATATCTGCTTCATCTCTTCTCCAGCACTGGCCTATGTTTAAGAAACCAAGAGAAATTCATATGGTATAACTATGTATTGATTTCATTGTAGATTAATTTTGTGATGTCTTAGCATTGCACAACTGGGCTTTTCTCAGGCAAATATTTGCCTAATTGCCTGTAATTGGAGGCAGTTAGTTTACCCTGATATAGAATATAGGAAATCAAAAATGTCAGCCTCATTTGCTGAGTAGGCTTACACAGGTGTCAATGTCCTAGGGAAGAAAGGTTGAAAGTTAGAAACAGATTTTCTTTCCTTCCTTCCTTCCTTCCTTCCTTCCTTCCTTCCTTCCTTCCTTCCTTCCTTCCTTCCTTCCTTCCTTCCTTCCTTCCTTCCTTCCTTCCTTCCTTCCTTCCTTCCTTCCTTCCTTCCTTCCTTCCTTCCTTCCTTCCTTCCTTCTTTCCTTCCTTCCTTCCTTCCTTCCTTCCTTCCTTCCTTCCTTTCTTCCTTCCTTCCTCCCTCCCTCCCTCCCTCCCTCCCCCCCTCCCTTCCTTCCTTCCTTCCCTCCCTCCCTTCCTTCCTTCCTTCTTTCCTTCCCTCTTTCCTTCCTTTCTTCTCCAGATTCATTCTACCCAAGGCAGAGAATAAAGGAACTATTACCTCCTGAAAGCTGTCCCTTTTTTAATGAAGCCTCAAATCACAAGTCTTCATTGTTGTTTTAGTGTGGTTTTCTCATAAATGGTTGATCATTGAGCTTGTCATTCTATACAACACCCAGATCTTTCTCAGTAAAAAGAACTCTTTAACCACATCTCCATCTTTTATTTGTGAAGTTGATTTTTCTGTTTGCTAGACTTTACATTTTTTTCCCATTCAATTTCATTAGGTTCAATTACTGTTGTTTTTTGGATCCTTCTAGCTTGGTATCAAGCATACTTAATCCTCAATAAAAATGGTAAATAGCACAGGACCAAGAATAGATCTTAGTAGATAGATAGTAATCCATCTTCTGGAAGCTTTCTTTTAAGTGGACTTTCCTTCCTATCCCAGTGACTACTATTAGAATTCAGATATCTAATTAATTTGAATCCATTCAATTATACTATTTTTTTAGCTTCTCCATCTTTTCCACAAAAATAGTATCAGACGTTTTATCAGATGTTTTGCTAAAATCTACTAAATGTTTTGTGAATATTCTTAGCATTTCTTGATCTACCTGTTTAGCCTAGTATAAAAGGGATAAAAGGGTGGGGGCGGGGGCGGAATAATATTAGTTTGATTTAACTTGTTCTTGATGAAGCCACACTGGTTCTTCTTGATTACTTCCTTTTTTAAATACTTGCTAACCCCCTCTAATAATCCCTTCAACAATGTTACCAGACTTAATTTGTCTTGGGATTACTAAAAAATGATTCATCATAGGAAATCTTTAAGTTTCTGATACTTACAGTATTTAATTTATATAATTATAATTTCTATGCCACTTTTCTGGAAACATTTGGGGAAGTGGGGCAGGATGAAAGCCTGTTCTGTCACCCTTTTCTAATTTCTCCTCTTTTATATTTCATATATTGTATGTATACATAATTAAGTATACACATACCAATGTTCTGTTGCTCATTTTCTCTTCTGTATTGTATTTCAGTATAGGAGGAAGGCCCGTTCATCAGAACACCTCTAGCAGATGCAGCATCTATTTTATGTAGGCTGAGATAGTTTATCTTTAAGGCGGGCAAGGTTATCTTCTGAATTTAATAAGTTCAGGGTACTAGGTATTGGTGTGTTTTCCTATATCCTAAAACATGGAAAGCCCAATCTGTGAGGAGTCTGGATTCCTTAGATTTGATGGAATCCTCACTGTTATGTGGATTGGATCACCATGGCAAATATAAAAGCATCCATCTGAATCAATAACTATATTCTTTTAACATTTTTATTATTAAATAAATTTTAAATTGAATTTTGTATACTCCACACATGTTTCTCTGAACTCTGATCCTAAACTGAAACCACTGGCCTGACCTTAGGCAGCCCTGGCTTAGATTAACATCCCTGATCAATGGAATCTCTACCATCATTTTCTCCTTTTCCATCCAAAGGTAAGAAAGACAAAGAGGTTTTCCTGTCTTAAATTATTTGGCAGAATTAAAGGGGAACTGCCATTGACTGATGAAGGGTTAGCAATAATCTTGGTGTCTCTTTAAAAAATAAGTAATACTCTTTAAGGAGTGAGTAAAGGAATTAACAGCTTTGAAAAGTGTTAGTTCTTGTAAGAGAGCCGACTCTTAGTGAACTCAGCCCATGAGAGGGAATTGTTCCTTTCCTCTCAGGAAGAGGAAATTTCTCTACCAATTAACTCCCACTGGCCAGTATCTTATAGTAGAGTTACTTGCAAGGTAGGAAACACAGTATTCTGAAAGTAATAGGCCCAATCAGGCAAGG
Organism: Sminthopsis crassicaudata; assembly: GCF_048593235.1. Lineage (NCBI taxonomy): Eukaryota > Metazoa > Chordata > Mammalia > Dasyuromorphia > Dasyuridae > Sminthopsis > Sminthopsis crassicaudata. The sequence goes on from NC_133619.1 coordinate 514,916,487, forward strand.
AATGAGATTGGAAGAAGTTTGTAAGTCAAAATATTTGACTTGAATTCTCAAGAATTGAGCTTGTATCCAGGGAACAAGACTAAAAGATAGAGAACTAGAAATTTTCTCCAATCCCCACTAACTCTTTGAAAAACAAAAATAAATACAAAATTAAAAAAAATTAAAACAAAACAAAACAAAACAAAAAAACTAAACCACCTGAAACCCCAAGGATTTTTAAAAATCGTACTCCAGGAGGTAACCAAGAGGAGACCTGTAGAGATGAATGGGTGCAGTAAGTGCAAATGAGCTACTTAGCCAGCAGAGATGTTGGACCCAGAAAGAACAGCCTGAGGACATTAGGGCCCTCCAGTGCTGGAGGCATAAATTGACTGAGTATACTCCATGAATGTGGTATGAATTGCCAGCAGGTACTCAATGTGTGTGCTCATTTTTCTCACCAACACTTTGTATTTATGGGAAATTACAGTTCAGATTAAGAGGCTGGGGAAGAAGAGATGTTTTATAGCCACTATCTTAGTAAATGCCTTGGATTTGAGCTAATTGTGTTCTCTGGCTGATTATTAAAGGTAAAAGGACTCATTGGGGTTCATGAGCTTTTTTTTTTTTTTTAGCAGAGACAGAGTATCTTGAACTTTCCTTTCCTCACCTAACCTATGTGAGTTGAGAGATAGCTCCCAGAGGGGATACTATATTATGTTTAATATTTTTAATCCTGGTGTTACATCTCAGGTTTATAATGTTGTGGGACAGAGGTGCTTAACCTTTTTTGTGTCATGGATTTCTTTGGCAGGCTGAGAAGCCTAAGGACTCTTGTAGAACTGTTTTTAAATGCATAAAATGAAGGGAAAAAAATTAAAATGACAAAGGAAACCAATTATATTGAAATACAGACATAAAAATTAAAATAAGATTTTTTAAAGTTCACGAACTCAAGGTTAAAAACCCTTGTTTAGGGAGGCAAAGGAGTTCTAATAAACCTTAAAAAAAAAAAACAAACTCTTATCTGCATTTTCTCATTTTTGGGTGTGTTCATAGCACAATCTGTAGTCATGAAAGTCATCCCATAATGAGAGCATTTCCCAAGACATCAGCTCATTTCCAGATGTCCTGAAATTCATCTTTGTACTTCATTTATATGTGCCACTGGGCTATGCCTGTGTGAGTGACGTTTCCATAGTAACAATTGTATTTCAGACAGGAAAACAGAGGGAGACCCTGGGGAAGGGGGGGGGAATAATTTTCAAATGCAAATAGCAATAAAATGAGGTTAAAAATAAGACATGTAATCTATGGGGTAAAGTATGACTCAATTGTCATTAAGTGATACAAATTTATTGATTAAAACCTACCTCTCTGGATATCATTATTCAATACTTTCCTGTGCAATAGAGGAGACTATTCTGAGGTTATAACAAAGAAATACAGGCTCTGGTAGTTTCTCTTTAAGATAAGAAGGCTTTGAATGAGGGTTCTGTTATAACTGTCAATCATCTGAGGACTATTGTAGCTAGAGAAGGTCCTGCAGAGTTATCACCAGAGGGTGGGCAACCAGCTGATGAATTTTTTTCAGATCCTGCCTCTCACTAAAGCCAACTACTTAGTTGTTAAAGCCTGTGAGCCACAAAAATGAAAGTGTATTAGAATAAAATCCCTACTGTCATAAAAAAAAAGAATGAATTCCATAGTAGGAAGAGCACAACAATCACAAAACCAGAGTTGAATGCAACTCTGCCACTGCAAGTTCTGTGTCACAAGGCAATAGTTTGTTTAGATCATATAGTCACTTTACAAATAAAGAAAGTGATACACGCAGAGATTGCTTTCATTTATTTATTCACTGTTTCAACAAATATTAAGTGCTTGTGTGAGAGAGTGATGTGCTTAGCAATTGGGAAAGACGAAAAGCTTAGTTAAGATGTAGTCCTGTCTTTGTGGAATTAGCAGAGATAACAGCAAGACAGTATCAAAGAAATGTATTAGGAAGATCCAGAAAATTTTTGCACAGATGAGGAAACTGAGGTCCAGTGAAGTACAATGATTTGCTTAAAGTCATACAAAGAGTAAACAGTGAAGGTGGGATTTGATTTCAGTATGTTGGTGATGGAAGGAAATTCTATAAAGCTGGAAATATGAGGTTAGGTGGTACCAGATTGTTGAAGGCCCTGAATGGAAAAAAAAAAAAAATGAATTTTACTTTGTGAAAGCAGATTCATATGAATGTTAGATATTGGACTAGGGGCCAGCTTAAGAAATCAGATTGCAATGATACTGAGGAAATGAGAGAAAGAGAGGCATTCAAGATTTCCTACCAAAGTAACCTACCCAGTTTTACAGAGGTAGAACAGGTAGATTGAAGGAGAAGAGAATATGGGTAAAAAGATTCATTCGATGGTTCTCACACATCCATTCTGTTTGTAATGAGAGAAAAGTAGTGGCATTTTGAACAGAAAAAGGAGGAATAATGTGAGATGCATTGCCAAAACAGAATTACCAGGAACTGGATATGAAAACTACAAGAAGAAGCAAAGTTTTGAAAGTTCAAGATGGTGACTAGACATCAGAAGGAACAGGTTTAGGGAAAAAGTCGGATTTGGGATGTGTTGAATTTAAAGTACATATAAAATATTCCTAATGTACCCTCGGAACTTAGGGATAACATCATAAAATTCAGAGGAGTAGGCCTGGAAATACTGATTCAGAACCAATCTTCACAGAAGTGGTAGTTGAAGCTATGAAGTAAGATTGTCAAGGCAAAGAGGCCTTGGCCAAGGAACCATTAAGAGGTTCATGATGTCCACGAGAAAGCAGATTTATATGAATGTGTAGGTGACAGAATGGGCTGACTGCAAAAATCAAATGGCAAAGGGTTAGGGAAATTGGAGAGAGAGCAAAGGACTGTTAGTCATGGACTGTTGACAACTTTTTTCAAGAAAGAGAAAAGGGAAATGAGAAAATAGCTGGATAGAAAATGGATCCTTCTAAATAGTTTAGAAGGATCAAAGCCGAATTTTTCTTTTAGGATTGTTTGCAGGCAGAGGAGGGGTCAGTTACAGGAAGAAATGGATGTACCACAGGAGTTTCACAAAGTCAGATAATAAATGACTAAAAATCTCTGGAGTTCCAGTTTACCTCAGTTTCTATTCTATTCCATCTCTCTAATACTCATAGAATTATAGATTTAGAACTGAAAGCAATCATAGAGACCATCTAATCTAACCCCCTCATTTTATAGGTGAGGGAAACGAGGGGCTGGGAGGACTTATAAACATGAAATCTTAAGTGATAGATGCAGTATAGGTCACTATGGTTTGGATTCCCTTTCCTCATTAAACTATGCCTAGATCTAAACATGGTACTACCATAACTTAGCAAGTCTATAAAAGACTACTTCCTTAAGTGGACATTCTGTATGAGAAAAAAGTAATTGCTAGTATTGTCAATAAATAAACAATTGAACAAACATTCATTAACTACTTATTTTGTGCATTGTATAAGGTGTTGGGGATACAATTTTTTTTAAAAAATAAAGTATCTATCTTCAGGGAACTTATTTTCTACTATAGGGATATGACAGCTGCACAATTACTTATAATATAAGGTAGATACTGATGAGGACAAAAGAGAAAGTAAGACAAAATATGCCAGGAAAATTGGAGCAAGGAAGAATACTTGTAGTTGGTGGGTTGGGTTAGAAGAGGCACATTTCCAAAAAAAGACAGTCAAATCAGTAAATAAATATTTATGAAGTACCTATTATGTATCAAAGACTGTACTAACTGCTAAGATTGCAAAAAAGAAGCAAAAACCTGTCCTCAAGGAAATAATCTAATGGGAGAGATTACAAGCAAATAAATATGTATGCACAAGCTATATACAAGATAAATAGGAATTAATTAAATGATGGAATCTTTAGAATTAATTAAGAGGGTTGGGAGAGGCTTCCTATAGAAGATGAGAATTTAATGGGAACATGAAGCCAGGAAGCAGAGGTGAGGCGGGAGAGCATCCCAAGGGATAGCCCGAGAAAATGCTTGGCGCCTGGAGATGGAGAGGAGGCCAGTGCAGGAGGAAGTAAGGTGTCAGAAGCCTGGGAAGTGCTAGGCTATTAAGGGCTCTGAAGACCAAACAGGTTTTGTAGTTGATCCTAGAGGTGAGAGGGAGAGACTGATGTTGACTGAATGGGGGGGTGGGGTGACATGGCTGGACTTCACCTTTGGAAAAATCCCCTTAGTGACTGAATGGAGGCTAGACGGGAGTGGGCAGGAGCTTGGTGTGGGCAGACTGCTGCCATAGTCCCTATGTGAGGTGGTGAGGGACTGTAAGTGGTGGCAGGGTCAGGAGAGCCCCGGGGGGGGGGCACATTTAAGAGATGTCGCAAAGCTGAAATCTGTGGTTTTTGTGGCTGGATCCTTGCCCAGGTCAGGCCCACTAACTATGAGTGTTCCACAGGCCTCTGTCTGGGCTCTGTTCTTTTCTCTCTATGTAAAATTGCCAAAGCTTGTTTGTTTAACCTTTCTTTGTATTTCCAGAGCTTAGAATAGTGCTTTGGCACAAACTAGGGCTTATCAAATGCTTGTTGACTGACCTGTGTCACCAGCCACTTTTTTGTTCTCCTTTAACATACAGCAGGTGGTCAAATAATTGTTCTATCAGTTATTTAGACCCAACGGGCCACTGATGATTCAGGGGAATCTTCAAACCGCTATTGAGGCCGGGGTATTACAAGTATTACGGAGGTAAGGCTGTGTGTGTGTGTGTGTGTGTGTGTGTGTGTGTGTGTGTGTGTGTGTGTGTAATGGGATAATAAATTTGGGGAATAAAGTCACAGTTAGCCCTGAATGGGGCTGAAGGTTAAACAAGAGATAAGTCGGCCATTATTTTCAGTCAAAGACACTAGATTGGGAGTCAGGGACCTTTGGTTCTAATCCCAATTTTGCCACCAAATCACTGTTTAACTGCAGGCAAATCGTATTTTTTTTTCCCTCTTTGGGTTTTAGTTTTCTTATAGTGAAGGGACTGAATTAGATTATCTCATAACTAAGCTCTTGTCCAACTCTGACATTCTATACCTTCCTCCAGGGCTGGGTGAGCATAACTACTGAGCAATAAAACTTTTTGGTTTTTAAAAGGCACTCCCCATCTCCTGGCCCCAGCTGATGGCTGTCTTCTTCCACAAGTCCCCCAGGGGCGGACATATACTCCTTCATACAGTGTTGTCACCGCATAAGACATTCCTGGAGCCTCTTGGGGGAGCCAAGTTTATGAACCACATAAAAAATAAATCACAGAGTAATAGGATGTCAGTGCTGGAAGCAACCTTTGGAGATTATCTGGTCCAACCTTCTCATTTAACAAATGAAAACTCTGAAGACCAGAGCAACACAGCAACTGGCCAAGAGTCACGCTCTGAATAAGTGCAAGGGCTGGAACTGGGATCAATTTCTCCTGGAAGTCTCATTATTGCATATTCTCCCTTATTTCTGATCCAGATACTAATGCCTAGATCAGTCACCCACCTTATTATATCCAAACTTACCTTTGAATGGTTTTGGTTGTTTTGAGAAATGGAATTTGCTCTTCAAGGACAAACATTTCCCAGCACTGGGGAGAGTCAGAACAACATTCTGATTCCTAAGAGGGAGATACAGAAACATTTTGAGCAACAACAGCATCACGGGACTAATCATATGGCCTCCCGAAGGGAGTGCTTTGAAGGGGGCAGCGCTCACTTGGATATGATTTCTGGTTTTGTTAACTTGATAGTTCCACTTCACATAAAGGCCCATATATTTCTTCTTGTCACTTCCCCAGTGACCCTGGATAGGGAGCAGTATGGGCTGAGCCTCTACATAGCCACGTTGCAGCATTACGATGAAGTCAAGTTAGGTAGTGAAGTGTGTCTGACTGACAACAGAGAATCAGGACAGTAGAACCAGTACCCGTTGTCCTGGGGCCCATCCTGGGGATGCCAGTTGGGCAAATGACATGTTCTCCTGTCTTGTGCCTCTGGCTCTGAGTCATATGCAAATAGCAACTGGATGATAAGAACTCAGGACATCTTAGAACTTATAGCCACAGGAAGTGGTGTGTAAAAGGTCCCTACAAACTCCAGATAAACTAGAGAGGAAAGGAAGGGACCAAGGAACATGTCAAGAAATGAATGTTTGCAAGGCAGGGAACAGGACAGAAATATCCCAGGAAATTGGGATAAAATCTTAGGCAAAATGGGGATTAGAAGTTGAAGGAAGTAATTTTGTATTTAGTGCCTCCCCACAATGCCATTTTGACTCTGTCCTTCCCCTCCTCCTTCGTAATGTGCTCCTCCCTGATAACCTTCATTGCCCTATTGGGGTGTCTAACTCACACCTACCTCCTCCTGGCAGTGTCTTAGGTTCTGGATTAGAGGTATAGAGCCAACAAATTAGATTTATCAGTAGAAGTTAAAGTTGAATTCTAAGGAAATTGCTGTTCCTTTTCTTTCCTTACATCTCTGTCATCAGTCAGTCAATAAAGTATATTATTAAGTGGAGCTGGTGAGATAAATATGAAAAAGCATTTGGTTCTTGCCACCATGAAGCTTATAATCAAAAAAGGGAAGACAATAAATATCAGTATTTATTGTCAGTCAATAAATGTTTATTAAATGCTGCCTGTTTGAAATTAAGACAACTCTGAGATACCACTACACATCTGTCAGATTGGTTAGAATAACAGGGAAAGATGCAGAATATTGAAGGCTGAATAAATTGTGGTATACGAATATTATGGGATATTATTGTTCCTGTAAGAAATGACCCAGCAGCATGATTTCAGAAAGGCCTGGAGAGACTTACATGAACTGATGCTGAGTGAAATGAGCAGGACCAGGAGATCATTATATTCTTCAATAACAGTCCTGAGGATGTATTCTGATTGACATGGCGCTCTTCAACAATGAGGTGAACCAAATCGGTTCCAATAGAGCAGTAATGAACTGAACCAGTTATGCCCAGTGAAAGAACTCTGGGAGATGACTATGAACCACTACATAGAATTTCCAATCCCTCTAATTTTGTCCGTCTGCATATTTTATTTCCTTCACAGGGTAATTGTACACCATTTCAAAGTCTGATTCTTTTTGAACAGCAAAATAACTGTATGGACATGCACACATATATAGTATTTAACATATACTTAAACATATTTAACATATTGGTCAACTTGCCATCTGGGGGAAGGGGTGGGGGGAAGGAGGGGAAAAGTTGGAACAGAAGGTTTTGCAATGTCAATGCTGAAAAATTACGCATACATATATCTTGTAAATAAAAAAGCTATAATAAAAAAAATGCTGCCTGTTTGTCAGGCATTGTGATGAGCACTGGGAATACAAATGTGAAAAAGAAAGGTGGTCTCTACCTTCCAGAAGTTTGCAATCTAATGAGGGAAGACAACACAACAAAGAGAAGCTGAAAAGGGGCAGGAGAACTAGGGAGGAAAGTCATTTGGATGAGACTGCTGGCTTGGGACTTCTGGTTTCATAATAATTCTGGAGGAGCTCTTTGCTCCAACCTTCAATCAGGGGACCACCTAATGTGGTGTGAGTTCCAGGATAGAAGAGGGGAGAGGCCTACGGAACTCCTACTAGGGAATAGAGAGGTCCTGACATCTGGATCCCCTTCCCCTCTCTACATCAAGAACTTTATGAGTAACCTAACAATAAAATATCAAATTCCCTGACCTTAGATTTAGAAGACCTAAGTTCAAATGTCAAATAGGCTATTTACAAGAGGGAACAAGGTGGTACAGTGATTAGAGCACCAAGCCTGGGATCAGGAAAAACTGAGTTCAAATCCTGCCTCAGACACCAGCTAGTTGTGTGTTCCTAAAGCAATGTTGCTTTGCCTCTGTAAGCCTCAGCTACAAAAGTGGATCGATGATAATAGTGTCTTCCTCCTAATGTTGTGATGATCAAAAGGGATATATTTGTAAAGTGCTTTTTGAATTGTAAAGTACTATATAAATGAGAGCAATTATTAGGAAATAGTGTGTCCAATGCCCTGCAACTTTTAGATGGGTAGAAGGACCCATTTGGGAAAAGACAGGGACTGTAACAAGAGAGAAATTTTTGTAGGTGAGGAACAGGAACACAAAATTAGAAGTGAAAGGCTGATCCAAGGCAAATTGGGGTTGGGAAGGAAGCTTCCTCCAATTCCCTTCCATGCCCTTTTCTGACACCTAGAACTGTGGCTGTCCAAAGTAGCAGATCCAGGCTTTTCTAGGTATCCAGCTGATGTACTTCGTGATCACCCTCTCAGTCAGAGTCAAGGAAAGGCGAAGGGGCTGCTCTTCACTAACTGGTTATGGAACCTCTTTTCATCCCCTCCATGCAAATATTATATGTGCCATTCTCTCAGAGCTCAACTAGGACACTGAAACTCAGCCAATAAAACTATTCACAACAAGGTTATCTGAAGGATTCTGATGAATGTGGCTCTTCTCAATAATGAGATGATTCAGACCAGGTTCAATAATCTTGTGCTGAAGAGAGCCATCTATACCCAGAGACAGGATTGTGGGAAATGAGTATGGTACACAACACTCTTTCTGTTGTTGTTTGCTTGCATTTTATTTTCCTTCTCATTTTTTCCAGTTTGATTTGATTTTGTTGTACAGCAAGATAATTGTATAAATATGTATACATATATTGGATTTAACATATCTGAAGGATGGTCTATCAAAGCCAAGGAGCACAAGTTTGGAGTCACAGAACAAAATGGAAAGAATGTTGTATAAACCCCTTCTGGGAGAATACATGGCAAATAATGAGAAGGATTGGAGGAAGAGACTGGGCTAGGAGGAAGCAGGTGTCCTGCAAGAGTCTGTTGTGAGAAAGGGTTCTGGGCCATCTTGAGCAGGAATGTGGAACAAAGGGACTTACTAACAAGGGATTGCATCACATAGAAAAATAATGTTAGAGGAAAGGCTAAAAATTCAGTGGGACCAGCCCATGATCCACCTATTTGGACAAACATATAAAGAACAAGTAAGATCAATAACCCCATGAATGTGTGCTCCAATCAGGGGAAATTATTAGAGATTAAAATGTGAATGGTGAACATAGATATGTTTTTAATAACCAATAATAATAGGTTTTCATTTTAGCATCTTCAACATCATAAACCAAAAGAATGACTCAGAAAAGTCTTGCTGTACTTCACCTAGAAGAGAAAAAATGCATTGATATTAAACTGACTAAAACAGTACCAGTCATAGCCCACATCTCTCCTATTCTGAAAAAAATTCTCACTAGATCTTTCTACCTCTCTTAACTATAGTGTTATTTCTCTTTTGCCTTTTGCTATAACCAACTTGACTAGGGTGTCTCCACTCTCTCTCTCCTCTCTTTTAATATTTTCTCTTCTTTCTCTTTTAAACTGGCTTCGACTTTACTATTCCACTGAAATTGCTTTCTCCAAAGTTTCTATTGATCTCTTAGATGCCAAATCCAATGACTTTTTCCCAATCTTCATTCTCCTTGTTCTCTTTTCAGCCTTTGACACTATTGATTGTAGCGAGCTGTCGTCTCCAGAAGCTGCCAGATCGCTCTCTGGGAAGAGATCTGCTGTGTCTACTCAAATCTCTCAGACAGATTCTTCTTTCTGTAGAGAACCGTTGTCTCCAGGCAGTTGCCGTTATCTCTTGTCCAGAGAAGTGACTTCCCTTCTTGCAGAGAGCCCCGTCAGGCTTGATGTAATGCAGAGACTTCTCCTCTTCCTGGAGTGCTGTCCTCCAGCCCTTGTCCTTCCCCAGTCCAGACTGCTTTCCAAGCTCAATGTTGCCTCTTTTTATCCTCCCAGAGAATGGGCGTGGGATAATGCAAGGGCTTCTGGGAAGCACCACTTCAGCCAATGAGCTTGCTCCTTCTAGGATTCCTAAGATGTAAACTCCCTTTACAGGTCTGAGCCAGAGAACTGTCAAGTCAACCTGAGTTCTCACCTAGTAATCCTAACAATTGATCACCTTCTTCTTGATATTCTCTTCCCTCAAGGTTTTTTTTTTTTTTTTTTTTTTTTCCCTCTTTCCTGATTTCCTTCCTACATATCCTTTCTCTGTATTTTGCTGGATTCTTTACTAGATCACATCCTCCAACTGTATGTTATCTGCAATATTCTGTCATGGACTCTCTTCTTTTCTCACTCTATTCTATTTAACTTGGTGATCTCACTACAATCCATGCATTTATGCTGATAATTCTCAAATCTACCTTTTCTGTCCCAATCTTTCTACTGGCCTCCTGTCTTACATTTGCAACTGTCTTTCAGATATCTCAAACTAGTTATGCAACAGATAGCTTAAACTCAACCTGTTTCAAACAAAACTTATTATTTTCCCCCTCCAAACCATTCCCTGTTACTCTAGAGGACATCACCATCCTCCCAATTTCTCAGCCTCACAACTTCAGAATTATCTTGGATTCCTCACTGTATCTCACCCATCTTCCCCCATATCCAATTTAATTGCCAAGGCCAGTTAATTTCACCTTTGCAACATCTCTCAAATATACCCTTTTTCTTCTGATACTACTAGGATACAATCCGATTGCAATAATCTGCTGATGGGTCTACCTGCATCAAGTTTCTCCCTTCTCTAATTCATTCTCCATTCAGCTACTAAAATGATTTTCCTAAAACAAGATTCCAATCATGTCACTAACTACTCAGCAAACTCCTGGGACTTCTTATTGACTCCAGGAGCCAAACATTGTTTGGCATTTAAAAATGTCAGTCTATTTACATCTTATTCCCCAATATGTACTCTTCATCTAATGACAATGACCTCCTGGATGTTTCATAAATAAGACATTCTGTCTCTTTGGTCTGGATACTTTATCTGGCTCTCTCAGGTCTAGAATGCTCTCCCTCCTCCACTCTCATTACAAACTCTTTCGATTCCTTTAAGTACCAATTAAAAACCTATCTTCTACACAAAGATTTATTTAACACTTGTTAATTCCAGTGCTTTCACTCTTTTAATTATTTCCTATTTATCTTGCATATAGCTTGGTTTGTATATGTTCATGTAGTATCTCCCCCATTAGATTAGAAGCCCCTAAAAGGGACCCACGTCTGCAAAAATGTTTGTGGCAGCCCTTTTTGTAATGGCAAGAAACTAGAAACTGAGTGGATACTCATCAGTTGGAGAATGGGTGAATAAATTATGTTATATGAATGTTATGGAATATTATTGTATAAGAAATGATCATGAGGATGATTTTAAAGAGGCCTGGAGAGACTTATGTGAACTGATACATGTGAAATGAGCAAAACTAGGAGATCATCGTACAAAGCAACACTAATATTATACTATGATCAATTCTGATGGATGTGGCTCTTCTCAACAATGAGATGATTCAGACCAGGCTCAATGATCTTGTCTGAAGAGAGCCATCTATACTCAAAGAGAGGACTGTGGGAAATGAGTATGGTTCACAACATAGCATTCTCACTCCTTCTGTTGTTGTTTGCTTGCATTTTATTTTCTTTCTTATTTTTTTCCAGTTTCATTTGATTTTTTTTTGTGCAGCAAGATAACTATATAAATATGTATGCATATATTGGATTTAACATATTTCTATCATGTTTAATATATATTGGACTACTTGCCATCTGGGGTGGGGTGGGAGGTGGGAGGAAGGGGGGGAAATTGGAACACAAGGTATTGCAAAGGTTAATAATGAAGAATTATCCATGCATATGTTTTGAAAAATAAAAAGCTTTAATTAAAAAAAATATAAAAAAAGATTAGAAGGCCTTAGAGGATAGGGACTATCTTCTGCCTCTTTTTCTATTCTCAGAATTTAGCAAAGGACCTGATATATATTAAGTAATTGATAAATATTTACTGAATTGAAACAAAATATAAAGAAGCTTAGGGTACAGAGTGAAGACTACTGAGACTACACAAGTTATCAAATCATGATTCTACTGCTAAGCAAATAACTCAAGGGACTTAAAGACAAGAAATCCATCTAATACTATATTCATTATAGCACTCTTTTATGATAGCAAAAAAAAACTGGAAACAAAGTAGGCACTTTTAGAATGAGAAAAGGTTAAACAAATTATGGTATAGCAATATAAAATAATATCACTGCCTTATTAGAAAATATTGACCATAAGGAATGTGGAGAACCATGGCAATATATGCATTATGTAATGTAAAGTAAAGAAATCCTGAGCTTGTACTTTTAACTTTGTAAACCTTCTTTATTCTCATTCAAAGATTACATCCATTTTTTCCTGTATCTGCTTTCTCAAACTCTTATGAAACAGAGAAATTTCACAAAGACAAAGGAATGTCTTTAATAAGTCTGAATTTCATTTTTCTCATTTGAAAAATGAGGGATTTGGAAGAAACAATCTTTGAGATTTTTTCCGGCATTAGAGATATAATAACACAAAGAAACCAGATACCATCTTCAACATGAATCTAAATCTAATCTAAATTAAATCTAAATGAAAATAATACAAAAAACCAGTTGAACTCAGATGAACTTATTTACTTTATCTCAGATTAGCTCTAATAATGATCTTGATTCCAGAATATAAATCACACACTCCTCTCAGCATAGATGGGGACCCATGAGCATGGAGCTCTCAGATATGACTACAGACTCACAGGCCCTCAGAATGGGAAGCAACTTCTAGGGTCCTAACTGCAGTCCACTCCAGAGCAAACAGGACTTGCCCATGCAGCATCAATGATTATTAGTGATTTGTCCTCTGCTTTAAAACTTCAGTACAGGGGAAGCCTCTACTTTGTACCAACTGCTTACTCCTTGTCCTATGTCTGTTTACAAGGAAGCACGTTCCACTTTTGGAAAGCTCCAGTTGTCAGGAAGTTGCCCTCACACTGAACCTATAACTGCCTCAGTGTACCTTCTATTCCAGGGCCCTGGCTCTGCATCCTCTCCAATCAGCCTTGATTGCCAAAATAATCTTTCAAAAAAAGGTTGTCACTCTTTTCACTCAAGTCTTTGGTGGCTCCCTATTCCTTACCGAACAAAATAAACCAACTTATCTGGCATTACAGTCCTTCAATCTGACTCTTGCTTACCTTCCCAGTTTTCTTCCATACCACTGCCTTTGAGGTGCTCCATGTTCTGGCCCTGCCTGTCTCTCTCTTTCTCATCTCCATTTAATGTCAAAAGTCATCCTCCATGTCTGGAATGTACTCCCTCCTCACCTACACTTCTCAGAATCTTTTTCTTCCTTCAAGGCTTACACCAATTTCTGCTTCCTTGGTGTGGTCTTATAGGAGCCGCTCCACTGTGATCATCCTCAGCCTTCTGGGGTCCCAGTATTAGATTTATTTGTGCCTTACACACAGTCTTTCCTAAAAGTTCAATGGCTCCCAAGAGACTCTAGGATAAGTTACAAACTCTTACTTGGCATTTAAAGTCTTCCACAATTAGGATCCAACCTATCTTCACTGGTCCGTTTCGCTCTGTCAGTTTCAAAGAAGGTTCTGATTGGCATTTGTTTAAGGGTGGGGGATTGGATATAGTACTCACATTGGGAAGTGAGTATAATATAAAAACAAACAAAAAAAGCATTACAGAATTTTTTTAAAAGAATATAAACAAAAACTTTAAATACATCATAACCAAAGTGAGAAACATATCATTAAATGTGTGAAGCTTAATTATATGTAACAGTTATAATTCAAGAAAAAACACCTATAATTTATAGAAATATAAATATATTTGTAAATATTGTTTGTAAAGATTTAAATTAGTCCAAGAAGTTTTTTTTTTGTTTTTTTTTAGCACTAAAGAAAATTTCCCAAGTCTTACTAATAGTTAATAAGGATGTCTACATTCTCATAATTTTGTTATCTCTAGGTTGGGAATGGATGAAATATCATTCTCTCCCACTTTTTCACTTATTGAGTTCCTAGCCAGTCATGAATTTCAAGCCAATTCAAATATCTCTTCCTTTCTGATACATTGTATCAATGTAACCATGTTCCTCCTTATTTTTGTAAATAAAATTAATTTGTTATTTAAAATTCCAGCATTTTTAAAATAAATAAGGCACTTATAATCAAATTGACAAATAAAAAGAAACTCAAATCTTCTTATCCCCTTTATTTTTACATATCATAAAGATCTCATTGTCTGGCATATAATCGTTTAGACTGGTGGGAATGAGGGCCTGTACTAGGCTGGTAGCAGAGGGAACAGAAAGGAAGAGACATATTTAAGAGATGTGAAGGAAGTGGAATGAACAAAATTTGTTAAGTAATTTAAAGATAATTCCAAGGTTTCAACATGGGAGACGGGATGATTGCTAGTATCACTGATAAAAATAGTGAAGTTAAAAGATTTAGATTTAAGGCAAAAGATGTATGGCTTGTAGGCACTTTAGAAATTAATACCTAGGGTTCAGAATGTCTAGCATGAAGACTGAAGGAATGAATCTGAAAGTTATTTCAAATGAATTGCCAAGGATAAGAATAACAAGAAGAAAAGAGGGCCAAGCATAAGACCTCAGAAAACATGAAGTTTAAGGATTAAAAAAAAAATAAGGAGTCTTTATAACACATTTAAAAAGAAAAGCAAATTGTAATTGGCTACAAGACAATAGCAGCTTCAAGTACAATCCTCTTTTTTCTATTCTATTGTCATATACAAATCTTTTCTATTTGCTCAGCTAAGTGAAAAATATTTTTAAGCATAAATACTATATTTAAAGTATAACTGTCCAACTTTACTAGAACTTGAAGGCAAAGAAGATATCAGATCTATCTATCACCTTTTGAAAGGGCTCTCCAAACCAAAAACCCTAAGAATACCATAGCCAAAATCCAAAGCTCCCACTTTTAAGGGAATAAAAAGATCCCAAAAGAAGAAAAATCAAGAAATCAGTTAGGATCACAAAAGACCTAGCAGTTTTTACAATAAACAAGAGATATCAGAATACAAAAACATATATAGGCAAAAGATATGGACTTAAAGCCAAAAATAAAATCTTGCAAAGCTTTGTATCATCCTACATGCGAAAAAATGCAGTATTTTTATGGGATAGAGGCCTTTCAGGCATTTCTGGTAAATGATCAGAGCTATATAGGAGCTTTGAAATGAAAACACAAGAGTGAAGAGAAACTCCAAAAGGTAAATTTAGTTGAGCAACTAGGACTTATGTGACAATGTAGTACTAATATTATGAAGGGGGGAAGGAACAAATGTCCCTTCAAACTTAATGTTTTCAAAAGGTATTAATGAAACTAAACAAGAAAAATGAAGGTCCTAGAGTTGGATTGGTTCCATTCTAGAAATTTGAATAAGGGAAGAGAAGGAAAGGTAAAAGGAATACATTAGTGTTCAAAAGAAGAGGAAAAGAATAGACCTTACTATCTGTCACAAAACTGAGAAACATATAAGCAGAAAGGAAGATGTAGGGGGATATCAACTAAATTTCACTTCTCTGAAATTGACAAAGGAGGGTTGAATACATATGCAATTTGGTGTATGAATACATCAAATTCAATAAGGAAACAAGGACAGATGGCGAGGGGAGGGGAACTATAAAAGAAAAAATAATGGAGAAGGAAAGTCATAAGAAAAACAAATTTCTTCTTGAAGAGAAAATTAAGGGAAGGAAGGTAAAAAAGAACTCTTGTTAAGCTTCATCTTAGAGATTTCTTCTTAGGTAATTAAGGAATGGCTGAACAATTTGTGTCATATGAATGTAATGGGTTATTGCTGCACCATAAAAGATGATAACAACAACAAAAAGGACCATTTCAGGGAATTTTGTTAGTTTGAACTGAGACAGCAAAGTGAGTAAGTCTAATGATTACAATTTACACAAAGACTAACAACTTTCAAAGTCTTAAGAAGTGTGATCAATGCAATAACCAACTATTTCTCTATGATGAAGCAGGTTACCTGTTTCATGACAGAGAGGTGATAGGTAACAAATAAGGTACGGTAAGGGGCATACAGTTTTTGACATGACCATTGGGGAGATTCATTTTGCTTGGTGACACTTACATATCACTAAAGTTTGGGGTTTTCCCTCCTTTTTTTCTTTTGGCTTTTAATGGGAGATAGTTGAGAACAGAAAAGTCATCAATTGTGATGAAAAAAAAAAAAAAGTAGAGAGCCATTGTAACATTTTTAAAAACAGGGAAAGAGAAAGTTGTTCATAAGATAGCACAGAGTAGCAGGACCATTTGGAGGTAATGTATAGAATATGTCATACATATTTTTAAGAAGCAAGGAGTGTGAAATGGGAGTCAGCTTAAAATAGATTCCTTTTTGTCGTTTTCTGTGGGTATAGAAATGATCTTTTTCGGTGTTTAAGTTAATAATAAAACATTTTTTAAATGTTGGAAATAAAGCAGAGGATGCCACAATTTGCTCAGCAGTGTGGTTTGTAGTCATTTCTTTTTTGGAAGAAAGAAGAGAATAAGAGAATGTCAGAAGGAGAAAAATTATGGAGAGTGGAAAGGGATAATTATACTATTCCTAGAATGTGGCAAGCATGCAAACATCTTTTAAATGACTTAACTTTGGAGGACAACTCCAATGTAATGAAAAGCCACTAGATTTGAAGTTAGGAAACTTGGGGATACTCCTAATGAGTCCACACAATAGTGTGACCAGTAAGCATTTATTAAGTGTTTATCAGGTGCTGGACCCTATGGTTGACATTTGTAACACAAAGACAAAAACCAAACAATTCTTGCCTTTAAGAGGCTTCCATTCTATTATTGCATGCATTTGTGTGTAAATAGAAAATATACAAAGTTAAAAATGGAGGGGAGATGCAGAGGGACTAGTAGTTTAGATGATAAGGAACGACCTCTTGTAAGTGGTCTCCTTTCCTCATCTTTAAAAAGGAATGAATAATCCATCCCAGTCTCCTTCAGAGAGGAAAGAGCATTTGGAGCTAATGGGCCTGGGTTCAAATTGTGACTCTTCCATTCACTGCCTGGGTAATTTTGGATAAGACACTATTCTCTTCTGGGTTAAACTTCAAATTTCTTCATTTGTAAAATGAGAGGGTAGGATTCAGGTCCCTAAGGATCCTTCCAGTTCTAAAGCTATGATTATATAATTTAATGAGATAACTTATGCAGCGTTCTGTGTGACCACAGAAGTATTACATAAATGTCAGCTATTATTAAACTTCACTCTAACCACGCTGCCAGCTTCAGCCTTGATTGACACTACCTCCCTCAGCCTCAACGACTGGAGGACAGTACACCAGACTCCTTCCATTGCCTTCCCTACTTCTAGATAACAGAAATTGGACTTTTGGCTTGCTGCCCTGCCTGGTTCCAACTCCATGAAACGAGAAGCCTCTCCCCCTTTCTGACTCCTTTTGTGTATTGTCTGTCCCGTTAAATTATAAGCCCCTCGAGAGCAGGGCCTGTCTTTTTCTTAATTGCATCACCAGTGCCTGGAACCTAGTAGGCATTTAATAAATGCTTACTGAATTAAGTAAGTTACCTCACCTCACAATAGTTCCAGAAAGGAGAGATAAAATAGGGTAAATTACATCACATGAAGAGGCAAAAAAATCTAATAGTGGAGGGAAAGAAGGGAGAAGATGAGAATTGTTTGAACCTTAATCTCATTGGCTTTGGCTCAAAGAGAGAATATCAGAAATATTTACTTTAATATAGAAACTTATTTCATCCTGTAGGAAAATGGGAGGGGAAAGGAAAGAAGGCTAATAAAGGAGAATAAAGTGATTCCAGATATTTATTTGCTAAGACTCTAAAGAGTTATTAACCCGGCACCCGATTTTAAAAAAAAATTTGATAACCTTTAATGTAATTTTCTTCCTTTGTAAGTCTGTGCATTTTGTTTTAAGCATTTAAAAAGGAACCCATGGCACAAAAAAGATTTGAAACTACTCTATTAGTGCCCCCCTTTTTCCACTCTGTCTTTTCAGCATTTTCCTCTTGCTTAGTTACATTGCTGAGAGTCAGACGGGGAGAAGATTGGGAGAGTGGTGAGGAGGACATGCTCTTACTGAAACACCAAAGGTCCAAGTCTTAGGCAGACTCTAAAATTCTTCACTAACCCCGCCCACCCTCCCATCGGAGCCCCTCCCACCCTCCCATCGGAGCCCCGCCCACTCTCCCATCGGAGCCCCGCCCACCGCATTGCGCACTCGTAGAGCGCCGCTCCCATGCGCGAGAGCCAATGGCTGAGCCGAGAACACAGCGCCTCCCTCCTTCCCTCTCAGACCCGAGACCGCGGGAAACAACACCGGGTCCGGCTGCTTCGCCCCGAATGGTCACCCGCATTCCGGAGAAGCCTAAGCTACGCTGGAGGGGGGGGGTGCTCGGTGGAAGAAGCTCTCGGGGGTGTCCGGATTTCGAGGCCTGGGAGCTGAAGATGGGAAACGTGACTGATCCGGAACGTTATCGTCGAGCAATTCTCGAGGCTGCCTGAATGCATTCCGGTCCTATGTGGGAGCCTTCCTTCCCCGAGGGAGTGCGCGAGCCCCTGACGAGCCTCGTGGGTATATGAGCGTAATTAGGGTAGAGTCCGCAGGGTGCGCATGCACACGGCCTTGTCTGGAGCAAGTGGGGCGGAGAACACGTGACTGGCCCGGAGAACACGTGACTGGCCCGGAGAACACGTGACTGGCCCGGAGGGCACGTGACTGGCCCGGAGAGCACGTGACTGGCCCGGAGAGCATGTGACTGGCCCAGGCACTTAAGCTCAGCTTCTAGTAGGTAGCAGCAGGACTTGCGAGCCTTCTGCAGATGAATGTGGAGGGACTCGTCCAGCTTTTCCTGCTCTGCTGGCTTGCTTCCACGTCATTCTGGCAAAGCACGGGAAGTTAATCGAGGGTCACCTGATGTTGTATTTGCTAGTTCGGTGTGCGGTATAAGGGTTCAGTTAACAACTAGAAACTGCAGGGCTCCGGAAGGTGAGGCTGTACCATTACCAGGAAAGAAGGACCGGGAGCTGCTTGCGGGGACCACCCTGAATCCCCTTCTTCCCAACCCTCCGCCGTCTGCCTGTCCCTGGAGGCCTCCGTGTAACCGGAATCCTTCAGTAGAGATAACTTCTGCGTGGGAAGAGGCGGGCGGGGCCTTTTGGAGGCCCTTCCCATTCTGAGATGACCGGACTTTGAATTCCAGCCCGGCCCAGCGAGTTTAACGTTTAACGAAGTTGACCTTTCAGTATGGTTCTGGGGCCGTAATGGTGCCGGCATACAGTGAGCGCTTAATAAATGCTTGTTTCCGTCCTTTGAGTGAATAAATACCCGTTATTTCAGGCGCCCTCCCTAACAATGAGCGACCAAGATTTAGAATAAAGGATCAGCATCACATTTTGTGTGAAGTTAAATTAGCATTTTTAGTTTTTCTCCACAGGTTATTTTTATCTTCTGAATCCAATTCTTCCTTTGCAACAACAACAACAACAACAACAAAATTTGGTTCTGCACCTATATATTGTACCTAGGATATACTGTAACATATTTAGTATGTATGGGAATGCCTGCCATCTAGGGGAGGGGGTGGAGGGAGGGAGGGGAAAATTCAGAACAGAAGGGAGTACAAAAAAATTGCCTATTCATATGTAGTCAAAAAATGTTATAATTATAAAATTTTTTATAATAAATTATATTATCATATTATATAAATTATATATAAAATTTTTATAATAAATTATAAAATAAATTTGCAAGCGAGACACTTGTTTTAAAAGGTTTTGGGGATGAAGGAATGCCAAAAGCAAGAGTTTCTGACCGGCATAAAGGCTTAAAGGAGGTGGGGACACTGCTGGATAACACACACGTGGTCATCCTGTCATGTTCGGGACCAAAGAAAATACTGAAAAAGTCAGAGATTTGATTCACTGTGCGGACAATGGCTGAAGAATTACAGTTGGCTATGGAAACAGTGAGATTCATTCTGAAAGAAAACTTTTAA
This sequence comes from Sminthopsis crassicaudata, assembly GCF_048593235.1. NCBI lineage: Eukaryota > Metazoa > Chordata > Mammalia > Dasyuromorphia > Dasyuridae > Sminthopsis > Sminthopsis crassicaudata. The sequence goes on from NC_133619.1 coordinate 514,936,437, forward strand.
GAAGAAAATGTGTGCAAAGATTTTGCCGGCTATTTGGGGGATGAACAAAAGCAGCAAAAGCGTGGCGTTTTTGAGAACTCAGGGAATGCTGGACAAAATGATGTTGTTGAGAAAGAATGTTCCTGCTTCTAGAACACAGGATTGTGTCAGGGAACCTCCTGTGCCTCCCCCGCCCTCTCTCAGTCGCTCCTCAGCTGGCCAGCTGTGGAAATCCTTGCCAGAGAGCTTCCCTGCAAAAAATAAGTTCCCTCAGGATTGGTTTTTACCAAGTAGGAAGAATAGAAAAAGTAAAGGAAACTTCCTTAAGGAGATCAGAGTGCTTCCTTAGTTGTGTCCCGATTCCGTTGCCTGACTTTATCCTCCCCCTCCTCTGGACTTCCCAATTATACATTTTTTGCCCAACCGTTTGACTGCTCCCTCTAATCACCTAATCTGGGTTGAGCTCCTGGTTGTTTACTTTAGTGCACTTTGGAAGTCCAATAGTGAACAGCTCCACTGATATTTGTATACCACACTCTTGATAACTATTGCTTACTAGGCCCCCCATGCATACTCTTTATGGTTTGTGTTGATTTTCTGGTGCCATCATAGTTCCTAGTTCCCTAGTCCATCGCCAATATTTTATAGCTCTCTATAAAAGCAGAAGCCATCTTCATTCCTGCATCTCAACTTTTCCTTTCATTTCTGAGAAGCCCTCTGTCCCCAGACTGAGTGTTCATGAACCAATATTATTTTGTCTTCTAGATCTGTCCCCTGACGACCAAGTTGATTAGTCTTAAAATCAGGGCAACAGGTACACAGTTGCCGAGGCCTCTACTTTGCTGAAAGGGAGGAAAAGTTAATCCTAGGAAATATGGAGTTGGCACAGATGAAGAGTAGGATGTTTGAGAATAAGGAATTGTTTTTTGTTTAAGAAGGGGGCATTCCAGCATCTGCAAAATGGGAAATGTTTAATGTTAATAGTATGTGTGAAAGTCTCTGGTCTCCCTGTAGATGCTGATTGTAATAATCATCTGCCTTAAGTGGAGTCTTTTGCTCTGTCCAACTCTCCATGACCCCATTTGGGTTTTTTGGGCAGAAATACTGGAGTACTTTGTCATTTCCTTCTTCAGCTCATTTTACAGATGAGAAAACTGAGGCAAAGAGGGTAAGTAACTTGCCCAGGGTCACACAGCTAGCGTCTGAGAAGAGATTTGAACTCAGGTCTTCCTGATGCTAGGTCATTGCTTGGCTTCCGTTACAAAAAATGTTCTCACAAACATGGTCCCCACTGCCAATACTAGAGAATTTCATCTACCTCCATGCCCCAATAAATCAGTAAGTGGCCAAGTGAGCCCATAAGAGTCAAGGGGGAGAGCTGTTGGAGTTTTCCAGCTAAGCCAGCTCTAAGATACCCATATAATCTAGCTGATATATTGAGGCCATGTAAGTCAATCAACCCTAAACAGTATTTGAAAGGTGGGACATTGTATTACCTGCAATATATCATGACTGAAGAATCTAGAAATTATTTATCAGGTTGTTCCATGAGATCCCTGTACCCTGATCTGCGTAGCAAAATACTTAGCTCTTGCTACACTTGGAAGGGAAAAGGGACGTTGGGAACAATGTTCAGAGAACCTTACCCATTGATCCTTCTGGGTAATTTGGGTAATTAAGTTGGCTGCTGCTGACAATATAGATTTGGAAACTTACCATAACTGTGGCTATCCAATAGATGGTGTCCTCAGACTTCTAATGCCAAGGAAGGATATAAAGAGAGTATCCTGTTATAAGTTCTCATAATTAAAGAGTCTCCTGGCTTAGGATCACAATGCATAGCACATGGTAGGTGCTTAATAGTCGCTTGTGTATTGCTTTATCTTTTAATTGCCATGAATCAGTCTAGATCTTTTACTTTTATCCTTTATGTCCCTGTTCTATTTTTAAAATTTCTGGTTCTTGAGATCCCTCCCACAAATCATCCTGGTCCAAGCATCAAGCTTGCAAATGTACATTGATTTCCTGACTCAGGATCACCATATTAACAGCTCCTTGATATCCCCAAACAAGAGAATATAAGTGGAGTTCATTGAGTCGGCTGGTAGCCATCCCATTCCCTGCCAAAGCCCCAGAACTATCCTATCTGCCTAAAAAAAATAATAATAATAATAATTAGCAGGTGCTTTTGAGAAAAAAGGTAATTGAGATAATATGCTATATTACCTTCACAATATGTCTCATAGATCTATCTAGTTCTGCTTCCAATATGTGTCAGTAGGCAAGGTTTCCCTTATCAATCACTTCCAACAATTTATGTCAGTCATTGCTTTCTGAATGACTGGCTCCTCACTTCTCTGGTTCCTTCCCAGAAAGTACACATGTCAGTGTCTCAGAAGATATTTCTCTCCATGTGGTCTTGATGGCAGTGCCATATGGTTCTTAGCAAGTGGTACTTCCTAGTTGTTGCTTTGCCTTCCTTGGCTCCTTTTCTCTCCTTTGTGGATGATGTTAGCCATTATTCCCAGGCAAGCCCAAAACCTTCTGCCAAGGAAAATCCTCTCTGGCTGGGCACTGTGCTTACCACCACAGAGGGGAATGCCACCGTATTTTTTCCTTGTCTGGGATAAAACAGTTTCCCTTCCTTGCATACAGCTGTAATCATGCAGGACCAAACCTGGAACTTCCTCTTACTTCTTAAGTATTGCCCCCCCTGGTTTCACAGAAGCCTATTTAGAGGAAGCTGGATCTAGTTATTCTCTAAGTTTTTAAGTCTTTTACCAACTTTGGGCTCATATGTGGTGACCACAATCCTTAATGTCCTTTCTTAATCATTTCCTTGTTGACTTGGATAAGGACAAATTTCAAATTTGTGCCTGCTCAGAATAACCCACCATTTTGAGTGCATAGATCATCTAGACCAGAAGTGTCACACTGGGCTTAGGCTGAAAAATTCCTGAGTACTGCTTGAATCTGATTAAAACGTAATTAGAAAATGTTTAACAAAATAAATAAAAATAAGATACAGCATAATTAATGTTAACTTGAGTTTTTCAAAGTCAACAAGCAAGTGCAGGGATTCCTTTCCATTTGAGTTTGATGCACTAGAACATACTGTCATTTAGCCTCAAAGATTTTGTATAAATTAAGGACTTCAGGTCACCTTCCATTTTTGGAGAATGTTATTATCACTACTATGCATTCAGATCTGCTTGGCTATAGATGATGTTCTCAAATTGGAAGAAGCATGCTTATCTAAATAAAAATTCACAATATCCTAGAGGCTTCTTGCATCAATTACTCTTTACTCAGTTACTAAATTATACCAGCTCCCATCCCAGCAGTGACAGGCCCTATACAAAGGTTGCTTTGACCCATGGGCACTTCCTTATCTAATCAAATGGATTGCTTTTGTGCTTCCCACCTAGCACCACCCTGAGTTAATTTTTTTTTTTTAATTTTAGTCCAATGTATTTTTTGTTAAATTTTAAGATACCAACTGTCTCCCTCCCTCCCTATCCTGCACCAGAGAAGGCCACTATTTGATACAAATGTATATGTAAGACCATACTATGCATACTGCTATTATTAGTTTTTGCTAGAAGTGGATATCTCCTTCCTTCAAAGGTTCTTTGTAGTCGATTTGAGTATTATGTTATGTAGAATAACTTGGGCATTCACAGATGATCTTTGAGTAATATGGCTATTATTGCATACAAGAACTAATGTCCATGTTGGGTATCCCAGATTCTCTGTCTCCTTCCCTCTATAGTAATTGATTTCCCCAGCTTTGATGGTAGGATCCTGTTTTAGCTCAGTAGCAGAAGTATTGGGTTTTCCAGAAGAAAGCAGAAGATAACCATGTTTCCTATCATGAATCAGACAAAAAGAATGTAAAAAGTACTCGCTTTGGAGAATGTTATTATTGTAAGATTTTTATTCAAGGGAAAGACCAACATTTTAAAATCTCAGTGGTATTGACAGATACAATAAGATGTAAATTTTTCTTCTGAATGAAACTGACCACCACCAGACTCACTGTCCCATTCTTGTGATGCAATAATTAGCCTTACTTGCCCTTCTCTGAGGGAAGTAGGACAGTGAGTCCTACCCACTTTATATACCCACTTTATAGCTAAGGAAAAAAGCTCAATGATTTAGGATCCTTAGAGATTTTAGAAATGCAAAGAGTCTTAGTCTAACTTCTTGTTTTATCAGGGAGTAAGTGATACTTAATGAGCTTCAATGATTTTCCCAAAGCAAGGGAATTCTTAGGCTGCAGATGTATTCTCTGAAGAATTTTTAAATCCTGCAGAGAAATTCTGTAAAATATAAAATATTCTTAGTCAGAATAAACCCAATTCCAAGCATCCTTGTAAAAGATTGTGACCTGGGTTCAAGTTCTAGACTTGTTATCAGCTAGCTTTATTAACTTGACCAAGCTCCTTGCCTCCTGTGAATCTCAGTTTCTTCATCTGTAACATAAGATATTTGATTTCTCTAAAGTCCCTTCCAACTCTTGTTATTTTATATTTTCAGATTCTTGCTTGTTCTAAAACTTATTCTAGTCCAAAATTTCAGCAAATTTGTTATAGTTTTGTAAGGGCAACTATCCAGATTGAAAGCCTGTTATGACAATGTGAGTGCCATAAAATCATCATAATAAAACATCAAACTCAACCCAACCCAATAAATGAATCATCTTTGTTTTTTATTACATTTATATAGTTGTTGAGCTTAAGTGTTGGAAGAAATCTTAGAGACCATCTAGTCTAATTCTGCCAGTTCACAGATGAAAAAATCCAGAGAAAGGAAGTAATTTGACCAAAGTATAAATTGATTCAGGCTTTTAAAAAAAATGAAAAACATAGTAGTAGTTTAACTGTGGCATTAATTTTATAGAATATTTACTATTAAAACACAAAATGCATGTGTGAAATTTATTTCAACTTTACAACATTTATTAAGTTTGTCAGAAGCAGCATAAGGGAAGAGTATAATTCAGGAAAACCTGAATTCAGGTCCTGCCCCTGCCACATGGTTCTATGTTCCTGGCAAGTCACTCAACATTTCAGTATTCTAGGTGACTCTATAAAACTATTAGTTTTAGTTTTAGAAATACTGGCTCCCATTGGCAGAAGGAGTTCCCTCATCTATGAATTCCATGAACCAATAAAATCATAAATACAGTCCTTCTCCCCTACCTATGTACTAATTTTGCACATAATATGGATTATTGTGCCCAACCTGTGGTAGAATCCAATACAATTGGACACACTGCACCTTGACTCCAACATAGTGATGTCATTTTAGGCTTCTTTGAAAATGAAGGACAACCAATCAACCAGCTAACTTGAAGGTAGGGTTATGTTGAAGATCCCTTCCCTCACAGAGGTTATAGTCTAATAGGGAAGATAGAACATACATTTGAAACCATCAAACAAAAATAGCAGATTTCCCCTCCTTGTAACTCTTCAAAGAGACTTTATGCCACTTATCAAGTAGCTTAAAATGGGGATTCATTTTGTGTATAAATTGGATTAAGCTGACCAAGAAGGTCCTTTCCAATTTTCATATTCTGTGATTCTGGTTTTTTAAAAAAAATTTGTAATTTTGTTTCTCTGGAGAATATCTTAATATGCTTTATCAAACTATATTTCTTATTTATTCAATTGTTTGATTGGTTATTGTTCTTTATTCTTGAAAAGTCTGTTATGTGTAGGACCCAGTGCAATAAAGCTAGAGGAGCTACAAGATACAATATGAATCCCTCCCTTGAAAAACATATTATATTTCCTGCCTTTTACAAATGTTTATTAAGTAAACAGGGAAAAATGAGACAAAAGGAAAACAAAGACAAAAAAATGTACAGAGATGACATAACATACTCCTTGTTCCTAAGGAGTTAGTCATTGTCCATTCACTCAACCAATTTTTTTTGGTTATCTGAGTTCCTCATAATTTTTATAAGTACAGAAATATAGTGGCCAGTTGTCTATAGCCAAAGTCAATTACATAGACATATGTGAATTTTAAGCAAATCTGATGACAGCTCCAGTTTTCCATTTCTTTTTGCGTACAGAGAACTGGCCTGATTTTATATCTTACTAGGAGCTGCCAAAATAAAGGAAATCAGAAATAGCAAGAAGTACCACAGCCATGTTGTTGGATCTACCATAGAATTCCTGGATGTTTTAAAACAAAAATCTATTTGCTTCATCATCTCGTTTTGGGTCTCTTCCCATTTGATGATGGTACCAACTGGTCCGCGCCTAAGAAGCCAAAAGATGCTGTCACAGGATGGTTTTATGTGTAATCCTTTGCAGATTTATCAGGATGGTAATGTCTTAACACTGGTCAAATAGCCAGTTAGATCCAGTCTGAAAAATGTGCAGTAAAGGAAATTGAGAATGTGAGAATCATTTGGCAAGGACATGAGCTTTAACAGGTGTCTGAGTCTTAGGGAAGGAAAGCTGAGATAAACAGGTTTTGTGAAAGGAAATACCTTCCAATGGATTGTGCCAAATGTCAGGAGAAAAGACAAATTTACATTTTGCCATATTAGACTGGTGGTATATTTCCAGTGGAAATATGTGGAAGAGACCTGCGATCCTCTGAGAAATTGAATCTCTGGCTCATCTAGAAAAGCTAAAAAGGTTATGAATCTAGGCTCAGTGATAGACTATATGTCTTTTGTTCCAGGACCAATTCAGAGAGTCTCAGCTGCAGCACTATTATCACCACCTCACCTTTTGTGTGTTGTCTTCTACCCTTAGATATAAACTTCTCAGGAGCAGGGAGTCTGTTTTTGTGCCTGGTACATAGTAAGCAAGGCTTCTATGGACCAAGTTGGCAGCAGTTTATATATGTATACACATATTTGATGGATGTTGAAATTCATGAAAACCATATAAGGAATAGAAAGCATGCTACCTATGTTGATGGAAGGAGCTCCAACCCTGAGAAGTTATATCCTTTAAGTAAAAAAAAAAAAAAAAGTTAGTTGGTAGATAAAGTATGCTAATTTTATATTGGGTATGTGATTTTAATGATACTTTGAATCCAAATTTTGGCATTAGCCATAAAATTAGGAGAAATGTATTTAATTCTAATGCTTTCTCTCTGCCTCTGCTTCATCATCTTCAAAAATTAAATTTCCTGTGATTTAAAAAAATAAAACTGCTTTAAAATCTGTTTTGCTGGCTTCCATGACACTTTAAAAAATGCTGTTTGTCACATTACAGAACAAACTGCAATATGTAGATGTACCTTATTTTAAGTATATGTAAGATATGAAAATTAAAATTTATTAAATGTGATGAGAGCTTCTCCTACAATGTTGAAGCTAGAAGAGACCTTAGAGGTTATCTAAACTACCTGCAAACCTCATTTCCCCCCCCCAAAAATAATAATCTATAGAAGAAACTAATTTCCTCAAAAATTTGCAGCCAGTAGTGAAAACATTTTTGATAAAGGCCTTATTTCTCAAATATATAGAGAATTTAATCAAATTTATAAGAATACAAATCATTCCTCAATTGATAAATGGTAAAAGGATATGAATAGATAGGTTTCAGATGAAGAAATCAAGGCTATCTGTAGTCATGGAAAAATGCTCTAAATCACTGTTGATGAGAGAAATGAAAATTAAAACAATTCTGAGGAACCATCTCACAATATCAGATTGACTAATATGACAGAAAATAAAAATGATAAATGTTGGAAGGGATGTGGGAAAATTGGGACACTAATGGTAGAGTTGCAAACTGTTCCAACCATTCTGGAGAGCAATTTGGAACTATGCCCAAAAACTATAAAAAATTATGCATTCCCTTTGGTCTAGCGATACCACTACTAGGTTATCCCAAAGAGATTTTTTTAAATAGGAAAGGACTTATTTGTGCAAAAATATTTAAATCAACTTTTTGTGGTGGCAAAGAATTGGAAATTTAGGGGATGTATATCAATTAGGAAATGGCTGAACAAGATATGTTTTATGATTGTAATGAAATGCTACTGTGCTATAAGAAATGAGGAGGATGACTTCAGAAAAACATGAAAAGACGTGTATGAACAGATACAATATAAAGTGAACAAAACCAAGAGAACATTATACACAGTACCAGCAATATTGAATGATGATCAATGACTTAGCTATTCTCAGCAATACAATGATTCAGTACAATTTCAAATGACTCAGGTTGAAAAATGCTATCTGCCTCTAGAGAAAGAAGTGTTGGAGTCTGAATGCAGATCCAAGGATACTGTTTCTCATTTTATTTACTTTGTGTGGGTGTTTTTGGTCTGTTTTCTTTCATAACATGACTAATATGGAAATAAATAGGCATATGTCTAACCTATGTCAAGTTGCTTACTGTCTCAGAGAGGGAAGAGGAGGAGAAAATTTGGATTCAAAGTATCAAAGAAATGTCAAAAATTGTTTTTATGTGAAATTAGGGAAAATAAAATATAATTTAATAAAAAATTAAAAATACATAGCTGTAGTTAGTGTCAGAGCTAGAAGTTCTAACTCCTAAAGTATGTTTTTTCCCCTCTTCCTACTCCCAATTTAAAAAGAAAGTTTTACAGAAGGGATCATTTGAGAATATTTTTTATCAAACTCCCATTGTACATCTTAAGACTTTTTAAAGAAAACTTAGATTTTCATACAATTTCTCAGGAAAATGTTTAATGCATTGAATGATAAAACAATGGAGCTAGTAGACCTCACAGGTAACTTATTCAAGCCATTTCATCTTACAGGTGGGGAACTTGAGGCTTAAAGCACTTGGAGAAGTGATTTGTCCAAAGTAACCCAGCAAGTCAATAGTGAGACCAGAATTGAAAGCCAGGTCTGCTTCCTTGCAATCCAGTACTCTGTCCTCCAAACCACATCTCCCCATATTTTCCCAAGGTGTCCTTTCTCATTTCATCCAGTTGGTTTGTGTTTATAAGTACATTCTGGCATCCACTTGTGCATTTTTCCAGATGTTCCTCCCAGCTCGTTGGCTGATGTTCCATTCTGTGTACTGTATGATGTATTTTAATCCTCTTCTCCTGTCTCTGTTCCGTGGATGATCTAGGCATGAGAGAACCAATAAAGATCTTAAATCTCTCATCTGTTCCATCTCTTATTTCTGGGTGTGTTTATATTCATGACACAGTGTCTGCAATTGCGAAATTTACCCCATAATGAGGACATCTATTTCCTGAGCCATATTCTTGGGTTTCCAGACATCCTGAAAATGGCCTTTGTACTTCACTTGTGGATGGCACCAGCAGTGCCCCACAAGAGTGACGTTTCCATGGTAATACAGGCACTTCAAATGGGAAAACAGAGGGAGACTTGGGGGAAAAGGGGGAAGGGGCTTTCAAATGCAAATAGCTCAAAAACAAGGAGCATAAATAAGACACATGATGATATGCAACGAGGTAAGATTTCACTATAAATGACATGGATTTACTGACTCTCATCTATGCCCCAACTTAAAGTGTTTTCTCAAGTTTTCCAGATTACTATCCTTCCTCTCCCCCTCTGTGTACCTTTCTACCTTCTACCATACTGATTTATATGTATCATCCCTCCTTCTATCCCATTTGGGAGAGTGAAGGCAAGGACTGTATCTTGTTCTCCCCATGTTTTACCATAGCCACACTTGAATCTGGTCAATAGAAATCAGCCACAGTTCTGAGCACTGGGAATATATTAAAAAAGACAAAAAATAGTGCTATTGAGGAACTCTCAGTCTCATGGGAGAAAGAGCACACAATTAGCTATGTACACACAAACTATATACAAAATAAATAGGAAATAAAAAGATGTATCATTTATATGGCTATACTACATATCAGTCTGAGCTCAACACTTTAGAGTCATCTCATTTGGTCCTTACAACAAATCTGGGATATAGGTGCTATTATTCTCCTCATTTTACAAATGAGGAAACAGCCTAAATGACCTGTGCAGAATCACATAACTCATGTCAGACACTTGGATTTGTCAAAGTAGATTTGAACTCTGGTCTTCCCAAATCCTGATGTAGTACTCTATATGCTGAATCACCTAGTTGCACTACAATTAAGGAAAATAGATAGGAAAAGACTTCCTGTAAAAAGTGAGATTTAAATCAAATTGAATGATACAAAAATCCATTTTTCTACTTCTGTGGTACCTTCTCTTTGGAAATCTTCAAAGCAACAACAGCCGACAGTCTGATGAAGTTGGGGGCTAGGGAGCTAGGCAGATTCACACATTTATACTGATACTTTCTCGACAGGATGACCTTGGGAATGCCACAGAGAATTGATAAGGAAACTTAGAGATTATATAGTCTAACCCTTTCATTTTATGAACACTGAGGCTCAGAAAGACTGAATTGCCAGATGTGGACTTGGGCTTCAACCAAGGTTTGAACCTAGGTCCCATAAATCTAAGTCCATATTGCTTTGTCACAAGGGTCTATTTCTTTTTGCCCCTACCTTAGTAACTCTAGATATACACAGACCTTAGGAAAGGAAACATCATTGCCAAATTGCATCAGGGCCATAAAGTCAAGTTAGGCAATGAAATATATCCTGAAGCAATGGAGATTCAGGCCAGTAGAACACTAGCTAGTCCAGGGGACCATCCAGGGGATGCTGGTTGGGTGGACAACACTGCTGCCTTGTGCCTCTGGCTCTGAATCTTGTGACAATAGCCCACTGGAGAGTTATAAGAACTTGAAGCATCTCACCGAAAATTTTGTCCCTACAATTTGGGAGAAGGAGAAGGCACCAGAGTATGGCAAGAAATGAATACTGAATATTATTAAGGTAGGGAATAGGACACAACTATGCTGGTAACTGGGATCTGATCATAGGCAAATTGGCAGAAGGACAGTGGGAAGATGCAGACTCTGCTTTTAGTGCCTCTGCATAATTTCATGTCCTTTCTCGCCTTTTGGAGTGCACATTTCTTGATACCTAAGAGACTTGCATTAGCGCTGGTGCCCTACTATGGTGCCAAATATGTCTACCTTCTCCTGGCAGTGTCTTAGGTCTAGATTAGGGACCCCAGACACAGGATTAGATTTTAAGCCTGTATGGATTCCCATGAGGCAGGAGAATCTGAAGATCACCTGGCAGGAAAAGATATCAGACACCATGTGCTTTCTCAAACTAACCTGCTAAGCATTCCCACTCTACTGCTGGGCTGGCCACACTGTTGGGATGCCAACCGTAGGCTTATCAAAAAAATGATTTTATGGAGAACTCACAGAGGGCAGGCACTCACCAAGGGGTCAGAAGCAACACTACAAGGACACTCTCAAGGTTTCTCTTAAGAACTTTGGAATCAACTGCATGACATGGGAAACACTGGCCCCGGACCACTCAGCATGGCATGCCCTCATCAGAGAAGGTGCTATGCTCTGTGAGCAAAGCAGAAGTGAATTAGCTCAGAAGAAGCGTGAGATGCACAAAATTAAAGCACCCCAGATGTTCACAGGGACTATTTGTGCCCCACCACTCCGAGCTCTTAGTGGTCTGATCAGTCACAGCTGGACACCCTATTACTCTACTCTGACATAGTGATGTCATTTTGTCTTCGTCAAGAACAAAGGATAACAACTAACCAACAGTAAAATAAAAAGTACCCTGAATATAGATTTAGAAGACTTGAGATTCAAGTTCAAATAGACCGTTTACTAGAGGTTTCTAGGTGGTGCAGTAAAGTTGGAGTCATAAAGACTTGAGTTCAAATCTAGCCTCAGACACTTACTATTGTGTGGCCCTGAGCAAGTCACTGTCTCTGTTAAGTCTCAGTTTCTTCATCAGTAAAAAATGGGAATAATCAAAATAATAGCTCCTACCTCTGAGGATTGTTGTGAAAATAAAAGATATGTTTGTAAAGTGCTACACAAAAATGCTAGCTACTATTATTATCTTAGGAAAGTTAATTCACCCCTCTGAGCCTCAGTTTCCCTATATTTAAAAAAGAGGTGAGTTGAACTAGAGGATGTCTAAGATTTCTTGCAGTTCTAAATACTGTGATACTTTTCTGAATCATTCTTGATTTTTTTTTACCAACAAAACTTCCATTCTAGGAAACTTATCAGGTTTTTTGAATTCAGTAGGCTATAAATAGGTAGCCACTGAAGTTCTCAGAGAGTGCTAAGTATGGAATAATGGAAAGATCACTAGCTCTTAGAGGATGTGAGTTCAAATCTCATCTCTGTCATTGACTATTTTTGTTGTTATTTGTCCTTCCTTCTCAAAGAGCACCAGGATATCAGGGAGTTGATACCATGATATGCAGGTGAATTGGATTTAAGTGAGGGAGTCTATGCAAGATCACCTGCCTTACTTTCCCCTCCAGAGCCATCTGGGTCCAGTGACAAAGTACACATCAAGACAACTGGAGATAGCCTTGTAAGATGTGACTGACTATCCGGGAAGGACATAATTTCCCTGAATCTTGGTTTATTTGTAAAATGAGATGGTTGGGCTAGATCTCATGATCAGAGTGAGACATTAGGAAGGTTTCAGAGAGCATTGTGGGGGTAGATTGGAAAATAGATTGACGCATACAGGGAAGCCACTTAGAAATAAAAATTAAGTAGAATGTAAGTTTCTTAAAGGCAGAGACTGGATTTGTTTTTGATTTTGCTTTGCATTACCAATACTTTGCATAGTACTTTGCACACTGTAGTTACATAAGAAATGCTTTTTGGATTAGCTCAAAGAAAGCTAGATCAAAATAACTAAAGGTCCACTAATAACTACAGAAATATAAATTAAAACAACTCTGAGGCTCCATTTCACACTTATAACATTGACAAAAAATAAAAATAAATTACTAAAAAGAGGAAAATTGCCATTTTTGGAGCAGTGAAAAGTCTGTTGTTGGTCTAGTCATTTTGGAGAGCAATTCAGCCCTCTGAGAAATCACTAAACTGTGACCTTGATCCAACAAGACCAGTAATAGACTTATACCTCCAAAGAGATCAAAGGAAGAAGAAAAAGATTTCTCTTATATAATCATCACCGCCATCATCATCACTAGCATTTATATTACCTTTTAAGGCTTGCAGAATGATTTATACATATTTCATTTGATCTCCTTCCTTTTATGATAACCCAACATATTTTCAGAAAGATATCATGTGCCCCTCAAGTCTTTTCTGAAGGCTAAGCTCCCCAATTTCTTCCACTGTCCTTTGGGTGACAAATTGAAAATAAAATTATGGATCAGGATGTGGAAGGGATGGAAGCAGTACCAAAGAAATGAAAAGATTTTCAATGTCTTTTTAAATCCCAGTGATGAAGGGAGAAGCCCACAAAATAAGGAGTCAGATATTCAGGTGTAAATTTTAAAACGCAAAAAGTGGCATACTCCTTTGGTTTTTTATCAAAACAGATTACCAATCAATCTATAAATATTTATTCAACTGTTTTTCAATTGTGTCCAACTGTTAATGGTCCTGTTTGGGGTTTTCTTGGCAGAGATACTGGAGCTGTTTGTCATTTTCTTTTCTGGCTCATTTTACAAATAGGGAAACTGAGGCAAAGAGGGTGAAGTTACTTGCCCAGAGTTACACAGCTAGTAAATGTCTGAAGCTAGATTTGAATTCCAGGAGATAAGTCTTCCTGATGTCAGGCCTGGCATTTTATCCTCTATGCCACCTAGATGCCCACACATTTATTAAGAGTTCTGACTGTCCATTCGATTGGTCTTTCTGTGACTTTAGAGTTGGAAGAGATCTTTGAGGCCATCAAATCTTGCGTATCTCTAACTCAGATGCCATCTCCTTCCAAGAAGCCTTTCTTGCAGAATCACTGTATCTCATTGTAGGAAGGGACTTCAAAAGGGGAAAACTGAGATCCAAAAAAGGGAAATTTTTTGCTTGGTTACATAGGGAGTAAGGGACCAGAATGGAACTAGAACGCAGACTTCCTGAATCACTTCTTGGAAGGCATTGTAGAGAAGGTACATGTATTGGAAAGGTTTGTAAAGGTTTGTACTTGCTGGTATCTAAGCTCCATTGCATTTCTAGGATTCTAGAATTCCCTTAACATCCAGTCCAGTGCTCTTTGCTTCACCCCATAAAGTGCATTCTCACTTATTCTTTACCTGCCTTTCTGCCTTACCCCTCTCCCCCATATTCTTGTCCAATCTGCTATCCCAGTGCAGTGTCCAAATACTCTGGCCCTTTTTCTCCTCTTACTCCCACGACAAAACTTACTCTTGTTTCATTGTTAATATATGATAAAATGTTAATGCTATATTAAGTATTCCAAAAATTCTCCCCATTTCCCTCACACCAAATTAGATAACTTTGCTATATCCATGCAACTTTGTTCAGCCTCATTTGCCCCTGAAATTCCATCCCCACTGACTATTAGCATCTTGCCCATCTTTTAAAGATAAGCTTAGGTGCCAAATAACACCTCCTCCAGAAAGTCTTCCTTAAGATCACAGAAACTCAAGGTTGGAAAGAAACTTAGGAGAGATTCAATCTGATCCATCTAGTTCAGTTATTTCAATCCTGTCCAAATCATCATGATCTCATTTGGGATTTTCTTGAAGAAGATACAGGAAATGGTTTGCCATTTTACAGATGAGTAAACTGAGGCAAATAGGGCTAAGTGACTTGCCCAAATTTGAACTCAGGTCTTCCTGATGGTAAACTCAGTAGTTTATCCACTGTATCATCTAGTTACCCTAATTTGACCCATACATTAGCAGGAATCTCTTCTCTAAAATTTATGATAAGTAGACATCCAATTTCCACACAAAAACTTCCAATAACGCACAATTCGCTATCTTTCAAGAGCAGACCATTCCACTTTTGGAAAGCTCTAATTGTCAGGGAGCTTTTTCCTTACTTCAACCTAAAATATGGCTTTCTACAGCTTCCCAGTTATTCTAATTTTGGGGTCAAGCAGAACAAATTGAATCTTTCTTCCACCTGAACCTAGCTATTACATCTTCCCTACATCTTCTCTTCTGGATAAATACTCCAAGTTTCTTCCAGTGCTCCTTATATGGCATGGTCTCTAATCCTTATTTCCCTAGCACCAAGCATAACACATTATGAATAACATGAATACAGCATGTTAAAGAGGAAAGAGATATCTGGAGTTTAGTCTCAGCTTCATCACTTATAAATCTGGGACTCTGGGTAAATCATGTAAAAATCTCAGACTTACATTTCTCATCTGTAAAGCAGAAATAATAATTCTTTCACTACCTGCCTCATAGACTTGCCATAACTATGGAGTAAGAATGGAGATAAAGTTCTTTGCAGCCAAGAAATACTGTAGAAATGTAAGCATTACTATATTTTAAGTGCTTAAAAATTGTTTTGAGAAGGGAAATGGAAAAGTGAATAGATTATCCTCAGCATCAAGAAGATCTGATTTCAACTTCTGCCTGTTGTCCTTGTAACCCTGGACAAGCATTTAGCCACGTGGTGTCCCCATGTAACCCTCTAAAGCTCTCCAAGGCACTTGGAGAACAAGGGCTAATCTCCTTTGGGACAGGGAGTTTCCTGAGTGAATGTTCCCCACAGTGATGAAATCAGTGGGAAAGGAAGGACTAAGAAGAAGTGTTCGTTGAATGAATGAATGGACAGGGAATAAATGATAAGCATGCTCAAATAATATCTGTTTGGATGATTAAATGTGTACATGGATGCTTAACTTAAAGGAATGGATCTCTAATGATGGAATTTCAGACACTGGTACAGGTTGGAGAGTGAGGGAGGTCCTTTGAAGCTCATATTCCCCTGTGATGCTGCAATCCCATAAATTTTTAAAGGAACTATTACTTCATCATGGGAGGCCCTCCTACCAGTGACACAAATCCCAACCCTTTGACACCTTAGTAGAAAGTTTTTTGAATTGCTGTGACCAAAAACAGCCATTCCCTGGTGGGAGGTAGGGAGGCACCCTTCTGGTGATGAGGAACCTCTCTGAACTAGGCTGGTCCTTGGCAGACAGAGACACACCCACGCCATCACCAGACGTGTGCCAGAAGAGAAGGCTTTCCAATCAGTACTCTCTTCTCATTTTGGCTAGTTGAAATCCTTTTCCTACTTAAAAGCTCAGATCAGGTGCTGCTTCCTCTGTCCCAAAGTCCATCCCACCCATCCCAAAATAAAAGTGATTTTTTCTCTGAACTCATATATTCCAAGAGAAGTAATAATTTTGTTGTTGTTCAGTTGTATCCCACTGTTCATGGACCCCGTTTGTTTTTTGTTTGTTTGTTTGTTTTTGGGCAAAGATGCTGAAGTGGTTTGCTATTTCCTTCTCCAGTTCATTTTACAGATGGGAAAACTGAGGCAAATGGGGTTAATTAATTTGACCACAGTCATACAACTAGTAAATTTCTGAGACCAAATTTGAACTAAGGGAGAAAAGTTTTCCTGACTCCAGACCTGATTCTCTTTTTACTGTGCCCGTAGATGCTGCTAAGTAATAACAGCTAGCAATTATAATAAAAACCTTTAAGGTTTGCAAAGCATTTTACATATGTTGGCTCATATTATCATGAAGCAAATAAAGCTGAGAAAAATGAAATGAGTTACCTAGAGCCAGTGTCTCAGGCAGGATTTGAATTCAGGTCTTCCTGCCTCCAGGAATTGCACCAGTACCCCTCTAACCCCAGCTGCATTTTTCCTGACTGTTCCTGCCAGTTACCACTAAGTATTGTTATACACTTTGTTCTTATCTGCTATTGGGGCAGGAGATTTCATTAGAAATCATATCCCAAAATTTAATTATTTCTTTTTTGGTTTGACTTAGGTTTGCATCAACATAGGGGACTCTGATGTGGAAATTCCCTCCCTTGGTACAGATCAACAACTTCTCTGAAACTTAAGATCTTAAAAAGTTCTCTCAAACGCTTGGGAGGTAGAGACTTATTTGTACATTGTTGTATGGTAGTGGAGCAAAAACTTAAACCTTGAGGCATCTAGCTCAGAGTCCCATTAACCTTTTATTTTTATTCTAGTCTTATGATTTCATTAGTATGAAGAACTCTCTCCACCTGTTTGTTATACTATGTAGATCCAGCAAGTCATTTGCAACTAGTCTTAGAGGATTTCCAAGGCACCAGTCAGACTAGTGACCTGCCTATAGTCACACAGCTTATGTGCAAATATCAAAGGATTGACTTGAACACGGGTCATCCCAGCTCTAAGTCAGCACTCCTCCTCCTTCTCCTCCTCCTCCTCCTCCTCTTCCTACTCCTCCTTTTCTTCCTCCTCCTCCTTATTGTTAATTTTTATATAGTGTTTGCTTTATGCCAGGCACTGTGTTAAGTGCTTTACAAATATCTCATTTGATCTTCACAACAATCCTGGGGGGTAAATGCTATTGTTATTCCATTTTTACAAATGAGGAAACTGAGGCAAACAGAAGTGAAGTGACATGCCCAGAGTCCTGTAAATGTCTGAGGTTCGATTTGAACTTCCATCTTCCTGGTTCCTGTGCTCTGTGCACTATGTCAATACTTAGCTACTCCTGGATCTTTATCTCTGTCTCTCTCTCTCTCATTCTTTTTTTTTTTTTAATTGTTATTATGGCTTTTTATTTACCAGATATATGCATGGATAATTTTTCAGCATTGACAATTGCCAGACCTTTTGTTCCAATTTTTCCCTTCCTTCCCCCCACCTCCTCTCCCAGATGGCAGGTAAGACCAATACATGTTAAATATGTTAAAGTATAAATTAAATACAATATATATATATATATATATATATATATATATATATATATATATATATATATATATATATATATATATATATATATACATGTCCAAACATGCTGTACAAAAAAGAATCAGACTTTGAAATAGTGTACAATTAGCCTGTGAAGGAAATCAAAAATGCAGGCGGACAAAATTAGAGGGATTGGGAATTCTATGTAGTGGTTCATAGTCATCTCCCAGAGTTCTTTCGCTGGGTGTAGCTGGTTCAGTTCATTACTGCTCTATTGGAACTGATTTGGTTCATCTCATTGTTGAAGAGAGCCACATTCATCAGAATTGATCATCATACAGTATTGTTGTTGCTGTGTACAATGTTCTCTTGGTCCTGCTCATTTCACTCAGCATCAGTTCATGTAAGTCTCTCCAGGCCTTTCTGAAATCATCCTGTTGGTCATTTCTTACAGAACAATAATGTTCCATAATATTCATCTACCATAATTTATTCCACCATTCTCCAATTGAGGGGCACTCACTCATTTTCCAGTTTCTGGCCACTACAAAGAGGGCTGCCACAAACATTTTGGCACATACAGGTCCCTTTCCCTTCTTCAGTATTTCTTTGGGATATAAGCCCAGTAGTAGCACTGCTGGATCAAAGGGTATGCACAGTTTGATAACTTTTTGAGCATAGTTCCAAATTGCTCTCCAGAATGGCCAGATGTGTTCACAATTCCATCATCTCTCATTCTTTTTTTTATCTTTCTATATAGATTATGTCTTAAAGACCAAAGCTTTTGTACCACTGCCTATAATAAATGTTAGTTATCATCATCATCATCATCATTATCATTATTAGAGAGAACGCTGACTTGGAATCAGGAAGAGCTCTGTGTCTTGCCTCTGATACACATGAGTGAAGACACACAAACAGAAATGCCTTGGAGATTGCTGCTTGGAGGTGTCCGCACACAGTAAGTGGTTATCATCATCATCATCATCATTATTAGAGAAATTCCTTAGAGACTTCTGCCTGGAGATGTCTCTTCACACAGTAGGGACTTAATTATAACTGTCTTAGAAGCTGGAGGCCACTCAGCACAGAGTGGGTGCTTTATAACTAAATCCAGTCACAGGCCACTGCAGTAGCCAGCGGCTCATGGCTTTGGTGGTGCAGAAGAGTCCCCTGCATGGCTTCAGCGAACAGAGGAAGCTGGCTTCAGAGTTAATCAGAATGGGGATGTTTGTGTTTTCTGGGTCTGCACGGTCAATAAATTTTGAACTACAAGTGATTCTTTACCCCATCTTTCATGACTTTATGTGACTTGAGGGAACGAAAGCATAACATCCTGCTTCCCCATGAGCTCTCTGGCAGTGATGTTGGCACCAATTAGAACTAAGTCTGTGTAATTAATCAAAACCAATTTGGAAGCCCCGGGGTTGGCTGGTGCGCGGGCTGCCTGCCGCACACACAGTAGTCCCTCTGATTAGTCGAGGAGACGGGCCCATGTGAACTTTTTACGGGTTTGTGGTGCTGGCTGAACGTGTTGGCTATGTCATCCGACATGACTAATGAAGCTAGAAACTTAATCCTTGGGAGTGAGCTTATGAAGGCCTGCTGTCTGTACTTGGCTTGGATTTGCAACACAGATGGAAAAGAGACTGAATGGGGTAGTGGAAAAAAAACCAAAACATGGGACTCTGGGGGAGTCAGGAGACCTGCCTTTCAGCTCTGGTTCTAGGGCATCTCGCTGGGTGAGCTTCACGTCCTGGGCAGGGCTGCAGCTTTAACTTTCATGAAACAAAATCTAGTAGAAGGTGGAGCTGCTGGGTCTGGGATAGCCTGTGGTGACCGCTGAAAATAGTAACAGATAGCCAGCATGGGAGGAGGGTCTGATATCCTGGCCCTGTCTCAACCCAGGAATGGAAACCAAGGGAAAACAGAGCATGTCAGTTGAGCCAGGCAGCAGGAGCCACCAGGGACTGAGCCCATAGAAATAGGGCAGACACAGTATCTCTGATATGAGATTCCAGCGATTAAAGAAAGGAAACAAGCATTTATTAAGCTTTAAGCTAAGTACTTTGCAAATATTATCTCATTTGATTCTCACAACCACCTTGGGAAGTAGGTGTTATTATTATACTATTTTATAATTGAGATAATTGAAGCAGAGATTAAATGACTTGCCCAGGATCACACAGGTAGTAAGTATCTAAGGCTGGATTTGAACTCAGGTCTTCCTGACTCCAAGCCATTTTACAGAAGAGAACACCTAGGCAAAGATGGTTTAAGTGTCACATAGCAGTAAGTGT
The DNA here is from genome assembly GCF_048593235.1 of Sminthopsis crassicaudata. NCBI lineage: Eukaryota > Metazoa > Chordata > Mammalia > Dasyuromorphia > Dasyuridae > Sminthopsis > Sminthopsis crassicaudata. Next base: position 514,956,424 of record NC_133619.1, read on the forward strand.
CTAAGGGCAGATTGAATTCTGGAAGATGAGTCTTTCTAACTCCAGACCTGGCACCCTATCCACTGTACCATCTGGCTACTTATAAAGAGAGTCACAGATTTAGAGAGAGAAGGAGCCTTAGAAGTCAACCAGTCTAACTCCTTCATTTTACAGAGGAGGAAACTGAGATCAAGTAATAAGTTTAACGTTGTATAAATAGGAAAGGAACAAAGCTGCATTTAAAACTCAGGTCCTCAGATTTCAAATCCTGCACCGGTCAAGGCAAGGATCATTACTCTGAAAGAGAGACAGAAAGGATTCCTTCCTTCCTTCCCTCCCTTCTCTCCCTCTCTCTTTTCGTTCTTTCTTTGTTTCTTTTCTTCCTTCCTTCCTTTTTTTCTTCCTTCCTTCCTTCCTTCCTTCTTTCCTTCCTTCCTTTCTCTCCTCCCTCCCTCCATCTCTCTGTCTCTGTCTCTGTCTCTCTCTCTTTCTCTCTCTGTCTCTCTGTCTCTCTCTGTCTCTGTCTCTGTCTCTCTCTCTCTCTCTCTTTCTCTCTCTCTCTTTTTGCTGAGGCAACCAGGGTTAAGTGACTTGCCCAGGATCACTTCCTGGATCAGGAAATGTTAAGTGTCTGAGAACTAGGTTTGAACTCAGGTCATCCTCATTTCTGGGCTATTGCTCTATCTACTGCACCACCTAGCTGCCCCCCTCTTTTTAAATAAAAAAATAATGTTTTATAATTTTTAATAATAATCCTTTTGTTTTTCCAAATACATGCAAAGATATATTTTCCAAGGTTTCCAAAACCTTGTGTTCTAAATTTTTCTGTCTTTCTCCCCTCCTCTCCCTACCCTAAACAGCAAACAATCCAAAACATAGGTAATTCTTCTAAATATATCTCCACATTCATCATGATCCATAAGAAAAATCATATCCAAAGCGGGGAGAGAGGGAAAACCATGAGAAAGAAAAAATCAAGCAAACAACAGCAACAAAAAGGTAAAAATACTATGGTTTGATCCACATTCAATCTTCACAGCCCTCTCTCTGGATATAGCTGGCTTTCTCCATCACAAGTCCATTGGAACTGGCCTGAATTATCTCTTTGTTGAAAAGAGCCAAGCCCATCATTTGATCATCACATAATCTTTTTATTTGCCTTGTACAAATGCAATTTCACAGTTCCTCAGAAGTGGAGCAACTTCAGAGGCCATATCCATCCAACTTTTATCTTATTTAAACAAAAGCCACCTCGACGCCATCTCTGACAAGCTGCTATTCAGCTTTTGCTCCTCTAGGGAGTTTTCAGAGTGGCTAATATGGCAAAGGGTCTCAAGACCATGCTGGCTAAGGATCTATCTTATCCAAGGAATTGGGCATGTTGAGTCTAGAGAAGAGAAGACTCAAAAAGGTCATCAAAGTCTTCCTTAAGCATTTGAAAGGCCTGTGTTGTAGAAAAGAGATTATGCTTGAGGCTGGAAGGCAGAACTAGAACCCATGGGTAGAAGCTGCAGAGTGGAAGATTTTGGATGAATGCAAAAACAAAAAGAAAAAGAAAACAAATAAAAATCCTTTCTAACAATTCGAACTATCTAAAAGTAGAGAAAGTTGCTTGAGAACTGAGTTGCCTCTCACAAGAGATCTTCAATGAAAGGTTAGATGATCATTTGTCAGGTATATAACACTAGAGGTATCTCTAGCCATGCTGTTTCCAACAGGCTGTACTAAGGCTAATCTCTACTCCATCCCTACTTGAAAATTGAGCTCCACTCTTCAATCATCCTGAGCTTTGATAGGTCATATTTTGCCTTGCCTTCCTTGATTCAGAGTCTACATTTCCAGCCATGCCTTTTATGTTGTCTTCTCCCACTAGAATGCAGAGATTGTCTTCCTTCCTTTTATTTTTATGTTCTACTTAGTACACAGTGCATGGTACTGTGACTGATAAATAAGTGATTGATAAATTTATGTGTGCACTCTTTCTCTCCCTTTCTCTTGCTATCTTCTTCCTTCTCCCCTCATCTATTTATCTATCTATCTTTCCATCTTTGTATCCATTTATTCTCCTATCTATTCTTCCATCTATCTCTCCATCTTTGTATCTTCTATCCATCCATCCTTTTTATCTTTCCATCTTCTATCCATCTCTCTTCATCTTTCATCTATTTATCCATCATCCTTCTATCTTTTTCTCCTTGTTCTTCCTATTTTGCCTCTCTCTCTCTCTCTCTCTCTCTCTCTCTCTCTCTCTCTCTCTCTCTCTCTCTCTCTCTCTCTCTCTCCTCCCTTCTTCCCACCCCGCTCTGTGTCTCTCTGTTTCTGTTTCTCTCCTTCTTCCCTCCTTCTTTTTATTTTTTTTATTTCTCTTTGTATCCTTGGTGCTTACCACAGCTCTCGAATTATAGAGGGTGCTTATTCATTGACTATTTATCTTATTCATATATGGGTTGAGCTCGAGAACTACCCAAGAAATTGGACTTGACCAATAAGTACATAGTTGTCCATATTTGATTGAAATAGAGAGAAAATGATGTCATGGGAGTATAGCAGGAAAGGGACTTAAGTATGCCCTTGAGTCAATGCTCAAAGACCTTTAGGCCTACTCCAACTCTGAAATAGATGAAGCCTTACTCGTTTTTCACAACTGTCTTGAAAAGTCTGACCTCATCTCATTCATATATTATAATGAAATGTGATCATAATAACAATAATAAGCTCACATTTATATGGTTCTTTAAGGTTTGCAAAGCCCTTTATATGTTATCTCATTTTATTTTTATCACAACCATGGGACACAGGTACTATTATTATTTTATAGATGAAAAAATTGAAACTGAGAGGTTAAGGGATTTATCTAGGATCATATAACTTGCAAGAATCTGAGGTCACATTTGAACTCAGGCCTTCTGGACTCAGATACTCTATTCAATGTACCACATCACTGCCTGGGATAGGAAATCATATGAATAAAAACATAAAAACATGACAACATAGGGGAAATCTGCTGATTTTTTGTTGGAGTATAGTGTGTATATGGTGGGCAATGATATATGAAAAGGTCTGTAAGGCAGACTGCTGTTAAGTTGTGAGAAGCCTTGAACACTAACCAGAGAGTTGCCCTTCTATAAAAGTCATGTGAGGAGCAGCTAGGTGTTGCAGTGGATGGAGCACTAGAGGGTCAGCAGGACCTGAGTTCAAATCTGACCTCAGATACTTAATACTTCCTGGCTATGTGACCCTATCACTTAATCCCAATTGCCTCAGCCAAAAAAAAAAAGTCATGTGAAAAAGTATATTATTTGAACCCACCCCTAAACATGGTGACCTAAGCAGATACCTGTCTTGCCTGTCTTGGTCTGACACAGCAGCTTAAAAAATGGGTGACCTTAAACTTCCCTTGAGTACTTTTGCTCTAGGTCTCAGTTTCATCCACTGTAAAATCCTACCAGGTCATCTAATCAAATGCTCTCATTGTACAAGTAGAGAAACTGAGGCCAGATTTGGGAGGATGTCAGAGGCCCTAGAGGGTGTGGGGAGCAGAAAAAAAGATTCCAGTCCAAGGCTTCTAGCTTCAGAACCTTCCCCCTTTCTAGCAGTGAGCTGCCCTCTGCCGCCTGTGTAGTGCTGACAAGGGGGTTTGGGGAGTGGAAGGCCAACAGAGAAAATCCCTTGGGATTTTGTGTGGGAATGCTGGCATGGATGACTCCATTTTTATTGGCCTCTTTATTGGTTATGTGAAAACTGGCCTCTGACTGGAGCAGGCAGTCAATCCCAAACTGGTCATTTCCTCCAGAAATGCAGAATGTAAGTCCAAGCCAGGACTGCTGTCAACAACTGTCTTAGAAAAAAAAATCACCATCACAAAAATCACCTTCTTCTGAGTAGAATTGAAAAAGAATTGGGCCAGGAAGTGCGCTGTAATTTCAACTCCTCCATGCCTGTCTGCTCCAAAACCGCTGATGTCAGTGATGTGGCTAACATCTGGAGGACAATTAATGAGACCCGAAAGCTTCTTGGCCTGGTCTCTGGGCTGCATCTTCCTTTCCCCTTCCACTCTGTCCCGGGCTAAGCCAGTTTTTTTGCCATGAAGTTGTCTCCTGAAAGGTCTTGCCTGTTATGAACTGCAGCTGGAGGTGAGCTGTGGCTGTGGTCCCATCTTTTGGATTCAATTTGGCTCATCTTTTAAGCAAAATCACAAACATTTTCTGGGGCTGACTTGGAAACAGTTCAATGTTTTTCCTATGAAAAAAGTGTTCTGTGGTTATGAGCATCTACCCCAATTTCCTTTGGAAGTGAATACCATCCAAATGGAGAGGGAGCAGCAATGACATTCTCCTCTGGTTTGTCTTCTCAATATGAATGGGTCATCCCTTCTCATCCTTTCATTTTACAAGAGAATGTTTAGGGCCAGAAAGGGATTTTGTTTCAGTGGTTCCCCATTATCTCAAGGATGCAATAGAAGATCCTTTATTTGGCTTGTAAAGCCCTTCATAGCTTGACTGCTTTCTCCATTTCCATTATACATTACTCCCTTTCATGTTCTCTGTGATCCTGTGACACTGGCCTCCTATCTGCTCCTTGAACAAGACAGTCCCACCTCCTGAATCTGAGGATTTTCACCAGCTCTCTCCTAGAATACTCTTTGTGTCTTCCCTGTGTCAGCCTCAGAAAATATTTGAGATCTTGCTTAAAGGATGAGCCAAACTGAATACAAAAAGTGGAACCACAGACACACACTGACCTTCCTTGTTCTCTTTCAAGTCCCAGCCAAAAGTGTATCTTCTGCACAAAGCTTTTCCAGTCCTCGATCTTTGTGTCTTTCCTCCAACACTCTCTCCAATTTTCCTTGTTGGGGCTTCTTTGTACCCAGCTTGTTGCATGTTGTCTCCCCCAGAGACTAGTGGGCCCCTTGAAAGGAGGTACTAACTTTAACTTTTCTTTGAATCCCCAGTACTTAGCCTGTAGTAGGAGTTTATTCAATGTAGCTGAATGGCTGATTTGCTCAAGGGAGCATGGCAAAGTGGGAGAGCTGGTCTCAGAGCCAGAATAACGTGGGCTCAGTGAGAAGTAGGGACATACTCTCTGTGTCACACTGGGCGACGTACTGAACCTCTCTTTGCTCTGGGCAGCTCTTCTAAGCTTTGGAAATGCTGACCTTCATGGATCAAGAGTTTCCTTAGCTGAGAATGGGGATGATGCTAAGTCACTGGGCAGAAGGTGAAGAGGGCAGGTGGGATGACTGCAAAACTGCTGAGGATCTCCTATGAGGTCCAGAGAATAAGAGGGAAGAGCTAAGAATCATAACCTTTATGGTGTGGAAGGAAACAGGTCATATGGTCCAACTATGTGATCTTGCAAAGGAGGAAATAGGCTCAGTGACAGGCACATTAGTGCCAGGAGGCACAGTGGCAAGAACGCCAGGCTTGCAGTTGGGAAAATCAAATCTTCAAGGAGCAAAAGTTCAAATCCAGCCTCAGACACTGAATAGCTGTGTAACCCTGGACAAATTACTTACTCTGTTTTCCTCAGTTTCTTCACCTGCAAAATGGAGGTAATAATAGGTTGTTGTGAGAATCAAATGAAATAATCATTGTAAAGCACTTGGCACATAATGGGTGCTATATGAAATGTTAGCTATTATTATAACTAGGCCTGCAACAAAAATCTAGGCCTCTTAATTTCCATTCCTGTGCTTTTTCTCCTGCAACACACTTACTGCTCATTCCTTTGGGACTTAAAATTTTTCATGAGTTCTTAGATATTCATACAGAGCAATTTTTATTTTTACAAGTTTCTCTGCTTCTAATCTTGATCATTGTCACTACTCAGAGACCCATTGCAGCTGCGTGGAGAGATTTAAAGATAATAATAAGCTCTAGCATTTACCTGGAGTTTTACATACACAGTGCTATTATTCTCCCACATTTTAGAGATGTAGAAATTGAGGCAAATGGAGGTTGAGTTTCTTGCTCATGATCACACACTTTTAGTAAATAGCTGAGACAGAATTTGAACCCAGGTTTTCCTGACTCCAGATTCAACACTGTGCCACTGAGTTTGAAGGAGAACTGAAAAGGTTTCCATAGACAAGAACCATTCTAGAGGCAGCAAGCTTTTGACTGAGACACATCTTATCTCACACAAAGGAAAGCATAAATCCTAATCTGAGAAAGCTAATTGCATGAGGAAGGAAGTAGGGGAAGAGAAGGTTCAGACAAAGCAAAGGAGTAGTTCCACAGAGAAACATACTGTCATGTAATATTTGCTAGGAAAAGGACATGTCAGTTTCTCCATTTCAGGTATGATGATGGTCATAGCAAAAGGAAGGAGGTTGATGATGTGGTGGGAAGCCATATTCTTGTATTATACACAGTGGTATGCTGTTAAATGTTTAATAAGTAATTCTATGGGGAGGAGGTGCTATGTTCATAACATACTTTTAATTTTAATCTTAATTATTAACATGTTCTTCATAACTTTCTTTAGTCTAGACAATCAATAGAACAATAAATCAAGTTCTGATTTGCCAATATTCCAGGTGAAAATGCTCAACAGCGAAAATTTAACAATTAACTTGCAAATGCTCATGATAAAAATTTAACAACCAGCTCTTGAAATCTGGTAAGAGCCATCCTCAGCAGACTGTTAGATACAAGACTCTAATCACTCCTCCTTTAGATGTAGGAATACCTTGGTTCTGTTCTTCACATAATAGGACAATTTATCAATGTGAGAGAGGACAAGGGTCTTATAGGGAGGGGCAAGATCTCCTTCAACCACATTTAATTGTGGCTGACAGCACAGCCAGTAAAAGCCACTGAATGGCCCTCAAGGTTCTGGCGTAACATGAGATCATTTATCAATTGATTAAAGCTTCTAAGTTTGTAGGCATCCAGAAAAGGCACAGAGTAGGGAGACATTGCCAGACAGGAGTGGGCAAGTCTAAAGCAGAGAAAGTCTATCTCGCAGGGGGCTTCTGGAGCTTAAAGAGGCCTCCCTCAAAAAACAGAGAGGCAAGAATAATTTGTCTGATACTTCAATGGAACTATCATCCCCTTGATTGGGCTCCTCCTTATAAGGTATAGGTCAAAATCCACCCACACCCTTGTTCTCTGGTAACTTGTACCTGTTCTTCTGGTCCTCCTCTAGAACTCAGCTTCTTAAAGTGTAGTTTGCAACCTAATATGGTGTCTCATAATTAAATGTGGGAGAAGCAAAATTATGGTTTATTATCAGTAAATGTTTCATTTGTATATCTACCTACTTTATATACCAATATGCTGGGGATCTTGTAAAAATTTCTCAGGCAAAAAGGATCATAAGTGGAAAAAGTTTAAGAAACGCTTACAAGATCAGGAAAGGGCCCTGGACTAGATGTTTTGACATTGCATGGCTATTAAGGGAAGATGGGGGTTATCTTTCCCTCTGGCTACATGACTCACCACAATCTCTCTGAAAACATCAATCAATAAACACTACCGTTATACCTTTATACCAGGTGTTTTTAACCTTTTTTGTATTAGAGACTTCTTTGGTAGTTTGATAAAGAACCCTTATGAACGCCTACTCATATTTTCCCCCTCCCAACCCTGTTCCTGATCTTCTAGGCTCTAAAATTATATCTCTGCTATTGTCTCATCCTAGAACTTCCCTCAGAGCCTAGAGCCTCCTCACCCTCTAACACACTTCCTTCCATTCTTCTGCCTGGTCACTATGGAATAATCTCACCTCCTTCACAGGGCTGTTCTAAGGATAGATAGAAAGATACATACATATACATACATATACACATATATATAAACATATCTGCCATTGTGCATATATATTTACATATGTGCATATATAAATGGGTATGTATATTTATGTATATATGTATATTTTTATATGCATATATTTAAGCATCTATAGCAATATAAAAGAAAAAAATCCACAGAAATTTCAAGGATCCATTAAACTCTTCCCCAACATGGATGAATTCTCTCATTGGCGACTTCCTCCTGGAGCATCCATTTTGTAGAAGGGCTGGCCAGTACTTAATACAGGGTACCTTAGTCTCCCCTCCCATCCTCCTTTTCATTTCCCTTTTGTGTGAGGTCTTCCTCCATTAAAACATAAACTCCTTAAAGGGAGGGACTTAAAATACTTTTTTTTTCTTCTTATTTTTGTGTCCTTCTACAATCAGCAAAATACCTGGCACATAGTAAGCTCTTCTTTTTTTTTTTTTTTTTTTTTGAGGCTGGGGTTAAGTGACTTGCCCAGGGTCACACAGCTAGGGAGTGTTAAGTCTCTGAGACCAGATTTGAACTTGGGTCCTTCTGAATTCAAGGCTGGTGCTCTATCCACTGCGCCACCTAGCTGCCCCAGTAAGCTCTTAATTAATGTGTATATCTTATTTTTTTTCTTAAATGAAAAACAGTTATCTGAGTGAAGTGAGCAGAAACAGGAGAACATTGTACACAGTAATAAGAAGATGATGTGATGATCAACTGTGATAAACTTGGCTTTTCTTAACAATGAGGTGATTCTGTTTTTGGTAATGCTTAGATTTCCTTTGAGTGTACAAAAGATGAATGAAAATGGAATGAATGAAGATTAGTAGTTTTACTAAAAGATAATTACTATTTATTTAGGAAAAAACTCATTTAAATCCCCTAAAATCCCTTTGTATCATTTAGTTATTAATCAAGAATATTGCTATTTCCCCTTTTTCCCCACTGTGGTTATACTAGAGTATTTGTTCATTGAAACAATGCCACCATTGTTTTATTATCACCCTTTGCTGTCTCCATGGTGATAACTAATATTTAATCACATAGTTCCCTTTGCTTTTTGTACCTAAATGAGGCTTTTCATTCTTATTGGTTTTGCATGTTAAAAGCTTCCTTAAAACTTGGTTCTCCTCTTCATGAATTCTTGAAATTTCTGTGGATTTTTTTCTTTTATATTGCTATAGATGCTTAAATATATATACATATAAAAATATACATACATAAATATACATACCCATATATACCTACACATACCTATACATAGATGTATATACATGCACATGTGTAGGTATATATGCACAATGACAGGTATATATCTATATATTTATTTATGTATGCATGTATCTTTCTTTCTATCCTTAGAACGACCCTGTGAAGGAGGTGTGATTATTTTGCTTTTTATAAACGACAAAACTGAGGTTGAGAATTAGTGTCTATAATAGCACAATTTGAAATTAGGTCTTGTTGACTCTAAGCCCTATATTCTATGTTCACTATCCCACCTCACTTGGAAAAAATCATTTTTCTCCCCTTTTGCTATACATATCATATTTCAGCTTCTGTCATTTCCCAGAATCAGAATTTTCAGAGGAAGAAGCCTTTATTGGCCTTATAATCCAACAAAGAGCCATCCTGAAAAGTGGATACCAGCTTTACCTGAAGACCTTCAGGGAGACTTACCCGAGAAATCCATTTTACTTTTACAATGTTATGAAGTTTTCCCTTATATTCAACTTAATTTTCTTCCTTGCAATTTCCATCTACTCTGTAGATAAAATTTTGTTAATGCATCTGGAAGAATAATCAATAGATAACCCTTATAGTCCATTGATATCCATGCAATATCAAAAGGTCTGGAGCAAACCTCCTTGCACAATTCTACTCCATGTTCTTATCATGGCATGCAAATGATCCCAAACTTTTGGACACCATCTCAGAATCTCGGATTAGGAAGGAACCCCAATGTCTATGTTGTTCAGTCAATTTTCAGTTGAGTCTGATTCTCAGTAACTACATTTGGGGTTTTCTTGCCAAAGATACTGGAGTAGTTTGCCATTTGTACTCAGAAAGATGAGTCTTTTTGTCTCCAGGCCTGATATTTTGTTCACTGCACCAGCTAGCTGCCTCAATGACCCAGGGTCCAATTCATGATATAAAAAAGAAACTTTATTGCAGCATCCCCAGTAGGTAGTCACTCCGCCTTAGCCGGAAGACTTCCAGTGACAGAAAGCCCAGCATCTAGCCTATTGTCAATGGCTACTAAGCTAGAAAGTTTCCAAATATGAGCACAGGGATGTGTCTCCTATCTGATGACCAACATAGACACAAGGTTTATTGCCAAGTTGGCCACATAGTGAAACTTAACCTCCAAAGGGACTTGGATCTATTCAGTTGGGATCTATATTGATGGAAGGAGGCTCCCCACTGACAAGATTCTAGATCCTCCAAGTATTATCACTATCAAGATCACTCAGTGTGGTCTGGCTGCTTTGTGCTCCTCCATTCTGGTTTAGCTGCATCTCTGGTCCATGTTCTCATCTCTAGTATCTCCCTCCCTCCCCCCCCCCTGCAATGGAGTGTAAACCTCTTGGGGATAAAGATGTCTTTTTGTTTTATGTTTGTGCCCAACCCAATGTCTAGCACCTATGATGATGATTACTACTATTACTGACTTCTATCCTTATTGTGTCCTTCCATTTATAGAGCCCTTTACAATACATCAAGGGACACAATGGTTAGAATGCTGAGCCTGGAGTTAGGAAAACTCATCTTCCTGAGTTAAAATCTGGCCTCAGACACTTCTAGCTGTGTGACTCTGGGCAAGTCACCTAACCCTGCTTGCCTCAATTTCCTCTCTGTAGAATGAGCTGGAGAAGGAAATGGCAAAGCACTCCAGTATCTCTGCCAAGAAAATTCCAAATAGGTTCACAGAGTGGGACTGAAAAATGACTCAACAATCACATGGTCTCTTTTGATCTTTGTAACATGTATATGGTGAATTTGGAGGATTGGTTTTTGGAGGCAGGGAGAAATAGATTTAAAATAAGGGAGCCTCAGCCACAACACTTACTAGCTGGGAGGCAAAATCACTTGACCCTGCAGAGCCTTGGTTTCTTCATCCATAAAATGAGAATAATAATACTTGCATTATTTACTCAACAGGGTTGCTGAAGGAAAGAACAAAGTCATTATGCATCAAGGGGTTTTCACCTCTTTTGCGTCATAGATCCCTTGGCAGTCTGAGAAGGAAAGAAGGGAAGAAATAATCCTCTATTAAACACTGACTATGTGCCAGAAATTATACTAAAGGTTTTATAAATAGTATCTCAATTAATCTTCCCAACAAATATAAGAGGTCATATTTTTATAGTTGAGAAAACAGGTAGTATGTGACTGAGGCCATATTTGAACTCAGATCTTCCTCCTCACTAAAAGAACTATTTGGGAAATCTCTCAGAATCATCTTTTAAATGCATCAAATAAAATACATAGAATTACAAAGGAAAAAAATTATATTGAAAAAGCTAATTCATGGACTTCCTGAAATTTATTCATTTTGGGGATCTGCAGATCCCAAGTTAAGGCCCCCTGAATTATAAAAGTAAATTAAAATTATTAGTATTATCATTATTAATCTTTCTAACCTCCCTATTATCATTCCATCTTCCCTTTTCTCTACTTGTTTCCAAAGAACCCAACAGAATGATCAGTTGACACTGGGTATTCAATTAATGATGTTGCCTAACCAGCTATATATAGTATCAAATGAGCTATATACACAAGGTTGCTAGGATAAGAGAACTATTTTAAGGTAGCTCAGAACACCACAGTCAGTATGGTATAAGGAAAATCACATTGAATTCTAATCCTGATGCTGACCCTTAATAGCTCTATGGCCTGCAAGTGGTGTAATACAACCCCAAAGAATGAAGCTATAATGTTGGGCTTTCAGATAGGAAAAGGTCAAAAGTCCTCAAGAGGTACAGGCTTAGAATCTTTGGGGCTGTCAAGCCCAACTCTCTCACTTGAGAAATGAGAAAAGTAAGGTGCAGAAAAGTTAGTCATCTCAGTTTGTAAGTACCTGAGTCCAATTTGAATCTGGATATTCTTGACTCCAAATCCCAGTGTCCTATCCATTAAACCACATTGCCTTTCTACTAGGTGGGATAGAGTGGGGACAATGGTTGGGGGGAGAGCTGAAGAGAAGCTGCTTTTGGCTCAAAATAAGGAAACATTTTCTTTTTCTATTATCATAATAATAGGTTTTTACTTTTCAAAATACATGCAAAGATAGTTTTCAACATTCAATCTTGCAAAACCTTGTGTTCCAAGTTTTTCTCCCTAGACACAAATAACCAATATAGTTTAAACATGTGCCATTCTTCTAAAGATTTCCATATTTATCATGCTGTGTAAGAAGAATCAATCAAAAAGGAAAAAATGAGAAAGAAAAAAAAAACAACCAACAACAACAAAACAACATGAAAATACTATGCTGCGATCCACATTCAGTTTTCATAGTCCTCTCTCTGGAGCAAATGGCTCTCCATCACAAGTCTATTAGAAGTGCCTAGAATCACCTCATTGTTGAAAAGAGCTGAGTTCATATAATCTTATTGTTTCTGTGTACAATATTCACTTGCTTCTTCTCACTTCACTTAGCATGAATTCATGTAAGTCTTAAGGAAACATTTCTTAACAAACAGAAATATCCTAAAGTGAAATGGGTCATGGGAATTAAAATCTTATCTTTGTAAAATGTCTTTGTTCCCCTTTAATGCCAGTATCTTCCCTCTATGATTATCTACAATTTATCCTGTCTATATCCAGTCATAGCTCTTTGTAGGTTTATCCTTGTTAGACTGAGCTCCTTGAGACCAGCGTCAGTATTTTTGCCCTTTGTTGTATCTCTAGAGCCTGGCAGACAGTCAGCATTTAATAAGAGGTTTTTGCCTGGCTGAAGAATTCAAGTGGAGGCTGAATGACCACTTGTCAGAGATATTGTGGAGGGCATTCCAGATTAGGTGTGTGTCAGATTGAAAGTCATCCAAAATCCATTCCAACTTGGAGACTTTCAGATCTATGAACTAACCAAATCCAGGGTACAGATTTCTCCTTCTATCATATGACTTGAGAGCAAACAAGGGACATGTGAATTTGAAGCCTAATTCCAATATCTTCCCATCACCTGCTGTATGGCCTCTGAGGAAGAAAAAGTTCACATTCCTCTTCCTCTTTACCAGGGAGTCTGGATGGAGGTGTTCTGGAGGGTTTCATCTCTCCCAGGAGGCCTTTAAAGAAGGAGATGCATATGTTGAAATGAATAGTAAATAACCCGCATCTCCACCCAGAATGATCCAAGACATCCCCTTTTGTGGTCAGCATGTGCAAACTCTGGGATGATTCCAAGTCAAATTAATCTTGGCTCTTGCTTCCCCTCTTTTTTCCCATCCCCCAAATGAATCTGGCTGGATATCCAGCATGGCCTGTTAGCATTTAAGTCAGTATGTTGGGAGGCAGACAGCCATCCATGGGGAAATTGAAAACGCCCCTACCATAAATCTAACTGCTTTGGAAGAAGTCACAGAACTTGCCAAATTGGAGTTCAATCTCTCTTTTGGGGGCTCAGAATTCCTTCCCATTTGTTCCATGTTTTTGTTTTTTATTGATTTGAATCCTCTCTTTGCTGGGATAGTTTCCCAAGGAAGTCATTTTACCTTAGTGTTTTTGCATGTTGGGACTCTGGGAGATAAAGGGAAGGAACAGGCATCCTGCCATTTTAGCAAGATCAGGATTGGGTCATGGAAGGTTCATCACTGGACTAGGAGTAGGAGAAAATGGCCTTGGAGGCCCGTCGTTGACCTTGGGTGAATTATTTCTCCCCTTTGGTCCTCAGTTTCTTCATGTGTAAAATAATAATACTTCTATATCTCATAGGATTTCCAATAAGAGAATGGATGGTAAATGCTCAACAAGTATAAAAGGACATTGACATGTGAATTATCAGAGTTCATAGTCAACTGTATAGCATTATATCATCTTGTATGATATTGTGTTACTATGTGGTATGGTATTATATGATGTGATATGGTTTGCTATGATATGAGTATTGTATTATACTGTATTATTAGCATTTATTAAGTGCCCTTTATATACAGAGCATTGTGCTAAGTTTAATGCTCTATCCACGCAGCAGAAATTGGTTTATGTTCACTTGGCATTCATTAAACTTTAAAACAAGAGAAAAGATGTTTAGCAAAGGTCCAACAGAAGATGATTTTTTTCTTACTTTGTGGCCTACTCTAATTGATGATGAATCCAGAGATCTAGGTCAAAAGACTGATTTTGACTCCAGCTATGTGATTATAGATAAACCAGTTAAATTGCCTAAAAATCAGAGTCATCATCTATAAAACTGAAATAATGACATTTAGCCTCACCAGAGTTTTATAAAACTTAAAAGTGTCTTTGTAATGGGGGCCTGGTCAAAGGACCTTCATTCTCAGAGTAAGCTTAATACTCTGTCTGCCACCAGCCCATCTGGAAGAGGCTAGGGAACTTCACGATTACATCTAATAGAAGATTCCCTACTCCCTGACCTGGGATATAGCTACTGACATTCTCTAACTGGTTGTGGTCTGCTAACTACATGGGGGGAGAGGTGTATTGTTGATTGGCTGTTGAGCTGGAAATGGGGTACATTCAGGAAAAAGGCCTTGAGTCTACCCCCTCTTCCTTGGATAGATGCCATGTGGCTTGTGAATACATGGCTTTGATATGATTTCTTGTCTTTGTTGCTCATATTTTTCCCTGATTTCAATTAAAATATTGGAAATAGTTATAATTTAATTCAATTCAATAAATATTTATTAGGCCCTGTCTATGTGCCAGGAGCTCTGCTAAACATTTGGGTTACAAATAAGAAAAAGTTCTTTCTTTCAAGGAGCTTACAAGCTAATATGGGAAGATAATGCACAAAAGGAAGCTGGAAGGAAGAGGGTAACCAACATCTTATTTCATGGGATTTCAGGGGGCAGCTAGATATTGCAGTGGATAGAGAACCATCCCTGAAGTCAGGAGGACCTGAGTTCAAATCTGGTCTCAGACACTTAGCACTTCCTAGCTGTGTGACCCTGGGCAAGTCACTTAACCCCAATTGCCTCAGCAAAAACAAAACAAAACAAAACAAAAGAATTACATGGGATATCATGGGACCATACAGAGCTACAGACAGAAAATGTCAAGTGAACTGCAAAGTCCAGCCTTGTGACATGAGTTTCAAAAATCAGAACCACCCAAAATTCAGAAGGTGGAGGAATCCATTGTGGGATGTTCCAGGACTGCAGTGATGAGCAAGAAAGTGACCAAGCGTAGAGAAAAAGCAGCCAAGAGGAAGCCACAGCAAACCATCCCCTGAATTCAGAAGTCAACTTGATGGGGCATAATTCTTAGAACCTGCTTTAACTTCGAGCTTACAAAAGGGCAAAAATGCCTGTAGCAGCTCTTTTGTGGTGGCAAAGACTTAGAAATTGAGTAGATACCCATCAATTAGGGAATGGGTGAATAAGTTGTGGTATGTGAATGTAATTGCTCTATATTATTGCTCTGGAAGACATGATAAGCAGGATGATTTAAGAAAGGCCTGGAGATATTTACATGAACTAATGTTGAGTGAACTGAACAGAACCAGAAAGACATTGTACACAGTAACAGCAAGATTGAGTGACAGATGTGGCTCTTCTCAGCAATACACAGATACAAGACAATTCCAATAGATTTGTGATGGAAAATGTTATTCACCGAAAGAGAACTTTAGAGACTGAATGCAGATTGAAGAGTAGGTACTATTTTTACTTTTGTTGTTTTTTTCTTTCTCATGGTTTTTTCCTTTTGTTCTGACTTTTTTTTCACAACATGACTAATTTGGAAATATATTTAAAATGATTGTACATATATAACCTATACCAAATTGCTAGCTGTCTTGATTAGGGGAGAGAGAAGGAAAAAAAATTTGAACTCAACATCTTACAAAAATGAATGTTGAAAACTATCTTTATATGTAATTGAAAAAAAAAACTATTAAGAGAAAGAAAAAACCCAACACTTTGAGCTTACCCTTCCCGAGATAATAAAAAGGTAGAAGGGAGAGAATGATAGAAATGATGGGGGTTGGGGGGGAACATTCTTTGTTGCTTCTGTTTTTGTTGTAACTTTGCAGTGAAAATTTCTATGTAAAAGTGAATTAATCAGTTAAATGAAAATAAGATAATAATTGCTGGTGGTGAATATATTGCTGAGAGGACACACAGGAAAGGAACTTGAGTCTATGGCATTAGACAAGAATCACCTCAACCCTTAGTACCTGAGGTGAGAAGCATAACCCTTACATAGTGGGTCCAGAGTTTTGCTACACAGATTATAGGACAAAGAACTCAAGAAGAAATCTCACTGATTTGGAAATGTTGGCAATTCAGAGGGCAAAAAGGTGAGGACTGGAGCTTAATTTTGCTGTAGCATTTCTGTAGAATAATATAGCAGCTGGAATTTTATTTCTCTAGATCCCCCAAATGGCCGCTTGGCTTTGGAAAAGTCCTTTCTTCTCTACATGCCTCAGTTTTCTCATTTCCAAGCTGATGACCTTAAGATCCTTTACAGCTCTGAATCAATGACAGTGCCTCTTTGGTGGACCATAGATGACTGTGCCTCTGTGCATGACTGTGTCTTCATATGGCTCTGGGAGAGTCTGTGAGCATGCATACGTGTGTCTTAGCTCATAATTATGTCTTGTTCCTGTCTCTAAGCTGCCTTCTAGCTTTTGTATCTTTTGGTCTGGAAGAAGTGTCCCATCTTGGACTTCCTAGACTGGCAAGAAATTTTATTTCCTGGGGCTGTCTGAACCCATATAGAACTTATCTAAATAGAATATTTTTGGGAAGGGGGCAGGGATTTCTGCTGGTCTTAGGAGTAAATGCAAAAAAAAAGTGAATATTTTTCAAGTAATATAATAATAATAACTAATAATATAAACTATTTTAGGATTTATTATGGGCTTTTCATATGTTACTTCATTTGATCTTCACAACAACCCCGTGATGGAGGGATTATTATTATCCCCATTTTACAGAGGAGGAAACTAAGATAGAAGGAGGCCCAATCACACAGCTAATGTACATGCAGGATAGGATTTGAACTCAGATTTTTTAAACTCCACTATAGCATGTTTTCTCTCCATTACACTTCTTACCCATTTATATGGGTCTACATTTTCCTATTTCTTAAATACTCTGTCAAGTGACAAAAGAATGGTTTGGTTTATATACTCAAGTGAGGACTCAAATGCTTTTCTGAAGTGCTTGTGGATTTCTGTTGCTCCCCATTCTTCTTCTCATCATTTTAATCTTCTTTAATTACTGACCTAATTGCACATACTCACAAATTGGTGCTCTATAAATGTTTACTCAGATTTCATAGAGGAGGCCAAATTGACTTCCCATATATAAAAATCTTGACAAAGTCTTACTTATTAATATAGCTATGTACAAATATGTGTATTCATGGATCTATTCCACAGCAGGCAATATTGACTCACTTACATTCCTCAAAATGAGGAAGGATGGCATTTACAGTTACAAAATTCTAAGGAATAAAACTCTATCTTTATATGTATTATGAAGAAAAGTCAAACAAACCATAAGCTAGATGTTACAGCAAATGAATTAGATAGTCAGGTGCTATAATAAGGTAGAAGGGAGTGGCAGGTTTTTAACCTTAGCAGAGCTTAATCAGTACAATATTTGTACAGTTAATCTACCTCCAAGTTGGAGTTAGAAAGGTGAACACTAATGTTTAGGCTTCTTCCTCCAGAAAGTTTCTCTTTCAAGGGTGCTTAGACTGAAAGAATAAACTTCTTCCACCTGAACTTTGGGGCTACTGCTACTGCTGGTGTTATTCACTCATTTTCAGTTGCATCCGACTTATTGTGATCCCCTTTGGAGTTTTATTGGCAGATATACTAGAGTGATTTGCCATTTTCTTCTCATTTTACAGATCAGGAAACTGAGGCAAACAGGGTTAATGACTTGTTCAGGGTTACACAGCTGGTAAATGTCTGTGGCCAGATTTGAACTTAGGAAGATTAGTTTAGGCCTGGCACTCAGTCAACTTCTCTAGGCTAAGGAGTTACTGATAGGACATCAACTTTCTTCAAAAGTTGGAATTGAGAGCTGGAAAGAGGCCTAGAGGTCTTGTCTTCCTTTTAACAAATGAGGAAACTGTGGCTCAGAAAAATTGAGGGACTTGTCTAAGATCATACAAACAATAAATACTATGCAGCATAATGTGAATCCAGGTCATCTGCCTCTAGACTCTCCCAGAGTTACCCACATGCTGATTACCCATTAGTATTCTGGCCTCTGTTTCTTGCTGAAATTGCTTTGTGGGTGATGGTGATTGAGTTCAGTGAAGAAGGATCTAATCACATGGCCTGTGGACTGAGTTGAGCAGGTACACCCCCACTGCTCCGATTCCCCCAGGTGTTGCCTCATACTGGCTCCATGCTCATACACACTCCTTGCACACTCTCAAGAGTTCAGCCAAACTGGCCTTGCTTTCCATCTGCCCAAGTATGTTCTCTCCAGCCTTGCTTGTAAGCCTGTCCTAAATGTACTCCCTTCTCACCTCTGCCCACAAGGACCCTTGATGGCCTCCAAAGCTCAGCACAAATACCACTTTCCATGTAAGGCCTCAGCCCTCAGCTGCTGGCTAGTGATTTTCTCCCCAAACTTCCCTGAATATATTTTATTCTTAATGACAAATGTAAATGTCACCCCCCAGAGGCAACGTAAGCTCCTGAATGAAAAAATGGTTTCATTTTGTCTTTGTCTCCACAGAATTTAGCATGGTGGATACAGCACATGTTGGCCAGTAGTGTCTAGCTCTTCATGATCCCATGAAGATTGTCCTTGAGATTTTCTTGGCAAAGATACTAGAGTGGGTGGCCATTTCTTTTCCAATGCATACCTATTTTATGGATGGGCAAACTGAGGCAGACAGAGGTTAGGTGACTAGCCCAGGGTTACACAGCTCTTAAGTGTTTGAGGCTGGATTTGAACTTGGATCTTCTTGAGTCTATTCACTACACCACCTAACTGCCCCTAGATGAAAGCACATAGTAGATGTGTAATACATATTTGTTGGTTGTTTACTTATCTGTGAAAATGTCAGATTCTCCCTGTTAAATTATAAGTTCCCATAGAACTTCTCATAGAACCCATATATTGTTTATTTTTGTATCTCCTAAGCCTGGCACAGAGTATACAGTCGAGGCCACTACAAAATTTTTGGAGGAGTGAATTGAGGACAGACTCATAGCAGTATTCCAATGCTGAACAAATGGACTAAATAAAAAGTAGCTAAATAGAAAGAGTGCTGATTTGGCAAGCAGATGAGTTGGGTTCCAACCCTGGTCCTATCACTCATTCTCTATGTGATGGTCACTTAACCTGGCTAAGTTTGGTTTCCCCATCTGTAAAATGGGGAGAGTGGTCCTACTTGTCCTAGATGCTTCACAGAGTAGAGCACTTTGTAACTAGAAACCACACTATAAATGTGTGCGATTGTTGTTATGGAGGTCTGAAGAAGGAGAAATGCTCTTAATGGGTTTGATTATGGAAAGCTGGGACAGGGTAGGTAGAAGAAGGACCATCCATCCTGAAATTCTGGGGTTTTTAATCCAATTCTAGCACTTTCCAGGGTCGATAGGGTGATTCTGGCTAATAAGAAAATATGTAGTGCATGACTTCACATGTACAATTGAGAGCACATTGCCTGCCTCCTTGATGGGGTGAGGGAAGGGCAGGAAAAAGAGAATTTAGAACTCAACATTTTTAAAAGGTGTTAAAAGATAAAAAGGTTAACAGTAATTCTGTGAAGCGAGCAAGAGTATGACACATGAACTTCACAGAGATAACAGGGATTGATTAAACTCAGCAAGGTAGTAATCACTCAGGAATGGATGGAGGAAGTAGTCCTGGCTGCTATATTGACATACTGGAGTGCATCCACCGGGCAGGCTGACCTGGAAGAGGAGGGAAGTGGAGGTCAGACCACAAGAGGACTAAACTGGGGATATTTGTCTGGAACAGAGAAGATCTGGCAGGGAGACGGGGTTGGAAAAGGTCACTGTCTTCAAATAATTGAGGAATTGTCATAAGAAAGAAGGTTAGCTTTGTACCTCTGACCCGGAGGAGACAATCAGGAGCAGGTCAGCTGGACGTGAAGGAAAACTTGGCAATATCCGGAGTTATCCAAAAGTGGAACGGATGAGTTGGGAGATGGTAGGTCTCCTTTTATGGAAGGGCTTCATGCAAAGGCTGGACAAGCATTTATTGGGTGCAAGAGCAGCGGTTCCTGCTCAGGTGTGGGAGCAGACAGCTTCTTCCAATTCTGAGAGTCTGTAGTTCTGTTTTGTTTAATCACACTACAGTATAGCTCAAGCTCAGTGCTGACCTCATCCTGTCTTCCCACAAGACTGTCTGAATTGAGGTTTCTCAAGAAAGAGCAGAAGCAAATTTCACTCCATTCCTCTGGGGATGTGAATGAAAATGGGCAAGAAGATCAAGTTCAACTCAGAGAGGATATGCTGGGGAAGGGCCAAGCAGGAACCATAAAGAATTGCCAATACAGTGGTATATGCATTTATTCTGTACCAAGTCCAAACATTTTACTGTGCCCACCACCCCTGATAAGAAGCAAATGCTTTGCATTTACTTTCTCATTTTGGAAATCCTGTATTTGACCTAACTAGTCTAAACCTCATTTTTCCTACCTTGAAAAAGTGGAGGGGAAAGAGACTGGATCAAGATCTTGCAGGTCCTCTCCAGTTCAAAATTTTGAAACTATCTTGCTCAGAGAAAGAACTGGATCAAGGAGTAATTAATTATTATAATAAATGTTTGATCACCAGAAGAAAGACAGTTTCAGCAAGAGAAGGGTATAAATGAGAAGGTCATCCCCAGCTAGCCACAAGTAAGAGGCAGGAAGAACCAGAGCTACAGTGGAAATAGGGTTAGACTTGGCACTAGAAGGCCTGGGATCAATTTCTGGCTCTAGCAATGTTATGTAGGATATCTGCCACTGTGAATACCCTTTCTAGGTGATGTTGGATTGAGCTCAATTGCAAGACAATTGCACACATGGTTCTTAGATCAAATCTGGATGACAGCACTTCATATACCTCAAAGAATTCAAAAGCAAGGCTGTCATCACCGCTCAGGTTCCTTCTGGTGTACTCTATATCTTGGCTCAGAGTCACCTCAGGAGCTGATCACCTATATTCATTCACAGATATCTAAATAAACTAACTACCCTTTCTTAAATACCTACTACATTCCAGGAATTGTGCTAGTTATTAGGCTAACAAAAACAATAAATGAAACGGTGTGTTCTTAAAGTGATTATGGTCTAGCATATATACACATATACAGAATGAAGAGAAATGAATACAATGGAACTAAATACTAAAGAGAGAAGGAGGGAGGGGTGGTTAGAAGTAAGTCAGGGAAGGCTTCATGTGTAAGGTAGTGTTTGAGCAGTGCCTTGGAAGAGGTGAGATGTGAATGCATTAGGGGTATGGGGAAATGGCCAATACAAAAGCACTGAAATGGAAGATGGGAAATAGAGGATGAGGACTATAGAAAAAACTAGCTGGGCCAGATAGTAAAGGAAGTGAAATAATGTATAACAAGGCTGGAGAGATCAGGTGTAGAAACACTGATGTGTGACAGTAGGTTCTGTGTGCTTTCCCTAGGGGGTCAGAAACAACATAACTGGAAACGGAACAGAAGCCAGACCACCCTAGCTAAGATGCTGCAAACTTGAGAGGGCTGAACCTGGTCATTCACTCCTATGCTTTTCTACATGTAGCACTATGGACCACACAAAAGATAGGCTGGTCTGACAATTAGACTGAATGTGGTGTGAATCTCATTATGTAGCAATTCCTCCCCAGCATAGGTGAGGATAGAATCCCCCACATTTATAAACAACATTCTTCCATCCTCAAACCAATTACTAAGAGACATTTAGTTTCTGGGTAACTCAGAGTAGCAGCTCAGGCTCTTTGTCCTTCAGAATTCACACTGGTAAAATGGGGATAAGGATTCCCTAAATCATCCATCTTTCAGGATTCTTAGTTTTAAAAAGTACATTTTAATAATAATAGTGAGCATTTGTCTAGTGCTTTAAGGTTTGCAAAACACAGAACAAATGTTATCTCATTTTATCCTCACAACAACCTGGAAGGATTACTAGTTCTATTTTTGCTTGCTGAAGTAAACTGAGGCAGGCAGTTATTCAAAGTGACTTGCCCAAGATCATCCAGCTAGTAAGAGTCTGTGGCAGGTCCTATGCTCTAACCATGTACTAACTAGTTACTCTACATCAAATGAAGGCTTCCCTTGCTCATTCATCTCAGAGCAAAGGTGTTGACAAGAAGATGGAAATCAGTTGTATGGAAAGAAGTGGAATCTTCCGGAGTCACAGAGAACTGAAGAAAGACTGAGATCAAGTGAACTTCAAAGAGACCTTGTCAATCTCTTTTTAGAACAAGAAAGGATGAGGCCCTCAGGGAAGAGAAAATACAAAATAAAAGAGGAGAGCCCCTGGTGATAGAGAAAAAACTCTGGAGGGCCTAACCCATGTGTTGGAAATAGTATCTGTTTAAAAGTTTAGGAAGAATGTTTGAAAGAAATCTATTAACCTCATCAGTGAAGATTCCAGGACAATTTGCTGTAACTGGAGAGGGCAACTGGGTCATCAGCCGGTGGTAGGGGGGAGGATCAGTTCTTTTCCTTTCTTCCTCTCATGAACAGTTCCTGCCTGCTTGCTTTTCACAGCTGCTATTTTCTCTTATTTTTTAAAATTCAATTTCTAATTTCACTAAGGCTCTAGGTACTTTTTTTGGCTAGACACTAACCATTTGTTCTGTTGCTGCTTTCTACACCTTGTTTTCTCCTTGTATTTCCTCTGGTCCCTGGTGTTTTCAGTGGAATAGGAAACTCAAATGTTCAAAACACACACATATGTGTATGTGTATATATATATATATATATATATATATATATATATATATACATATATATATATATATATATGTGTATATTCACACATTGAGGTTGTGCTTCCCTTTTTTTGTTTTTGTTCGGTCGTTTTTGATTGCATCTGACTCTGTAGTCCCCTTTGGGATTTTCTTGGCAAAGATACTGGAATGCTTTGTCATTTCCTTCTCCAGTTCATTTGACAGATGAGGAGCTGAAGCAAGTAGGGTGAAGTGACTGGCCTAGAGTCACACAGCTAGGAAGTGTCTGAGACCAGATTTGAACTCAGAAAGAGTCTTCTTGATTCCAGTTAAGGCACTCTATCTACTGCACCCTCCACTTGCCCATACTTCTCAATACTTAGCATTTATTCAGGGTATCATTATCCCTTCTCTGCTTAATGAATACCAGAGCAAATATATAAAGCAAAGCAGGCTTTATCTGGCAGGACCTCATTGAATACTCTGTCTGAATTATTGGGACCCTTAGTCCCATTTGAAGCTATACAGTCAAAGAAATTCCCACTTTTTCAGTAAACCTGGGGGAGAGGGGAATCAGTTGGCAAACCTTATCATATCTACCTTCCCACTATCATCTCGTCATTCTCACCACTCATTTAGCCACCAGAACTACTACTCACTTTTCCTCAGACACAATATGCTGTCTGTCTGCATTTTTACTGCTGGTCCCAATAAAATCTCTCCTTTTTTTCCTTCTCCTTGATTTCCTTCAAAACTCAGTATAAGCACCATTTTCTTTAGGACCTTTTTTGGACTTCCTTGAGCTACCTCTTACTAAAATTTCTTCTTTACAATTATCTAGTATTTGATTTATATCAAATCTTGTGTGTGTGTGTGTGTGTGTGTGTGTGTGTGTGTGTGTGTGTGTGTGTGTGTCTGTATGTATTGGGGACTAGGACTGGCTAATGAGGGCCTAGCCCTTCAATCCTGTGCACTATGTTCTGTTTGTACATCTATGTAGAGGCTTAAGAGTGAGATGGAAGCATTTTCTTTCCCTGCTCCAAAGCAGAGAGAGATATTTTCTGTTTTCTATTAGCTTATTATATTGAGATGAAAAGCTTTTTAATTGTTTACTGAGCTCTGAGTGTATATTCAAAAAGCTTAAACAGATGAAATCTCTCTCTATTCCATTCTGTAAGTCCACAGGGTCTTATCTCACTTTTTCTTGGTGGTAAACAAGCCAAAAACAGTCATTACCTTCTGAATCAGGAAAGACATGGATGTGGCTTCCTGCCTGTCTCTACCTGGTGACTATGTGGCCATGAAGGCATATTGTTGCTGTTTCAGCTATCTGTCAAGGTTGATTCTCTCCTGCTCTTAAGTGAATGAGTATCTAGAGACAAACAGACAAGGTGACAATGTGTAAGTTTCAAAAGGTCAGAAGATCCATCAGAGGTCCAGCTGAGACTGGTGGCAAAGACTATCAGTATCTGTGGCAGCCAGGCCAGGGGAGTGACTTCATTAAATGATGAGCTACTGTACTGGTCAAGCCCATTCTCCCCAGGAACAGAAGTGGCAAAGGAGAATGTGATCTTGATATTTTAGGTCATTGTTATTAGTTTTTTGCTATATCTTTTTAGTAAATATTTCTTAATCAGAGTTAATTCATGCTAATTATTTAAATAATATTTGGGAGATTAATAGTGATTGATGTGGAAGGAGGAAAGGAGGGACTCATCAGATCGAGGCTTGTCAGTCTTCTTTGTTGGATCTTTACCCAGGTAATACCTGCTAATGGTGATCATCCCATAAGAGTCCTGATCTTCTTTTCTTCTTCCTTTTTTTTCTCTTGGTAATCTTAGCAGCTCCCATGAATTGAATTATGCTGATGATTCTCAAATTTACTTACCCCAGACTTAATCTCTATCATGACTTCCAGTAATGCTTCTCCAACTACCTATTAGCCATTTTGAACTGGATTAGTGCTAGACAGCTTAACAATTTTTGCTCTAACATGCACACATATAAGTATAAACAAACTAAAAACAAAGTAATGGGATGGGGGTGGGGGCAAGGAGGAATAAGAAAATTAGTAGTTGAAGGAATTAGGAAAAATCTCCTGAAGAAAGTAAATGTTTGAGCTGAGCTTTGTAGGGTGCTCAGGATTCCAAGATGACAAAAAAGGAGAAGGGTTTTGCATTCCAGGCATAAAAATACTGTAGTTGTAGCAGAAACTATGTTTTTCACTATTCTGTTTATTAATATCAAGGAGGCATATGCTTACCAAAAGTGATTGCAACCATCATGGCAAATGTCCAATACAGAGTCCAAAAGAAATAATAATTCTCTATAGATGATGAGGTTCTCCAGAGTTCCTATTTGCAAGTGGCATTTTTTTTGATTACATGAGATTGAAAAGATAAGTGGGAGTCAATCTATGGAAGGACTGAAATGTCAGATGAAGAAGTGTGTATTTTATGCTAGACATAGTCTCATAAGGCATCTAGAGCAATTGATATCTCTGAAATGGCCAGGATTATGCATTGGGTAGTATTAACTGTTGTGGTGGTGAAGGAGTTAATGACAGGAAAAGTGGCAGAAATGGGGAGAAGAAAAAAAATCAATTGATGAGAATGAGGTGGTGGAATGAGAAAGAGTAGGAAGAACTGATTCTCAAGGCCAATGTCAACTACAGTTTTAGAGACTGGAGCATGTTTATGGTTGGAGCATGGATTCAGAACTGGCTAGTTTTAGTAGTTTATATATATTTTATCTTAAGAAGGAGAGATGCTGAAGAGGAAGAGATCTTAAAATCAAGATATTACTAAAACCCAATGGACATCAGTGAAGGAGGAGAGTTCACCCACAAAAATTGATATCTCTTGTTGGAATACTAGAGAGATGTTCTAGTTGATCAATGATGGGCAGAAACAGCTACACCCAGAGAAGGAACACTGGGAAAGGAGTGTAAAATGTTTGCACTATTGTCTTTCTTCCCTGATTACTTATACCTTCGGAATCCAATGCTTACCGTGCAACAAGAAATTTGGTTTTACACACATATATTGTATCTAGGTTATACTGTAACACATTTAATATGTATGGAATTGCCTGTCATCTAAGGGAGGGAGTATAGGGAGAGAGGGGAAAATTTGGGAAAATGAATACAAGGGATAATGTTGTAAAAAAAATTACCCATGCATATGTACTGTCAAAAAAATTATAATTATAAAATTAATAAATTATATATTTAAAAAAGGAATACTAGAGAGATGCCTCAATGAGAATTATATTTCTAAAGAAGAGTCTGGCCTAACTATGCACAAAGGTAAACATAAAAATGTAAAGTATGTTTACTTTGTGGTTTATCAGTATATTTATCTTGGGTAGATACAACAGATGAATTCAGATGGAAGAAACAGATAATAGAAAAATCACTGAATTTCATTTGTGAAAAAAAAAAAAAAAAAAAAAAAAAAGGATTACAAAAATGTTACAGATGAAGAAACTGTAGCTAAGGTAGGTTAAGTGACTGACCAGGGTTACCCAGGTTGTAATTATCTGAAGTGGGATTTGAACAGATATCTGCTGACTCCAGAGTCAGTGCTATTGCCTCTGGACCCTATTGCTTCTGTAAAGACCCTAAGCTTCTTCTTGGAACATTTGAATACCAACATTCTTCTGATGACGCTCTAAGATTGAAGCATGGAATACCATAATCTTTGAAGAATCAAAATGTTGGGTAAACCAAAGGACTACAGACAGTGAGATACATGGTGGGGGCAAGAGGCTGCAACTTATTATCAGTAACTATGTACAAAATGATACATAGAAAATATCCTCAATGTGATGCATAACAGAAGAGGAAAGGAGCCACATATCTAGCAGGAGTAGGGGATAATAGGTGGACAACCCAAGGACAACACATCAAGAGACTGAGAGGATGTCTTCTTTTCCATCCCTTTGCCACCCTGTGAAGGATTTATAGGACATAGACAAGAGTGGCACAGAATGAGTTGTAGATACATTTCAATCCCCAAAGGACTAAACTACAAGTTTAATGATGTTATTCTCATGGCCCAGCAGCTTTAGTGACTTCCTAATGCTTATAGGATAAAATGCAGATTCTCTCACACAGAACTACAGCTTCCAGACTAGAACTTGTCTATCTAATTGGTGAGAACTAACCATCTCTAGCTGGTCCCAGCCACTAACCATGTTTTACTGCTAAGTATTCATTATGCTACTTGGTGTGTACTCTACTTCTCCTTCCCTTTCCATGTCTTGTTCTAGGAACCACATCAGCAATACAATTGCTACTATAAATGGGAATAATGTCAATTAACTGTTCCACTGTACTGCTCATCATCCTTATGACTTCCCAGACTTCCCTTTCTTGGCCACCATTCTCCAATATGTGTCATTACCCCAAATGTGAATAAAATTCTTTGAGGGAAAGGACTGTTTTACTTTTTTGTTATCTCTAGGACTTAGAATTATTTCTGTCACATATTAAGTACTTAATAATGCTTTTTGATTACTTTGAGCACTTAAATGTCTTTTACAATCTAATTCTAACCTAACTTTATTGGCTGATTTCACATTAACAGTCCTCCCCTATCTGTGCCTCTACTTATTTTCTGGCCAAACTGACTTACGTGATGGATGTTTCCATTGTAAGATGGCACTGGCCAATGAGGGTCCAGTTCTGGGAGCATGTACCAGTGACCCCCCCTAAATGTCTGGCAAGCCTGCTTTTGGAAATGTATGATGATGAAGAATAGAGGAGCTCTTCACCTCAAAGCTTGTGCGTATATTCTGTGATTGTTTCCTGCTCCCTTCATTGTGTGGAAAGAAAAGCCTTTTAGTTGGTTGTTGAGCCAGAATTGAGTATGTGCACCAAAAGGCACTAATTGTTCAAATTGCCTCTTTAATCCTTGAGTAAAGAGAAAGAAATATTGGAAATCTCTAGTTGGGGTAATAACCCTTCCCGATCTGATTACCAGGTTGCTTCAAACATAGACACTGTATGTTTGAAGCAACCTGGTAATCAGGTTGTTGCTTCAAACATACAGTGTCTATGTCACTTCTATCCTTGTTGTGACTATTCTTTCCTAATAATTTCTTTAGGGTCAGAGTTGCTATTGGAGTCCAGTGACATTAGTCCATAATAGAGATGACTGTAGTCATCACAGCTGAGCAAGTGAAGTGCCACTTCACCTCACCCAGTTTAGCAATAGATCTACCTGGTAGCTCTCATGCCATGTCCTGCAAGCCAAGGAGAAGCTCTGTCCATAGACTTTGCCAAATCTGAAACATGATTGGGTGGGGAAATACTTGGTAGCCAAATATTGGCTGAGTAAGTTTGAGCCCATTATCACTGAGGATTAAGGTGGCAAAAAGGATAGTATGTTCCTGATTTGAGAGGGCCTGATTATACTTCTGTTCTTAGTAAATATCTTTTTCCAAAGATAATTAATGGTATTGAGGAGATATCAAGTAGTGAAACTCATAGTAAGGTGGAAAAGATAACTAACTGAAATTGGGGGAAATACACAAGAATGGGGGTTCAAATCTGTAACATTAGAAAATCATTCCCATTACCTGGATTTACTCTTAGAATTCTGAAGGATGCAACTCCATCTATGCTGAGTACTAGTCATCCCTTTGTTGATCTTTTTTTCTCCCAAACTGCTTCAAAGACAACTTCTTTATTGTCTTTGGCTTTCCTTGATCATCCTGGACTTTAGCTTCCTGGAAATATTCTTACCAAATCATGTCCTGCTTCCTTCTGTACATTTCTTAAAACAAACAAACAAAAACTCCAATGGTTGATGAGTTCCTTGTGGATTTATTTATACCAACTTATTTGGACAGCTTCCTCCTTTTCTCCTTATTGAAATTATCCTTGAGAATTTAGCATTCCATGACCTAGAAAAAATAACAACAAAATTCATATGGGAGAACAAAAGGTCGAGAATTTCAAGGGAAGTAATGAAAAAAAAATCAAATAAAGGTGGCCTAGCTGTACCTGATCTAGAACTGTATTATAAAGCAGTAGCCACCAAAACCATTTGGTATTGGCTAAGAAGTAGACTAGTTGATCAGTGGCATAGGTTAGGTTCACAGGGCAAGATAGTGAATAAAAATAGCAATCTAGTGTTTGACAAACCCAAAGATCCCAACTTTTGAGATAAGAATTCATTATTTGACAAAAACTGCTGGGAAAACTGGAAATTAGTATGGCAGAAACTAGGCATGGACCCACATTTAACACCACATACTAAGATAAGATCAAAATGGGTCCATGGTTTAGGCAAAAAGAACGAAATCATAAATAAATTAGAGGAACAGAGGATAGTTTACCTCTCAGACTTGTGGAGGAGGAAGGAATTTGTGTCCAAAGGAGAACTAGAGACCATTATTGATCACAAAATAGAAAATTTTGATTATATCAAATTAAAAAGCTTTTGTACAAACAAAACTAATGCAAACAAGATTAGAAGGGAAGTAACAAATTGGGAAAACATTTTTACAGTTAAAGGTTCTGATAAAGGTCTCATCTCCAAAATAGACAGAGAATTGACTCTAATTTATAAGAAATCAAGCCATTCTCCAATTGATAAATGGTCAAAGGATATGAACAGACAATTTTCAGATGATGAAATTAAAACTATTTCCACTCATATGAAAGAGTGTTCCAAATCACTATTGATCAGAGAAATGCAAATTAAGACACCTCTGAGATACCTACACACCTGTCAGATTGGCTAAGATGACAGGAACAAATAATGATGAATGTTGGAGGGGATGTGGGAAAACTGGGACACTGATGCATTGTTAGTGGAGTTGTGAAAGAATCCAACCATTCTGGAGAGCAATCTGGAATTATGCCCCAAAAGTTATCAAACTGCATACCCTTTGATCCAGCAGTGCTGCTATTGGGCTTATATCCCAAAGAAATACTAAAGAAGGGAAAGGGACCTGTATGTGCCAAAATGTGTGTGGCAGCCCTTTTTATAGTGGCTAGAAACTGGAAAATGAACAGATGTCCATCAATTGGAGAATGGTTGGGTAAATTATGGTATATGAAGGTTGTGGAATATTATCGCTCTGTAAGAAATGACCAGCAGGAGGAATACAGAGAGGCTTGGAGAAACTTACATCAACTGATGCTGAGTGAAATGAACAGAACCAGAAGATCGCCGTACATTTCAATACTGTATGAGGATGTATTCTGATGGAAGTGGAAATCTTCAACATAAAGAAGATCCAACTCACTTCCAGTTGATCAATGGTGGACAGAAATAACTACACCCAGAGAAGGAACACTGGGAAGTGAATGTAAATTGTTAGCACTACTGTCTATCTACCTAGGTTACTTATACCTTCGGAAGCTAATAATTAATGTGCAACAAGAAAATGATATTTACACACATATATTGTATCTAGGTTATATTGTAACACATGTAAAATGTATGGGATTGCCTGTCATCGGGGGGAGGGAGTGGAGAGAGGGGGGGATAATTTGGAAAAATGAATACAAGGGATAATATTATTTAAAAAATTACTCATGCATATATACTGTGGAAAAAATTCTAAATAAATTTTAAAAAAGTTAAAAAAAAAAAAAAGAAAGAAATTACCAACAGGAAGAATACAGAGAGGCTTGGAGAGACTTACATCAACTGATGCTGAGTGAAACTAGCAGAACCAGGAGATCATTATACACTTCAACAATGATACTATGTGAGGATGTATTCTGATGGAAGTGGATATCTTCAACATAGAGAAGAGCTAATCCAATTCCAATTGATCAATGATGGACAGAATCAGCTACACTCAGAAAAGGAACACTGGGAAATGAGTGTAAACTGTTAGCATTTTTTGTTTTTCTCCCCAGATTATTTTTACCTTTTGAATCCAATTCTTCCTTTGCAACAACAACAACAAAATTTGGTTCTGCACATATATATTGTACCTAGGATATACTATAAGATATTTAATATGTATGGGAATGCCTGCCATCTAGGGGAGGGGGTGGAGGGAAGGAAGGGAAAAATTCGGAACAGAAGGGAGTACAAGAGATAATGTAAAAAAAGAGAGAATTTAGCATTCCTTGTGGGCTGTTGTCCTACCTCTCTGTTCTCTGAACCTTGTATCTACAATAACTATCAGACTTTTCTATCACAATACTAAATTGAAATTGTTACAGTTTCCATAATTTCTATTTTAGCAACTAGTTCTTCTTTGTCAGTGAGAAAAAGGTCCAGAATAGCAATTCCATTTATGTCTGTCATCTGCCTTTTGAAGAATGAAATTATCTTCTTTGGGAAAAGGAACATCTAGGGATGGTTGGAATAGTCCATAACTACCAAATGATGTATAACTGACAAGCTGTTTCTTTTTTCTTTTGAATGCAGGAAAGATTTATTTTACTTTCTTGCAAGAATGGGTGACTAAGTGAGTAGACACACCTTTGAAACTCCCAAAGGCAGCATTTTATTTCCTATCCTGAAGCACAAACCCTTCCCCATATTCCTCATTAATTCAAAGTTACAGAAATTACAGGACATGAATCTCCACTCCTCATTACAGTCAGTTCCTGCCCCAAAGGAGCTTCCATTCTAGAAGTGTGGGAGGTAACTGAGGAGGATTAAGGGTAAAGAACAAAAGATTCTTTTCAATCTCAGGCCACCACCCTTCATTACAAAAGTCAGTTCCTGCTCTCAAAGAGCTTACATTCTTTTGGCAGAAGATAACCTTCATCCTTTATTATTTCTTGACGTTCTTGTGGGTTTTAGTTTTCTAATTTTAGTTTCATTTCTCCAATTTTCATAACTGTGGAAAACAAATGTCCATCCATTTCTCACAATTTAGTACATGATGGATAATTAATCCCTGAATTCTTTGCTAATTCTTTTGATAGGGCTGTAGTAGGAGTGAAACTTCCACTTGTAACATGTTCTTCCTCTTCCTGACAGGCTGTTTTCTGAACTCTTTATCCATGTTTTCTTTCTGTCCAAGTGGTCTCTAGTATATTGTGATGCTGTCATCACTTTTACTTCTGTTTCCCTTAATCTTTACCCAAATTTCCTGCATCCCACCATCCAAAACTTTCTTATGTGATTATATCTTCTTAATGTATATTGTTAGCCTACTACTTCCCTCTTTGTCTATCCTATTTGTCTTGAATAAGGCATGCTTTTCATTGATATATTCAAGGCATGATTCCCATACTCGTGAGTCTTAATGCATAACTGTGAAGCCAAATTTATCTCCTCCTGTTAGACTTTCTAGTTCATTTTGATTGCTATCCATATACTGTGTCCTGTTAACCATAGTTAGTGTTTTGGAAGGAGAAAGATAACATGATGAAAGACTAATCAGGAAGGTTAGACTTAAAAGGGCAGCCATTCAGCCTTGGGATTTGCTTTGATTAAATGGTCCTGGCCTCTGAATGTTAGTTTGCTAAGCATGATTAAGATCAGGTTTATTTCAGGCCAATCTGGAGTAGGTCTTCACAGGATCTTAAAACGGGGCTGTATCAGGACACAGCCACAGATGTTAATCCTAACATTTGGAAGTTAACTACTACTCCCCAGATGATCGCTTTGGCAGAGTGAGTCCAGCATTTCTCAAATACTAATGAGTAACTCACTTTGCCAGGGCAGAACAACAGAGAGAATTCTCCAAAGTTTTCCATACATTTGCATTATTATTCTTTTTTTGTATAGTAGGACCAAATGAAAATTTTTTTTGGCAGCTCTGGATTGAGTGGTTAGCCTTATGAAGAATAAACTTAACTGTACCCTCCTCATATGTAGTGAAGTGGAAAGGATGGTGGTTTTGAAGTTAGGAGATTTAATCCATTTCTGTCCTCAACTGCACATATAACCTGGGGCAAGTAATTTCAACCTTTCTAGGTCTCTGTTTCCTTATCAATAAAATATGGGAGTAAGGAGAATGATCTCCAAGGTCCATTCCAACAACCCTAATGCTTAGAGTCTTAAGAATATCTGCACTTTGAGGCAACTACATGGTGCAATGGACAGAGCACCAGCTCTGAAGTCATGAGGACCTGAGTTCAAATCTGACATCAGACACTTAATACTTCCTACTTGTGTCATTCTGGGCAAGTCAATTAAAGCCAATTGCCTCTCAAAAATAGCAAAATTAATTAATTAAAAAAGGATACCTGCACTTCAAATATATCCCTGAGGATGGCTGCTTGAAAGTTTGTAGGAACAGAAAATGGGGAATGGGCAAATTTCAGCCTATGGATAAGGTTTGTATTATATGTTGAAGATCAGAATAGGTTTGGTGGTGGGTAAGAGCTGGACCTTAGAGTGCACAGTTCCATTCCCAGGGAAGGGATACTATACTTTAACTCATTTGACACAATTGCTAAGTCCCACAGTAACACTGTTATATGACTTTTGGCTAAGTAGTACATACTGGTGCAGTAAAATGGCTGAGTTGAAGTCAGTAGACCTGAATTTGAGTCCAGTCTCAATCCCCTATGAGTTATGTGATAACAGTCACTTCTTTAACTTCTTTGAATCCCAAGTTGCCTTTTCTGCAAAAAGGGCATATTGTAATATTATATTCAACTAACAGGTGCTGCTATCTATATATTATAATGTACTTTTAAGAGATTTTTTTTTAAAAAGGAAAGCCTTTGTAAAGTGCTATATAAACGTGAGTTATTATTATGGATATACACTTAAGACACAGTACTTTCTCTATGAGTTTACAGTAGGATAAGATATCAGGGAAAGTAGCACTGCAGGGTGTAAAGAGCACCAGCCTTGGAGTCAAGGACACTGGGTTCAAATCCTGCCTTACTTATTACTTTGGTGACCATGGGCAAGTCATTTAACTTTTTAAACTTGTAAAATAAAGGGGATTAGACTAACTTTTAAAGTCTCTTTCAAATCCAACTCTGTGATCCTATGTTGCATCATTCACTGGTGTAAATAAAAAGTCAGATGTATCTTAGCAGATGACTTAATGAGTTGCTCTGGATCAAAACAATCATTGCCTAAAATTGATTTAGTTAGGATGAACATGGGGATGACAGTTACATACAGTCCATCACTGGTTCCTTATTCACATGGGGCTTTTCTAGCAAACTTTGAGGAACCAGTTCCTCACTTCATTCGAAAGCATTTATTAAGTACCTACAGTACACCTAGTACCATTCTATATACCTGGGCTACAAAGACAAAAAAATGCAACAGTTCCTGCCCTTAAGGAATTTGTAATCGACCATTTTGCAGGGAAATAATGTAGACACACACAAACTAATACAAAACACAGAACAAGTAAATACCAAACAATTTGAGTGGGAGAAGATCCAGGAGAAGTCTCATGGAAGAAGCTAATGACTATCTTTGATGTGTTGCTTTAAGGTTTGCAAAACACTTTACAAATAGACAATTATTATTATTATTTTAAATTTTAGGCTGGGGTTAAGTGAATTGCCCAGAGTAACACAGCTAGGAAGTGTTAAGTGTCTGAGGCCGGATTTGAACTTGGGTCCTCCTGAATTCAAGGCTGGTGCTCTATCCATTGCACCACCTAGCTGCCTCCCAAAAGACAATTATTTGATCTCATTTGATCCTCATAACAACTCTTGGAAGATTTTGTTGTTAGGTCGTTTTTCAGTTCGTTACGTACAACTCTTCATGACCCCATTTGGGGTTTTCTTGGCAAAGGACTTAAGAGGTTTGCCATTTCCTTCTCCAGCTCATTTTACAGATGAAGAAACTAATGCAAACAGGATTAAGAGACTTGCCCAGGATCACACAGCTAAGTGTCTGAGGCTGAATTTGAACTCAGAGAGAAGTATTCCTGACCTCAGGCCTGGTACTCTATCTACTTTACAACCTAGCTACCTCTTTGGGTGGGCAGGTACTTTTATTAAAGAAGTGGCAAATGAGCTTGAATGAGAGACTCCAAAAGGCAGAAGGCAGAAAGAGGGATAGTCAAATTCACAGGGCCATAGATTTTTTGTTTTGCTGGAAGGATCATTAGAGACCATGCAGTTCAACCTCTCATTTTGTAGCTGAGAATATTGTATCTGGAGCAGAATTTGAAACTAGGTTTCTCCTAGCTCTGCATCTGGCTCTCTGTCCATTATTGTCTAGAGGAGCAGAGGAAAGTGAAAATGGAAGGACTGGTTGAGGTGAGACAGCTAAGGATTTTGGATACACTAGAGGTTTCTGACTAAGGAAATGTCATGATGAAATCCTGTTTTAAGAAAATTAAACTGACAGTGGGATGGAGTATAGTTTGGATGAATAAGGCAACATTAAAAAAGATTATTAATTCTTATCCTACAAGTGAAGGATGGAGGTGCTGGAGGAGGGGAATGACTGTGAAAAGGAATGGAGGAGATGGATACAAGAGACTAAGAAGGAACAAAACAATCTTTGTGGTTGACTGCATCACTCATGAAGTATGAGTCCTGTAACATCTTCCCAATTTTTGGACACAGGAGTCACATTTACACCTACAGAGATATTGGAATCATAGAATTTTAGAGCTAGGATGGAACCTTGAAATACAAAATGTCAATGCTAGAAGGGACCATAAGGACCATTAGATAACTAAGGAAGTGCGGTGGAGACTTGGAATCTGAAAGATTTGAGTTCAAATTTCTGCTTAAGACATTTATTAGCTAGATGATCCTGGGCAAATCTGTCTGCCTCATTTTCCTACTTCATAAAATGGGGATAATAACAACACCTATCTCCCCAAGTTGTTAGAGGATAGAAATACTAGTTATTGCTGCTATTTGGAATATCATCCTTATTGGATAGTTGGGTAAACTGTTCCCCCAAATAGAGAAGTGTTATACCCCCAAATAAAAATCAGTCATGAGTTTCTTGAGTTCTTCATTCTATATCTAGTGACTTTCCTACTAAGTAATGCTAAATAATAATAATAATAATTTCACAACTACTCTGTCATGTATTGTGCTAAGATCTTTGACTTCTTTCCCAGTATTTTCTTTTTGAATACTGGGCTGCAGCACATTTCTTTTTCTTCTTATTCTGGAGCTCTACTCATTCTTCCTTCCCTTTCCTTCCCCCACCCAAAAAG
The DNA here is from genome assembly GCF_048593235.1 of Sminthopsis crassicaudata. Taxonomy (NCBI): domain Eukaryota; kingdom Metazoa; phylum Chordata; class Mammalia; order Dasyuromorphia; family Dasyuridae; genus Sminthopsis; species Sminthopsis crassicaudata. Next base: position 514,992,337 of record NC_133619.1, read on the forward strand.
GCTTTGCTTCATTCAGAAGGAAGCATTCTCTGCAGTCAATTGTTCAGGGAATATGGAAATAGCACATCCAATTACCCTTAGTGCTATGGTCAGGGAAGAAGAACAGTGGAAACAAAGACATCTGGAAGATTTTAATGAAGCTCAGGTTTGTTTGCTTACCCAGGCTGGATTGCTCTGAGATCTCAGCCATCTAATTCACTTTTTGCTACTAAAATCCTTCAGCACTTATTGGGGAAAGACCTGTTACACTTCCTGATGGCGTCCTAGAACATTGGGCTTACGTGCTGCTGAGGTCACATTCCATATGTTTCTCATACAAATGGTTATATTTGAAACCCACAACTAGGTGGGTTTCAGACACTGGCCAAAAAAGAAAAATGGAAGTTGCTTAACAAAAACCTTATCTGCTTGGGTCAAAAAAAAAAAAATCACCTTTGTAAGAGGCATGGTGGAAGCAGTTAGAAAAAGATCTGGGAGTCCTAGTGAATTATGGATAAAATGCTTTAGCAACCAAAAAGTGCTATAGTATGGGTATATATATATATATATATATGTATATAAAATCTATTACATAATAATAAATAATATAATAATAAATCTATTATTATTGGTTAATTTAAGTGAACAAATGTGTATCAAGTACCTATTATGTACAAGGTACATAAGCACTACATAAGCACTTGTACATAAGTACCTATTATGTACAAGGTACATAAGCACTAAAGATATTTTTTAAAAAATCAAACAGTTACTATCCAAGGAGCTTACACTGGAGACAGGAGGTATAGTAAGTAATTATAAAGTACATATAAAGTGATAAAAGAAAAAAACAAACAAAACAGCAACAGTGTGATATGGCAATCAAAGAAGCTACTACAAGGTTCATTTGTATTGAGAGAAGCAGAGTATTTAGCACTGGGGAGATAATAGTCTTGCTATGTATATACGGTCCTAGTTCTATTTTTAGACTCCAAATTTTAGTAAGATAATTGATAAGCTAGAGAATATCTAGAGGAAAGAAATGAGAATGGTAAAAGGCTATTAATTCATATGATATGAGGCTCATTGGAAGGATCTGTAAATATTTATTATAGAGAAAAGAAGATTAGTTGTCATCATCATCATTGTCATTATCATCATCATCATCATCATCTCGGAAAAGAAATCTTTGTTCATCTATAGGTTGGACTAAATGGTTTTGGGGGCAATCTCCAATTCTGAGAGTCTGTAATTCTGTAATACTACTGGACTCACCATTTGTCAAAGACCACAGAATATTTAGAGATTCTCTAGGGAAATCCCTCTTTTTTTAGGTGAGGCTCTAGTGGGGCAAACATCCCAGAGGTAGTTGTTATCATAGTTGGGACCAGAATCTAGGCTTTCTGGTTCCCAGGCTTGTATTCTTTTATACAAGCATTTACAAAGCATTTTTCTGTATGTTATTTCACTGGATGAAAGTATATGGATGGCAGATTAGAGGCAGCCACTCAGCTGAATTCTTTCAACATTCTCCTCCAAACAACTTTTTTAAAATTTATTTTTTTTAACTTTTTATTTTCAAAATATGTGCATAGTTTTCAACATTCATCCTTGCAAAAGTTTGTGTTCCAACTGGTTTTTCCTTCCTTTCCCCCCACCTTTTCCTTAGGCAGCAAGTAATCCAATATGTTAAACATGTGCAATTCTTCTATAAATAGTTCTGCAATTATCGTTCTGCACCAGAAAAATCAGATTAAAAAGGAAAACAAATGAGAAAGAAAACAAAAAAGCAAGCCAATAACAATAACAAAAAAGTGAAAATACTATGTTGTGATCCACACTGAGATCTCACAGTCCTCTCTCTGAGTGCAGATATCTCTCTTCATCACAAGACCATTGGAACTGGCCTGAATTCACCTTATTGTTAAAAAAGACCTACATAAATCAGAATTGATCATAGCATAATAATCTTACTGTTGTCATGTACAATGATCTCCGGGTTCTGTTCAATTCATTTAGCATCAATTCATGTAGATCTCTCCAAGCCTCTCTGAAATTATGCTGCTGATTGTTTCTTATAGAACAATAATATTCCATAACATTCATGTGCCATAACTTATTCAGCCATTCTCCAACTGATGGGCATCTGCTCAGGTTTAAAAAGGGGTACTACAAACATTTTTGCACATGTAATTCTTTTTTCCCTTTCTTATGATCTTTTTGAGATACGGGCCTAGTAGAGATACTGCTGGATGAAAGACAATTTGATAGCCTTTGGGCATAGCTTCATATTGCTCTCCAGAATGGTTGGATCAATTCACAACTCCACCAACAATGCATCAGTGTCCCGCTTTTCCCATATCCCCTCCAACATTCATCATTATCTTTTCCTATCATCTTAGCCAATCTGAGAGGAATCAAACAACTTTTTAAAAGAATGTCTCAAATAAAATTTTGGAGTTAAGTGACTTGCTCAGTCACTCAGCTAATATCCGAGGCTGCACTGGAACTCAAATCTTCTTAACTATTTTATCTATCATGCCACACAGCAGTCTTCCAAGTCTCTGAAGGACTATCATATATAGAGGAATTAGATTCTTCTAGTTATGAAGGGCAGAATTAGAGCTAACAGGGAAAAGCTGCAGTGGCTGATTTGATCTTAAAGTAAACTTGGTAACAAATATCCAAATATAAAATGGGCTGCCTTGGGAGAAATATCAAATGAGATAAAATCCATAAAAAGTGCTTAACACAATGATTGGCACATAGTAGGTGCTAGATAAATGCTTATTTTCTTCCTCTTCCTTTCCTCTCATAGTGGATATTCCTCCTTGAGGGTCCTCAAGTCAAAGTTGGTAGATCATTTTTAGGCATGTTTTTTCTGGGACCAAAAGCACTGGAATGATCAAAAATGAGTTGGTGGATTCCAGAAAAAGTTGAAGAGACTTAACATGAACTGATATAAAATGAAATGAGCAGAAACAGGAGAACATTATACACAGTAAGGGTAACACTGTATAATGATCAACTCTGAATTACTTATCTCTTCTTAGCAATACAATGATCCATGACAATCTCAGTGGACTCATGATGGAAATGCTATTCACATCTAGAGAAAGAACTGATATAGTCTGAATGCAAATCAGAAACATACTATTTTTCACTTTATTTTTTCATGCTTTTTTTCTTTTGCTCTTTCTTATTTCAAAAAGTGACTAATATAGAAATGTTTTATATGATTATACTATATAATCTATATCAAATTGCTTAGTGTCTTAGAGAGGGGGAGGGAAAGTAAGGAAGGAAAATTTGGAACTCAAAAATTTTTAAAAATGAATGTTAAATTTTGTCTTTACAAACACTATTAAAATGGTCAAAGACAAGAATAGTCAGTTTTTAAAAGAAGAAATAGAAGCTCTCTGTAGTCATATGAAAAATGCACTAAATTACTTTTGATTAGAGAAAGGCAAATTATAAAACCTTTGAAGTAACACCTCATACCTTTCAGAAATGAAAAATACTGGATGTGATATGGAAAATACTAATGAATTACTGGTAGAGTTGTGAATTGGTCCAACCATTTCTGGAAAACAAGTTGGAATTATGCTCAAATGGCCATAAAACTGTGTATACCTTTTGATCCTGCAATACTGTTATTGTATTCCAAAGAGATCAAAGAAAAAGGAAAAGGACCTATATGTAAAAAAATATTTATAGCTTTTTTTTTGTGGTGCCAAAGAATTGGAAATCAATTGGGGAATGTATGAACAAGTTGTGGTATATGATAGTGATGGAGTACTATTATACCATGAGAAATGATGTGTTTGGTAGTTTCAGAAGAAGCTGGCAATACCTATATGAATTGATGCAAAGTGAAGTGAGAGTAATTGGGGGATTATTGTGGACAATAACAGCAATGTTGTAATGAAGATTAACTGTGCAAGACTTGGTTATGCTGATCAATACAATAATCTAAGATAGTTTCAAAGAACTCATGATGAAAAAATGGTATCCACATCCAGAGAGAGAACTGATGAACTAAGTGCAAACTTAAATGTAATTTTCTCACATTCTTTTGCTTTTTGTGTGTGTTATGATTGACATAGAAATGTTTTGCCTGATTTCACATATATAATTGATATTACGTTTATGCCTTCTCTATAGGTGTATTAAAGAAATTTGGAACCCAAAATTTAAAAAAAAAAAAAAAAAGACTGTTGAAAATAAATAATAAATTTTAAAAAGAAAGTACACGAACAGGTGGGTATGTAATAAGCAAAAAATAACAGGGACTTTATAGAATGTGATTTGACATGGAAGCAGATCTTCATATCTGATATGTTCATATCTGAGGGCAGGAGAGTCATGACAATAACTGGCCTTTTTAATTGCATGTTAAATTTTTCAAAGTGTTTCATATAAATAGGGTGTCCCAAAAACCTTAGTGCTCTTAAAAAAGTTAGGATTGTATTAAGCCTTTTGGAATATCCTGCATTTTTATATTATTTATTATTATAATCTGAATTAGACTAGATAACACTTGAAGTCCTTTCCCACTCTCAGATTCTCTTCTTTTGTGAAGGCTGAATTATGAATTCAGTCAAATTCAATACCAACTTGAATTCTAAATTAATAAATAAAATTGAATTTGTTCTGGCTTTGTAAAAATGAGAGTGAATTTCAATATATTTGTGATGGAGACAGCCATCTACATCCAGAAAGAAGATCAAGGGGACTAAATGTGGATTATAACATAGTATTTCACATTTTTTGTTGTTTGCTTGCTTTTTTTTCCTTTTTTCCCTTTTTTGATTTGATTTTTCTTGTACAACCTTATAATTGTATAAATATGTTTAGAAGAACTGCACATGTTTAAACTATATTCCATTACTAGCTACTGTCTAGGGGGGAAGAAGGGGAAGGAGAGAGAAAATTTTGGAACACAAGGTTTTGCAAGGGTGAATGTTGAAAACTATTTTTGCATGTGATTTAAAAATAAAAAGCTATTATTAGTTTTAAAAATAATAAAAATGAGAGTTGGAGGAACAGCTGCAGGTTTTTTATTTTCAAATTCAGAGTTTTAGACTAAATTATCTCACTGAATTGAAAATTATGTTAAGTATAAGACTTATCATTCTAGATATGTCAGGCTGGCATAGAAGTTATTTATTCTACTTCTGACCTCTTTACTGAGTGCTACTCCTGAACTTCCAAGTTTCTGTTTGTCTTTTTCTTAGGATGTCCCACTGACAGGCAAACTCAATATGTCTTAAATAGATCTCTTATCCTTCTTCCCCAACTGGTGATGTCTCCCAGGATTCCAGATTTATGCTGGAGCCAGTAATTCTAACCCATGGGAGCATCCAAACTTTGGAAAATGGCTAAGGTTACAAACAAATCAGGGCTCAATTTATTGTTTGGGGGGTTTTTCTTTTTTGATTGCCAAAACTTAAGAAAGTAATGGTAAAAAAAAAATACTGATAATGAAGGTTAAACTTTAAGGATGTCCTGCATACATTCCCACTTAGCCCTGTCAGTTAAGCATTTTACCAATGCCCCCTCACTAAGGACCTTTGGTCACTTTGGATCCTCCTTCTTCTGTGTCCTTCCTTCATTTGGTCCTTATATCATAAGATTATAGATTTAAGGACTGAAAGGACCTTTAAGGTCAGAATTCCTTCTAACAATGCAGACATGCAACTATTCTGCAACCTATAATTTTAAGAGTGCCTGAGACACTGAAGGGTTAAATTTTCCCAGATTCCAAAAGCCAGTAGGTTGTGAAAGTTGTACTTAAATTCAGTTATTCCAGGCTACAAAGGAAGCTATCCACTAGACTATGATGTCTCCCTTCAATTACTTCTGACATAGATTACCACAAATAGTTTCTACCTAGTCTCTGTGACTACCTTTCTTACCAGTCCTGGGTTTTCAGTAAGGTTTACAAAGTATTTTCTTTTTTCTTCCTTTTAAAGTGTAAAAAATTATATAAAAACTATATATTTCGTATACAATTATTTAATTTTAAAATCTCATTTTATCCTATGACCTACAAAGATACATAGTACAACTATAATGATTCCCACTTGTACAGATATGGAAATTGATGTTCAGAAAGATGAGGTGGCTTGCTTAAGGTCACACAAATTACAAGTGGCAAACACTGAATGATTATTATATATAGATATATTTGGAAATAAAATGTTTGTGCTAAATAAACAGAGGTAGAGAGAGATTTAACACAGGTTAACATTATGGAGATCCAGTATATGGAATTTAGAATTTCCTATTTCTAATCCATCACTAAAGTACCATATATTTTCAGACCTTTTAAAATAGATAAATTTTAGGATTATAAGGCATACATTCAGTCATGATTCTCTATCTCTTTGGCCATATGGACTTTCACATGCTACTTCAGCTCTCAAGGGCCTCAGATTTCTTGGTTAAAAATGAGGGGTTCGGGCATCTAGGTGGTGCAGTGGATAGAGCACCAGCCCTGAATTCAGGAGGACCTGAGTTCTAATCTGGTCTCAGACACTTAACACTTCCTAGCTGTGTGACCCTGGGCAAGTCACTTAACCCTAGCCTCAGGGGGGAGAAAAAATGAGGGGGTTGGACTAAATGATGTCTAATTTTCCTACTTTTTTCAAGAACTCAATAAATCTGACCACAGGACAATTGCTAGAACAATTAGCAGAACCTTTGCCTTGGTCAAAAGCCACTATTTCTTTATTATCTTCTAAAGGACTTCATGTTAACAGAATGATATCATCTTGTGGTGGGGAAAAATCAGAGTCCTCAAGAACAAAGGAAACCAACCAACCAACCAACCAAAATACCTGAAGCCTAGTATAGTATCTGGGGCACAGCAGGTACATGTTGATTGATTGATAAAGCCAAGTTCTAAATTTAAGTCTTACCTCCATACAATATTGATCATCAGTACTCCAGAAGCATCATTTCACATACTTCTCCACATGATTATTCCCCAATGATTCCATACTCTCTAGCTATCCCATCCTCATACTTGATGTGTGCGATGGTCTCCTTATTACTTTTGCTTTTAACAGATCAAAGATCTGAACTGCTTTCCTAGAAGTGACAAACTGAAGCTCTTGGGCACCATTTTGTTCTCCATATGTGCTCTTTTAACCTAAGGAAGGACTCTATGGATCGGACTTCATTATGTCAGTAATGAAAGCAAAAATGAGAACAATCCGATTTGGGGATTCAAGGAAAAGGACGCTCATTTGAAATGAAAAGAATGTCCAAAGTGCTCAACACATTAAAAGTGAGCAAGGCCACTGGTTCATTTTGCTGTTTTTAATACTAGTGGGTTATAGCACTCATAACGAAATCAGGGTTCATACTTGGCAAATCATAGCAGAACTTAATAGTTGGAAACTCTTGGAGGTGAAGACAAGTTAGATAGTGTGTCTGGATTTACAACCCCTTTCCCCCCACCATGCCCCCATAAAAGAGTTTATTCTCATTATTACTTCTACTTTAAGGAATTATCTGAGATCTTAGCTTGAATAATTACTGATTATCATCAGCTAATCATCTGAGATTTCTTAGCACTTAAGTGAACCTGAAAGATGTTAACATATATAAATAACTAGGAGTATTATACATATCTGGAACTGGGTCTTTTATTTTTGTTTGAAATGTATTTTTTTTTTTTTTTTTTTGGCTAATGATCATGGAATTCATCAATGCCAACTCATTGGGTTCAGCTAATGGAAAACATTTTTTGTGGGAGGAGTCAACACTGCTTCTTCATTATTTAATGCATATTTTTGCCTTTTGGTCTCTCTGCTGTGGTACAGAGAAGCAGGGAATTTTAGAATTTTAGAGCTAAGAAAGATCATCTGGCCTAAAACCCTCATTTTGCAGTTGAAGAAACTGAAGCCCAGAGCCTTTCATCCTTTCTTTTTTTAGCCAATAGGGGATAACTGAATGCTCCTCTTTAGCTACCTTTGGGAAGAGATGTGCAAACATGTAGAAGGTGCTGGTCTGTGATTTTATTTTATTTTAAAAATTTTTTACAATTAGTAATTTGTTTTTTAATACATATTGCTTTATGAATCATGGGAGAGAAAAATCAGAACAAAAGGGAAAAAAACTATAGGAGAGATTAAAAAAACAAAAAAGAAATGAGCATAGCATGTTGATTTATATTCAGTCTCCTTAGATCTTTTTCTGGATGCAGATGGCATTTTCTGTTCAAAGTCTATTGGGATTGCCTTGGATCGCTGATCCACTGAGAAGAACCAAGTCTTTGATCATGTGACTATTTTTTAAAAATTATTTTTTTATTCTTGGCCCTAAAAAAGTTATGATCAGTTAGTTTAACCATGATCATGTTGTCATGATCAGTTAGTACTTTTGATGCTTTATGATTCTGTGAATTTATTTAAATTTCAGGTCAACTTGAAGTTGTTTTCATAATCAGACTTATTTGAGTGAAATTACAACATATTAGATCCAGTGCTGGGTAAGGTAATATTTTGTTCTCTCTGATCTCAATAGTAGCTAAGAGGAAGCAAGATTCATGAAACTGATATAATCCTCTTTGGCTTGGGGATCTTATGGATCAAGATGTTCTACAACTAGGAAGTTCTTATACAGGCAGACATTTAACAGAACTCAAAGAAACCAAGATCCAGATCCCGAATGCAAGCACCTTCAGGGCAGTGATTATGTTTTGTTTTGTTTTTTTCTTGGTATCCACAGGACCTAGCATAGTGTTTGGTACATAGTAAGTATTTTGTAAATATTTATTGAGCAATACTTGAAATGATCAGTCTTAGAATATGAAGAAACCTCAAAGAACAAGTACAACCAGTATCTGAAAAGAAATCCCTACGCCAATTTTTCTGCCAAATGGTACAATGGAAGGAGCCTGTTTGGAGTCAGGAAGAAGTAGGTTTGAATCCTACCTCAAAGCCTAAGTAGCTGAAGTTATGTTAGTCAGTTAATCCCTCCAGATACCTGATTCTTTTTTTTTTTTTTTCCCTGAGGCTGGGGTTAAGTGACTCGCCCAGAGTTACACAGCTAGGAAGTGTTAAGTGTCTGAGACCAAATTTGAACTCGGGTCCTCCTGAATTCAAGGCTGGTGCTCTATCCACTGCGCCACCTAGCTGCCCCCAGATACCTGATCCTTAATCTCTAAAATCACGATATTAATAGCAACAGCATCACAGAGACTTTATTATGAGGCTCCAGCGTGATAATGAATGAAAAAGGATTTTGCCAACCTGAAAGCCTCTAGAACTGTCAGCTATTATTATTGGAATTATCCAGCCTCCACTTGCAAATCTTTAGTGATAGAGGATTGAACTGATCATAATTATCATCATAATCATAAAAAACTAACATGTAGCACTTATTATGTTATATATACTATGTGTCAAGCACTGTGCTAATTGCTTTACAATTATCATCTCATTTGATCCTCAGAACCACTCTGGGAAGAAGGTGCTATTCTTATCTCCATTTTACAGAGGAAACTGAAGCACCACAATATTAAGTGGCTTGTCCAGGATCACACAGCTAGTAAATGTCTGAACTCAATCCTTCCCAACTCTGGGTCCAAATGGAGGAAGCTCATCTCTTTTCCACAGCTCTAATCATTAAGAGAAGAAAAGGAAGAGGAAGAAAGGAGAGAGGAGGATAGAAGCATTTATACAGTATCTACTATAGGCCAGGTACCATGTTAAGTGCATTTATAGATGTGATTTATGTAGATCCAGCCGAAATCTGCCTCTCTGTAAGATCCATCTTTTGCTTCTAGTTGTATAGTATGTGTTTGTAGGGGAAGGAGATAGGACAAACAGGAAAAGTCAAATTCTCTTTATATTTATTTTTTCATGTAAATAGTTTTTTATTTTTTCAAACTGAATGTAAAGATAGGTTTCAACATTCATTTTTTAAAATAAGATTTAACAAAAATTTTCTCTCTTTCCCTTCCCCAAGATGGCAAGCAATCTGTTATAGTCTGTACATGTACAATCATGTTAAACATTTCCACATTAGTAGTGTTGTGAAAGAAGAAACAAACAAAAGAGGAGTTTTGCTTTTTTAGCAAGTGAAAAAAATTTGCTTCCAACTGCCCTCAGATTCTATCAGTTCTTATTCTAGATGTGGATAGCCAGTTTTCATCATGAATCTTTGTGAATCATTGTGATCTAAATCCCTTTTTAGAAGAGATTCTTCCTTGGAGACATCTATCATGTCCTTCGTTACCTTTTCCAAGTGACACTACCACCCAATCCCTGCCAATTTGGTATCTGATACCATCTACCATCCATGGGTGCAATGGGTACCTTCCCTGCATGATTCTGGTTGTTCTTCACAGATACTTCAGTTTCTCTGTCTTCTTTCTCACCTAGAACTAAACCCAATACTCCAAACATGGTCTAAGCAGGTTAGAAACTATAAGGAGGATCACCTCCTTCAAGGTAGGATGAGGCAGACGAATCACAGCACTGAAAGAGCACCAAAAGGAGAAAGGATGATCTCTGCAGTAAAAGTAGGGTCTCATATAGAATCCCTACAGGGAAGCATGAGAGATATAAATCTAAGATCAAGGTCATTCTGGATTAAGGGCTAGCTAGTGAGTCACTAGTTGGTTATCTCAATGAGTTGTAATCTACTGTTCTGTGACCACAGATATGTTTTGATGCTGTCCAGTTTATTTTGCAGTCCCTTCAACTGGAGAACTTTGTGGCCTCTCTGCTCTTCATAGCAATGGTTTAATCTATGTGGTTCCTCAATGGTAAGAGTCAGCTGCTTAGAATAAAACACAGTGGGCTATTATTAGTATTAGGGAGACAGGGAAGGAAGGAGGAAGGAAAACATCAGTACTACTTTTTTTTTTCCCTTGCCTTTCCACCTTTTTTTTAAAAAAATAGCTTTTTATATACAAAACATATGAATAGGTAATTTTTCAACATTGACCCTTGCAAAAATTTCTGTTTCAACTTTTCCCCTCCTTCCTTCCACCTCCTCCCCTAGATGGCAGGTAGTCCCCTACATATTAAATATGTTAAAAGTATATGTTAAATACAATATATGTATATATATTTATACAGTTATCTTATTGCACAAGAAAGATCAGATTTAGAAAGAAGGTAAAAATAATCTGAGAAGAAAAAATAAAAATTCAAGCAAACAATAACAGAAAGAGTGGAAATGTTATGTTGTGGTCCATACTCATTTCCCAGTGTTCTTTCTCTGGTATAGCTTGGTTCTGTTCATTAAAGATCAATTAGAACTGATTTAGATCCTCCCATTGTTGAAGAGAGCCATGTCCATCAGAATTGATCATCATGTATGTAGTATTGTTGTTGAAGTGTATAATGATCTCCTGGTTCTGCTCATTTTCCTCAGCATCAGTTCATATATATATATATATATATATGAACCTATCTCCAAGCCGCTCTGTATTCATCCTGCTGGTCATTTCTTATAGAATAATAATATTCTATAACATTCATATACCACCATTTATTCAGCCATTCTCCAATTGGTGAGCATCCTTTCAATTTCCAGTTTCTAGCCACTATGAAAAGGGCTGTCACAAACATTTTTTGCAACATCAGTACTACTTTTTAATATAACTTTTATAAATGCACTTATTTTGAATGCCCTTTTTAGGAGAATAATCACAAGAACATTATATAAACTGAGTTGGGCTTTAATTGTTCTTCAAAGCAATTTCCAGATATGGATATGATAGTAAAGACCTGTAATCCTTGTTACTGGGGAAGTTGAGCCTACTGGATCAATAGGGATTGGGAGTTCCAAGTTATGAGGGCTTTGCTGATGAGGTCTGAACTAAGGAAGTTTGGCATCAATAAAGTGACCTTTCAATATGGGAAATGGTCAGGCTGCCTATGAAGGGTCACGTTGGTTCCCCTCAGAAATGGTAAAGTTCAGAATGGGACTCAGCCTGTGAATAGCTCTTGCACTTCCAGTGTGAAAAAGATGGGAAGATCTAGTTTAAAAAAAAAAAATTAAAGCTAATTCAAGGAGATATGCTAACCCTAACCTTGTCTCTTTTTCTTACTACATCTGTATCTCTAAGCAGGAATGTTATTCTTGCTAATTATTATATTTTCATTGTGAAGCATTTATACTTCAGAGATCAGCAAATTTGTAAAATTCAAAGTGTGCTGTATACATCTGTACATCTACCCTCACTCTTCATGCCGGCTATTTGTTAAACATTTACCCACAGACAGTGTTTCCAGGGCTATGTAGAAGCAAATGACATTGATAACCCCGAGTTATTAGTGATTATCAGCCATTAAAGATAATGGTTATAATAGTTAACATTTACATAGCATTTATTATGTGCCTATGGGCACTGTGCTGAGCACTTTACAAATTTTATTTTGTATGATCTTCATAACAATGAGGTAGATGCTATTATCTCCATTTTATAGTTGTGGAAATGAGACAGACAGTGATGAAGTGACTTGTTTTGGGTCATACAGCTTGTTTCTGAAGCTGGATTTGAATTCAGGTCTAGAATTCTTATCTGCGGCAATTATATTCATTAGGATAGACTTACTATAACAGGGAAGCTGATTCACACACACACACACACACACACAGTTGAGTTTCAAGAAAAAAAAATATTTTGAATGGTCTCTAAGATATAGTGATATCAAAGACTTAAAGCTGGAAGGGATACTTATATGTCACCCAGTACAAAATCCTTAGTTTAGAAGAAAATTGAGATGTAGAAAGATGTGACTTGACAAATGTCACACAGCAGGAAGTGTCAGGATTAGAAACCAGTCTGGAGTCTTCAACCTCCAACTCTACTTACATCTTAAATAATCACTTCAATTAGCAATTCTGACAGATTGAAAGGAGGGACACAGAGCTGGGAGATCTGGGTATGAATGTGACCTAAAACAAGCTAGCAGTATAACAATGGGCAAGTCACATGACCTTTCAACTCTTGTTTCTTCCTTTCCAAAATGGGGATGATAACACTGGCTCTGCTGAGCTCTCTTAGCTCCAGCATTTTCTCTGGCTATCTCCCTCCTTGTGGCTTCTCAGGCTTTCTTTAGGTCCCAGCTAAAATCTTCTTTCATAAGAAGCCTTTCCCAACCCCTCAATTCTAGTGCCTTTCCTCTCTGGATTATTTCCTATTTATATTGCTTGTCTGTACAAATGTGTTAGTTTGTCTTTTTGTTGTTGTTGATATAGTTGGGATTAAGTGACTTGCCCAGGGTCACAAAGCTAGGAAGTGTTATGTGTCTGAGTCCACATTTGAACTCAGGTCCTCCTGACTTCAGGGCTGGTGCTCTACCCATTGTGCCACCAATCTGCTCCTGTTTGTTTATCTTGCCCATTACACTGTGCATTCCTGGAAGGAAGAGACTGCCTTCAGCTTTTTTTTGGTATCTCCAGTATTTAGCACAGCGCCTGGTACAAAGGAGGCATTTAATAAATGCTGACCTCAAAGGGTTGTTATATTACTTTGCCTGTGATTATTGATTAATGCATCTTAAATTTCTACCATTAGAATTGTTTCTCTGATTTAAGTTCTGATCTTTTACCTAGACCCCTTTAATGAAAATTCTCAAATGGATGTCTATTCATGTTGTTTAAAATTCAGTTTACTTTTTTGGGGGGGTGATTATTTTTTAAAATTAATTTTATAATTATAACTTTTTTTTTGACAGTACATATGCATAGGTAATTTTTTTTGACAACATTATTCCTTGTACTCCCTTCTGTTCCGAATTTTTCCCCTCCTTCCCTCCACCCCCTCCCCTAGATGGCAGGCATTCCCATACATATTAAATATCTTATAGTATATCCTAGGTACAATATATATGTGCAGAACCGAATTTTGTTGTTGTTGTTGTTGCAAAGGAAGAATTGTATTCGGAAGATAAAAATAATCTGGGAAGAAAAACAAAAAAATGCTAACAGTTTATACACTCATTTCCCTGTGTTCCTTTTCTGGGTGTAGCTGATTCTGTCCATCATTGATCAATTGGAATTGCATTAGATCTCTATGTTGAAGATATCCACTTCCATCAGAATACATCCTCATACAGTATCATTGTTGAAGTGTATAATGATCTCCTAGTTCTGCCCGTTTCACTCAGCATCAGTTGATGTAAATCTCTCCAAGCCTCTCTGTATTCCTCCTGCTGGTCATTTCTTACAGATCAATAATATTCCATAACATTCATATGACATAATTTATCCAACCATTCTCCAATTGATGGACATCTATTCATTTTCCAGTTTCTAGACACTACAAAAAGGGCTGCCACACACATTTTGGTACATACAAGTCCCTATCCCTTCTTTAGTATTTCTTTGGGATATAAGCCCAGTAGTAGCACTGCTAGGTCAAAGGGTATGCACAGTTTGATAACTTTTGGGGCATAATTCCAGATTGCTCTCCAGAATGGTTGGATTCTTTCACAACTCCACTAACAATGCATCAGTGTCCCAGTTTTCCCACATCCCCTCCAACATTCATCATTATTTGTTCCTGTCATCTTAGCCAATCTGACAGGTGTGTAGTGGTATCTCAGAGTTGTCTTAATTTGCATTTCTCTGATCAATAGTGATTTGGAACACTCTTTCATATGAGTGGAAATAGTTTTAATTTCATCATCTGAAAATTATCTGTTCATATCCTTTGACCATTTATCAACTGGAGAACGGCTTGATTTCTTATAAATTAAAGTCAATTCTCTGTATATTTTGGAGATGAGGCCTTTATCAGAACCTTTAACTGTAAAAATGTTTTCCCAATTTGTTACTTCCCTTCTAATCTTGTTTGCATTAGTTTTGTTTGTGCAAAAGCTTTTTAATTTGATGTAATCAAAATTTTCTATTTTGTGATCAATAATGATCTCTAGTTCTCCTTTGGACACAAATTCCTTCCTCCTCTACAAGTCTGAGAGGTAAACTATTCTATGTTCGTCTAATTTATTTATCTCATTCTTTATGCCTAAATCTTGGACCCATTTTGATCTTATCTTAGTATATGGTGTTAAATGTGGGTCCATGCCTAGTTTCTGCCATACTAATTTCCAGTTTTCTCAGCAGTTTTTGTCAAATAATGAAATTCAGTTTACTTTAACGTGATTCAAGAAACACAGAAATACCTGCTGTGTTCAGAGCAGATAAGCAGCTTACCTAAGAAATGCTAGCCCTCAGCATTTAATAATAATTTAATAATAATAATAATAAGCCCTAGCTTAATGTTTTTTAGGGAAGATGTGTTTTGTTCCCTTTGATCCTATAACATCCTGTACATTGTGGTTCTAAGTTTTCTTGTTCTTCAGTGCCTGTGGTTTACTACTTCATCTGTCCCTCTTAATTCTCTGAGTCAAGGTTATGTCAATCAATCACGGAAACAAGCAATCAGTATTTATTTGTGCTGGGCATCATACTGATCACTGAGAACATAAGTATAAAGAAATGAAACAATCTTCACTTGTAAGGGATTAAAATTACAATGAGAAGACACGTATATACTGTATACAAATATATACAACATAAATACAAAGTCATAAGATATACAAAGTAGTTAAATACAAGGGAGTTTGGGAGGGAGGAAACAAGTAGGATGAAGCATAAGGGAAGGCTTCAGATAGTGCTTGAGCTACACCTTAATAGAAGAAAGGCACACTATGAGGCAGGGATAAAGGGGGAGTGAGAGGCTAATGCAGTTATAGGGATGGGAGATAGGGCTTCTGGAATGAGGAAAAGAGAGAAAAGTTTGGTTGGACTGCAGAATGTGAGAAAAGGAATAATGTTCAATGAGGTTGGAGTCAGGTTGTGTAAGGTTTTAAAATCTAAACAGAGAGGTGGCACATACTTAAATTCTTGCAACTGGGAAGGGAAGGGAAGCAGGTAAGGCAAGTGGGACACCTGAGTTTGGGAGTTCTGACATGAGCTAGAGAAGCTCCAAGGCAATCAGGCAATCTGACTAAGTTTGGCACCACAGCACGTCAAAGCTTCCAAGGTAATAACACAATTCTGGGGAACTCTCTCACAAAAGCTTTGACTCCTGCCACAGAGGAATAATGGAAATATTAGTATCAGGCTTGTATTTCTAAAAAAAATAAGTAAATAAAATCCACTGACTCATATTTCTAACCCAGAGAATCCCAAGAATGTCAGTTTGGTTCATTCTGCTCTTTCACAAAGGGCCCTCAACCCCCTTACAAGCCAAAGCTCAGTAGCTTGAGTGAGAAAGAGGGACCAATTACAAAACAAAACAAATTAAACAATGGAATTTACATTTCTTCCTGGAGGCAACAGGAATCCAGTGGAGGGAGTAACATGGTCAAAATCACTTAGGCAGGATAGTCAGAGTAGTGAGAGATTCAAGGCAAGGAGGCCAATTAGGAGGCTGTTACAAAAATCTGGGCAAGAGGTGAGGACAACCTGAGCTAAGAAGGAGGCTGTATGAGTGAGGAAAGGGATCATATGTGGAAGATGTTATGAAAGAAAAAATAGCAAGGTTTGACAAATAATTAGAAATGTAGGGTGAGAGAACATAAGGAATTGAGCATAATAATAATGATAGCAATTTAAGAAATGCAGAGTGCTTTACAAATATTACTTCATTCAAGGTCTCACAACAACCCCAGGGAGTAGGTATTATTATCTTTATTTTACAGATAAGGAAACTGAGGCAGGTTGTGTTTAAGTGACTTGCCCAGGGTCATATAGCTAGTAAGTAAGTAAGTAAGCTGATACCAGGAACTGAATTTATGAACATGGGAAACTATACTGGCCCCCCTATATAGGTTCTGCCAGGAAAGAAAAGTGTCACAAAAACCCAAAAAAGAAATCTAATGCCCAGGAAAGAAGCCGACTAAGAGTATCAAATTAAGTAGATCAGAAAATTAGAATCACTGAGAAGAGAACCTAAGATCTGGCAGCTCAGAGGCCACTGGTAAGTTTGATTTGGAAAGTTTTAATTGATGGAAGAGGTCAAAAGTCAGATGGCATAAAGAACCAGTGACTAGAGAGGAAGTGGAGGCAGTACATGTAGATAGTAAAGCTTCAATTGTTCTTCCTCAGCATTTATGTACTCCAACTCCCTATGAGAGTAACCCAAAGGGACAAGCAGCTGAAGAAAGTGTGAGAACTGGAAGTAGTCTAGGAATTTCTCCCTATTTTTCCTTCTACAGTGTGGTAGTAATTTGGCAAATAATGTGAAGGCCGGTCTAGAACAGAGGAACAACAAACAACAATAGTGAAAAGGGAGAATGGCACTGCATATGTAGTGTATGACAGATGATAGAGAAAAAAGAAGCATGAACCCATAGTAGAACATCCTGATAACAGATGAGGAAGCAAAGGAAATATTGAGAAAGCAGATATAGGATGCTATGAAAGAGAAAAAGCAGAAATGAGGACAACTGTTATTGTTATGGGATCTAGTGAGAGAGTGGAAGGAACAGATGAAGGGAACAGCAGAGATAATCAAAGGAACCCAAGGTTAAAGCCATTTCTCTTATAACCTGATAATAAAACACTTTCCTCACAACCACTTTTCTCTTATAACCTGGTAATAAAACACTTTCCTCACAACAACCTCATGAGGGCAGTATTGAAAATATTTCACTCAATATGCCACCATAGTGCATGTAAAAAAAGTGTACTCTTTTTAGCTAGATCTGTCATCAGACTGTCCTCCCACCCAGATCTGTGTATTTTGGCCGAGGGTCACTCAGCGAATTAGAAAAGTAAGTCAAATGGACCACAAGTCAGCACTGGGGAGTCAAAAGACCTGGAATCCCATCTGCAATGCCATGTGGCCATGTAAGAAATTAAGGAGGCTCTCGAAGCCTAGGGGATTCCTGGAGTTTCAGGGCAGCTGGCATTCTCTTTCTGGTCTAACTTAACAAAATCATAGGTCTGAACCCCAAACAGGAAGAATGAGGGAAGAAACACACTGTGTATGGGTGGTGTCAGTGGGAGCTGAGTGGCTGAAAGGAGGCCTGGATCAAAGAGGGGTGGCCAAACCCTACCAGAGACATCTAAAAAGACCCTACGGAACAGAAAAGGAGCCAGCTGAATCTCCCAGAAAAAGCCTTACAGGGAATTAAGATGCCCAAAGCAGCTAAGAAGGGGTTTAGCCCAGTGCCAGGCCTCCAAGAGAGAGCACTTATTACCGCAGGTCAAATCTGGCCTCAGACATTCACTAGCTAGATGACTCTGAACAAGTCACTTAACACTGCCTCAGTCTCCTCATCTGTAAAATGAACGGACGAGACAGCAAGCTGCTCTGTCTAGTGCCAATGTTCTCTGGAGGAAAATAAAACAAAATGATTTGATTTCTCAAGTCCACACATGTACAGTCCTGTACAAATGTCCCCACACTCCCAAGCCTTGAATAAATTAATCACTGAAGGACAAAGCAAACATCGAGAGTTTATTATGTACAGACCAGAGGGGATACAAATTAAAAAGAGATGGTTCTTGCTTTTCAAGAGCTCCCATTCTAACAAATGCAGTATGATGCTGAGTTCATATTTCAGCTTTACACCTCAGTTGCCTCATCTATAAAATGGGATAATAGTTTTACCATGTGAAGAAAGCATTTTGCTAACATTAAAGCACTGTATAAATTCAGCTGCTAATTTGGCAGCATGCCAAATTCCACTTTCTCCCTAACTTAGTATAAATTGCCATTCTGGGGCAGCCAGGTGGCTCAGTGGATAAAGCACTGGGCTTGGAAAGGAAGACCTGAGCTCAAATATGGCCTCACATACTTACTAGCTATATGACCCTAGGCAAGTCACTTAATCCTGTTTGCCTCAAGTTTTCTTATTTGTAAAATGGAAATAATAATAGCATCTGTCTCCTGGAGTTATGGTGAGGATAAAAAAAGACACTATAAAGTGTCTTGAAAATCTTAGTGTGCTGCTTAAATGCTAGCTATTATTATCATTCCTTCTTGGGAAGTTCCCTTTTTCTATTGGCAACCCTTGGAATCCTGGCTTCTATTATGCAGAAGGGTGTGCATCATAGTTCCTCTTTCATTTTCCCAGAGCAGTCCCTAAGAGAGAGGAAGAGAAAAAGGGAGGGAGCCTTCCCTATCTGTATTTAGTGTAATTGGTGAAAAGTAGCCTGAAACTTCCCCTCCTCCATGAAGTCTACTTGAATAACTGAGAAGATTAGTTCATTTCTCTAACTTGTGTGGTCTGGATATTGGAATGCAAAAATTCCTCTTCAATTTGTCTCAGTTATATAATAATAACTATTAAAAATTGTAATGAAGGCATTCAAAGTGTCCTAAAAGTCTTTGTGCCATTTTAAGCTTTAATAGCTTGGGGGATACCCCAAACTACCTTAAAGTCTCAAAACACCCTGCACACAACAATCCTGTTAGGAAGAAACTGATGGGGCTTGAGATCCCTTTAAGATTCCTTTCTGATTCCCCAACCCCCACAGCTGACATTTAATTTACAAATCCTGGTCACTGAGCTGCCCCATCCCCCAGAGAATCTGAACTAACTTGCGTTTTCCCAACCCCCACAGTTTAAACCCATTGAATTCTATTCAATGCTGACCCTGGCTGAAAGCCCACCAGGAACTTGGGGCTCCATCCACAAGACCCCGTTAGGTATAAAAGAGCCAAGCTGGAGCTCTCTCTTTGCAGGAGCCCTTACCCCCAAACATGGTATCCTTTCGGCCATGTAAGGGTCCCTGCCCACCCAGCGACCACCTCTGGCCCTGGCATCTTTCTACCTTTGACTTTACTTCCAAATTTCTACAATAAACCTTTTATCAATCTAGGTTTTCAGGCCTGCAAATTCATTTACAGGGGACACTGTGCCCTCACGATCTTTGTGCCGACCAAAACGGGGTTCCCCCTTTCCTATCTCTCATCAAAACTACAAGTACTATTGCCTCCATTTTGCAAATGTGGAAACTGAAGCTCAAGGAAGAAAGAAGTATCTGTGCTTTGATAGAGCAAATATTTGTTGGAACTAAGACTGAGCCTGGGTTTTCTAACTTCAAGTGTCATGCTCCTTCAGCCTTTAAAGAGACTTACCCTGGATTTATGACTGATAGATTTATTTGCCTTATCATCAATATTTTTAGTTTAATATTTCTATTTTCAGTCAGCATGAAATGGAAAGAATGCAAGCCTGGGAGTTAAAGGCCTGGGGGAATCCTAGATCTGTCATTTATTAGTGTCCCATATCCGTTCTCTGGGATTCAATTTCCTCATCTACAAAATCTTTATATTTGGACTACATGTGTCATAATCATCATAAGGCTGAAATGAGATGACAAATTTAAAGCATTTGGTAAACCTTAATATATATTTATATCATTCTTAGATTGTAAACTTGCACAGGGAAGGAACCGAAGGGCAGAGAATGATGTTGCTGGCCTGGATCTCAAGGGAATTGCACTAGAAAATCACAAAGGTCCTTTCAAAGACTAATATACTATTAATCAATGACACCATGATATTTAACTCCCTGTACAGGGCTAGACAATAAAGTTTTTGATAAATGCTTTTGGAGGAAAGCAGGTATGTTCAGTGAACAGAATGCTACAGTGATAGGTAAGACTTAATGCTGCACATGGGCAGGTTTGGGCTTCCTTCATCTGCTAGGCTTGTTTGGCTTTCTTGCTCCCTGCCTTCTGAGCACCTGCCTCTCTCAAATCCAGTCTCCAACTTTTAGCAGCTGTGTGGTCATCGACAAATTACTTAATAGTTATTTGTGTAGTCTCTTTTTCTCTTGCCTTAGATTAAAAGTTCTTTAGGAAGAGAACCTGGATTAAATCTTCCTTTCTAACTCTAGTCACTATCATATTACCTTACACAATTGAACAAATGCTTGTTGAATGTGTTCCGTTCTAGATACCGGAAGAGAGAAGATGAGGCAACATACAGAACAGTAGTTTTATAGTATGTGAATAACTGTCATCTGGAAGAAGCTTCAGACTTGTTCTACTTGAGCAGAACTGGTAGTAGTGAGTGCAAGTTGTAGAGAGAAGATTTAGGTTTGATGCAAGAAATAAACAAACATTCTAACAATTAGAAACATGGGCTTCTTTAGATGCTCACTTTCATTACACACCTTCAAATGAGATTGCAGAAGCTCTTTTCGTAGTGGCTAGAAACTGGAAGTTGAATGGATGTCCATCAATTGGAGAATGGTTGGGTAAATTGTGGTATATGAAGGTTATGGAATATTATTGCTCTGTAAGAAATGACCAGCAGGAGGAATACAGAGAGGCTTGGAGAGACTTAAATCAACTGTTGCTGAGTGAAATGAGCAGAACCAGAAGATCACTGTACACTTCAACAACAATACTGTATAAGGATGTAATCTGATGGAAGTGGAAATCTTCAACATAAAGAAAATCCAACTCACTTCCAGTTGATCAATGATGGACAGAAATAACTATACCCAGAGAAGGAACACTGGGAAGCGAATGTAAATTGTTAGCACTACTGTCTATCTACCCAGGTTACTTATACCTTCGGAAGCTAATAATTAATGTGCAACAAGAAAATGGTATTTACACACATATATTGTATCTAGGTTATATTGTAACACATGTAAAATGTATGGGATTGCCTGCCATCGGGGGGAGGGAGTGGAGGGAGGGAGGGGATAATTTGGGAAAATGAATTAAAAAAAAAAAAAAGAGATTGCAGAAGAGACTCTTGGTTAGGTATGCCTTGGACTAGATGGTTTCAGAACGTCCTCCCAACTCTTGGATTGTTCAATATGAATATAAAGGGGAAGGTCATTTTTAGCTGGGGTGATCCAAAAAGGCTTTACAGAGGGGATGTTATTTGATCTGAACCATGAAGAATGTATAGGACTTCATCAGGTAAAAATGACTTGAAGGAGAGGGCAAAGGAGACAGTATGAACAAAGGCACAAGAAATGATGAAATGCAATGTGTTTGGGTGATGACAAATAGTACATCTTGGCTAGATTACAAAAATAAAGGAAGAAAACTAGCATTAGTGCTTTACAGATATTGTCTCATCTGATCTTATAACAACCTTGGGATGAAGAGCCTTTTTATTATTCCTATTTTACTGTTGAAGAAACTGATGGTAGTCAGAGGTAAGTGACTTCCTAATTTTATGCCCAACCCTCTATCCATTGTTCTACTTAAAAGTCTCTAAAAGGAGGAGCAGTGAATAAAAATAAAAAGACAGTTCTGGGAGTTTAAAATTTGGGAGCCATTCATACAGAAATGTTAACTGAAGCCATGAGAGTGGACAAGATCACAAAGGTAAAGGGAAACGATGCAATGATAAAGCGTTGGGGAACACATATTAAGTATGGAAGAACCCATAAAAAACAAATTAGTAGTTAGAGAGATAAGAGAATCTAGGTGTCATGCTAGCCAGTGGAGAAGCACATCAAGGAAAAAAGGTGATCTAACAGTGTCAAATATTTCAGAAAGGTCAAGGAGAACAAAGGCAAAAGACATTGTACTGCATATGGTGTCTTGAAAGTCACTAGGAACCACTAAGAGAGCAGACCCAGAGGCCAGGCTGCAAAAAACTGAAGAAGTTTAAAACTCATTCAAGATTTTGAATCATCAGGAGATAAATGGGTAAAGTTCCAGCAGATAGAAGCTCAAAGTGAATGATGCTGTTTTTTAAGATGAGGACACTCAACTATGTAGAAAAAGTCAGTGGTACAGGAGATATCAAAGACCAAGAGGGCGAAAAGGATGGAAATATATGGAATTAAGGCTAGAAATGGAAGGGTTAATCTCTGGCAAGAAGGGTTAGGAGATGGAATAAAAGGAAGGAGATGAGGTCACAGTATACCTGCTCTATACTTGCCATTTATAACTTAATTCCTTTGGGCTGAGTCCTGCTTTAAAAATCAAATCTTTCCTGGAGGGAGTCATATCTTCAACTATCATCAGCTGTTACCATATTGTCCTGTTAATACCACAGGAAGGATACTGACCGGAAGAAAAGGACACTTTATGGAAGATCAGTGTTGGCAGATAAACCTAGCAGTTTTGTCTAGGACCTTCATATTTGCATATAAATTGCAGTCACAGACCTGGGTTTAAATCATGGCTCTGACTCCTTAGAGAGAGAAAGCATTGGGTGATGGGCACAACAAAGGGATTTGGAGTCAGATCTGGCTTTGAATCTTGGTTCAAATACTTTGTAGCTGCATGTAGTGGTCAAGTCATTTCCCTTTTCTGGACTTCAATTTGTCCACTTATCAAGTAAAGATTAGGATCCTTTCCAATTCTGAGATTCTAGTCTTGGTTCTTTCTACCTTTTACTAGGGCTTTATTACTGTGAGCTTTATTCGCATTATTATTATTAGTTTATTAGCCTCAATTATATAATTCTAGGCAAGCCATTTCCTTAACTACTTTACAGGGCTGTTGTGAGAACCCTACTTCCGTCATTTACTAGCTCTATAAACTGAAGAGTTATTTCTTACTTCTTAGACTTTTACTTTTCTCATCCATAAAAAGAGGTGATTGTTTAAGAGTCTAACCTACAAGACTGTGGTAATGAGCAAGACTCATAAAACTTCATGGTTGTATGAAAGTTGTGATTTCATTGGCACAAGGAGTTCACAATGAGGAACCTCCCTCTACAAAAGCAGATCTACCACAGATCTCAGAGTGGCCTGGGCCTCATTAGCAAACTCATCCAAAGTCAGCAAGGAGGAAGACTATTCTCTATACATCCTGATTCTATAAATCCTGTCAATACTAAGCTACATTTTAGTACTTCCAAGACTTACATAATGCTCTCGTCACCAGGATTGTGATGAAGGCCAGTTTCATCATATTAGTCTCATATTAGTCTTTCCCAGAGAAGTATCTAGGTGATACAGTAGCCAGGTTCTGGGTTCTGGAAGTCAGGAGAACTGAGTTTAAACCCTGTCTCAGACTTCTGACACATATTGTTACCCTAAAGAAGCTCCATGAGTGAGGAAGACTGCTTTTCTCAAAACAGGGATGTCTACTACTATGTGACAATAGGCAAATCACTTAAACATCTTTGTGCCTTAGTTTCCTTATAGACAGAATATAAAATGGGGATGGTAAACATTTACTTCATAGGGTTGTTAGAAGGATCAAATGAGTGTAATATGTAAATAATATGTAAAGTGCATTGCAAAGCTTTTATCAAAGCCAGCTCTCCTCACACCCACTTTACAAAGAAACTGAACCTCAGAGAAGAAAAACCGGCTAGCTTAATTCAATCACTTCTACTAAGTCCTGGGCTTTTTCTTTTACAACATTTTTATACAATTACATTTTATTTTAAAGTTCATGGGTTCCCATTTCCCCTTCCCTCACTGAGAAAACCAAAAACAAAAGCCTTGTCTCAAATATGAATAGCCAGGCAAGATAAATTCCTGCACTGGCCGAAAGAAAAAAAACGTTCCCAGCTGCATCTGACTCCCTCCTGTCAGAATATGGACAGTAGGTTTTACCAGGAGTGCTCTAAAGCTGTAGTTGGCCATTGTGCTGCTCAGAGTTCCTAAGTCTCTGATAATTGCTGCCTTTATTGAAATTATTTTATAACTTGTTTTTCTCATTCTGCTCATTCTCCCCAGGTTTCTTTGAAACCACTCCCTTCCTTACGTCTTGCACGTTAGCATCCATCACATTCATACATGAGAACTTGCTCAGCCAGCTCCCTTTTGATGTATGTTCCAGTTCTTCTAGTAGGTGTTGAATAGAAACTAGTTTGCTGACCACTTGGGAAAGAGGGGTTATCGGGATTTTCTGTACAAAAGAAACCCTTTTCCTTTTCTTTCTGATCTCTTTGGCAAAATATCCTAGTAGTGAGTGATATGGCTAGGTCGGAAGGTATGTTCGGATTAGTCAGCGGCTTTCCAGAACGGTTGGAGCAGTCCACGATTCCTCCAACAGGACATTAAAGGCTGCTCCCCTCCTCCCTCCAGGATTTGTCATTTTTCTTTTTTCTCGACTCTGCCAATCTAGGAGGTGGGGGGCGGAGTCGTTTTAATTCTGGTTCTGTAACTGTTATTGACTTAGGACATTTATTCTTCCTTCTCTCCCCTCCCCCCTACGGCTAGGAATGGCTCGGATTTCTTCCGCTGGGCAAATCAGTGGCGGCCAGCGCTTTCCCCACCGAACCACCCGGGCTCCCTTTAATAGCTGGCCTTTGGCAACCTTCTCTTTTAGTGGCATCAGGGTGAGCGCTGCCATCCTCGAAAAACTCCGCGAGGTAGGAAGACTGCTTCTCTCCAAACAGTGGTAGCCCAGCGCAGTCTCACTCGCAGGCAAGCGGCCGGGTCAAAGCCAGCTCTCGGAAAAAGGAGCCCCAGGCTCTTTCCACCACACCCACCCACCTGCACGCACGCACGCACGCACGCACGCGCTCGCGCTCACACACACCTGCTTCGGGCCTATCAGGTGAAGGACAGACCTGCCTCAACCTGGCGCGCAGTGGAAGAGGGAATGAATGAGAGACTGCGCATGTCCCCTTCCGGCACCCATACCGTCGTCTTCCGCTACCTGCCGCGGGAAGGCTGTTGGCCGTTGACGGGACTCGGTCCAGACCACTGGGAAAACGAATCCGTTCGACCGTTCGGCAGCGAACTGCCCCGTTTTCCTTCACCCACCGTCCCCTTTGGAGGGTAGACCGCCAAGCCTCCGGCTCGGACCTATCTACGCCATCTCGACCACTACGTGTGACGGCACACGTAGCCGCGAGCGCAATTGATTGGCAGGGCGGAGCGAAAAGGAGGCGAGGCGCGCCAAGAGCGCGGAGGGGAGGTGGGCAGGGAGAGAAGAAACTACACTTCCCAGTCTCCTTCGCGCAATGTAAGCTTTCAGGGCGGCGGACGAAGGTTTGGGCAGGTATTCGCAGCATGCCCTTGCCAGGGCAGCTTTGTCCCAGGTTAGGAAAGCTAGGCATGGAGGTCTCCGCCACCATTTCTCCGTCGAAAGACAGGAATACCGTGGGCACTACAACTCCCAGGCACCGGCGCGCGGTCGCGCCTGCGCCTTGGCGCCCGTCGCCATCTTGCCCCCTTCTGAGGAACCGCAAAACAAACCCAATTCCTGCTGGCCCGGGTCTCGTCGGAGGAACCTTTTAGATGAGCCGCGAAAGGCCAGGCAGGTGGGTCGCCTCGGGGCCAGGCTTCGAGAAGGGGTGGCAGGCTGCCCTCGGCCTTCCGGGCCTGGCAGCACTGAGGAAAGCGCGGTGTCCCCCCTCCCTCCTCCGCCGTGCCCATCCTCCGTTGTCTCCTAACGGGATTGGGGGGGGGGGGCGGGAGACGGGGACTGGGGTTCGGGTCCCTGTGAAGACAGAGGAAGGCCGGCGGGCCCGGCCCGGAACCGGAGTCCGAGGGCGGCCGGGAGGTGGAGGGGCTCTCGCTGCTGCTCCTGTCCCCTCTCTGCCTGGGCTCGCAGCAGCCCCTGCCCCTCTCTGGCCTCCCTGTCCTCCCTCCCTGCAAAGCGAGGGGTTGCAGCAGATGGTCCCCGAGGCCCCGCTCAGCTCTGACGTCCGGCGTTATTTCAGCTCCCTTCCTGCTCTGACACGCCGCGTTCTCCACTTCCCCGTGGCTCTGACATCCTGGGTTCTAGCATCCAGCTCTGACATTCCGTACTCCGCAATTCCACGGTCCCTCCCGGCTCCAACAGCCGGCTCTCTGCGTTCTAGGGTCCTTCCGGCTCCAGCGTTCCCGTGCTCCCCCAGTCTCAGGGCCAGCTGGGCTCGGGAGCATCCCGGCTCCCCTGTGGCCGAGCACCCTGCCAGTCCCTGCTGTTCTGATCGCAGGCTCCTCTGCAGCCCAACAGCCGGACTCTCCATAGTCCAAGACCCTTCCGGCTCCAACCTTCCTCTGCTCCCCGCGTTCCTAGGGTCCTTGGGGCCGCAGTGCCCGGAGCTCTTGCTGTCCCAGCGTCCTGCCCCCCTCCCCCAACTCGTGCTATCCGTGTTCTAGGGTCCTTCTGGCTCCGACATTTCTCTGCCCTCCATGTTCTAGGTCCTTCTCTGCTTGATAACATCCGTGCTGTCCTTGTTCTAGGTCCTTCCCAGCCATAACATCCTGGGTTCTCCAGGTTCTAGCATCCTGCCTGTGTTCTCCCTGTTTTAACATTCTATATTCTCCATTTTCTAGGATCCTTCTCAACTCGACATTTCAAAGCCCTTTTCAGCTCTAACATCTGACGCTGTCTGTGTTCTAGATCCTTTCTAGCCACAACATTCTCAGCTTGGTAATATTCTGTCCTCCCTAAATCTAACATCTAACATTCTCCATGTTCTAGAGCCCCTTTCAGGCCTGATATTCTATATTCCCTACATATAGTTCCTTCCTAGCTCTAACATCCTGTGCAATTTATTTTCTAGGGTCCTTCCTGGCTCCTAAATTCCATGTTTGCTGGCTATTTCCAGTTCTGCCGGTCTTTGAATGGAGGTGCAGGGGGCAGGGAGGCTCCTGTTGGTTTCCTTGGGGTCAGCACTCCTGTCATTTGCTATCCTGCTGTGACACTGGGAGCCTCTAATGACATTGGGGGAGGGGAGGCGAACTGAGTGTAGGGCTTGGAGGAGAAGGGACTGAGAAGTGTAGGAGTGGGAAAGGTAGGGATGAGGATAGGAAAAGTTAGAAATAGTGGGGGATGGGTGGGTGAACTCTTGTTGCTAAAGCTGTATGCATGTGTTTGGTGGGTAGGAAGCATAGAGGGGGTCCTTTTGTGCCTCTCTGTGCATGTGTTGGGAGGGGGAGTGGGAAAAGATGGGTGGCTTCTTGTGATTTTGTGTGCCTGTGTTTGGAGAAAAGGTGGAGCAGAGATGGGGAAGGGTCAGGGTGGGAAAAGTAAAGGTGTCCACTTGTGATATTTTCATATAATTTTTCAATGGTGTGGAGGCAAAGAAGAAAGACTGAGTTGGATGGTTTAGTATGTCCTCCTATAATTCTGTGTGCATGTGTTTGGAGGGTAGGAGTTGGGAGAGGTAGAAGCAAGGAAGGAAGAGGGGAAAGGTAGATATGTCCATCTTGTGTTTCAGAATGCTTGTGTTAAGAGAGAGAGGGGAAAAGGAAAGAAGTCGAGAAAGGGAGACAAGCTAGGCATATATTATATGGAGGAGGCAAGCTCTAGGTGATGGCATTTATGAGGAAGGAACAGTGGATCTGGAGTGTGTTTTTTCTTTAACATAACTAGGTAGCTGAGTTTCTGTGGTGATGCTCCTGGATTGTAAGGTCTGTCAGTCTTTGTGTACTTTTGTTTTGGAGCATGGGAAAGGGATTGTGTCCTCTGCTTCCATAACCCTTGCCTAAGCAAACTGATTTCTTTTCATGGTTCTACTCCCTTTTTGAAACCTGCTGATTTGTCATTGTACTGTTATTTGGTTTTAATTGCCCATTGATCGCTTGAGTTCATAAAGAATCCAGGTAAGGAATGGTGGTCAACATTAGAGCAAATAATTGCCCAGGGATGTGAAATCTAAATCCTTTTTTAAAAAGATTGACAGAAAAAAGGTGTTGCAGCCACTGAAAGTCTTGTCTGCCTATTCCTCAACAGCAGAGAAACTGCTTTAGTGGGGAAAGTGTGGTTTTACAGGAGTGTACTGTTCCAGGTAATTAATAGATACACTTTGGTGACTTAAGTTTTTTTCCTTTTTTGTAGGGAAGATAAGCTCTGTGGGGCTACAAAACAGGAGCAAGAATGCCTGTTGTATGGCCAACCCTTCTGGATCTCAGCAGGGATGAATGCAAAAGGATCCTTCGAAAATTGGGTAAGGTATTAATTTGGGGCCCTGAATTTTTATGAATTATGTTGTTGTTCTGGAATTATATTCACTTAATGATGATTTCAATCATAACAACTTGCAGAAGTACATAGTATTTTCATTATTTAGATAAGGAAATTCAACCCAATGGGGATTCTCTGGGATCATAGAGGAATTTATTATTTGAGTCAGAAATTCTAGGTTTTCTAATCCTCAAGACCCACTAATGCTTTTTCTGCTAACATCAATGGAACTTAGAATCTAAGTTCAATTTAACTAAATTAATTGTCTAATGCCCATGAAGCATTGTGGAAATGAATGATAATGAAATTTATATATGCTTTTTTATTTATATGTGCTCTTTGCATTCTGCCTATTAACCTCTGTTATTCCTGATCTCTCTGTATATTACCTCCCAAGATAAAAGCTATTTGCCTTCTTAGATTCTTTTAAAAGCACTTTGTTCTGACTTCCCTTTTGTCCCCATCATATTTTCATTTATGTCATCCTTGTTTATGTACATGTTGTATAACACTCTATTAGATTGTATGTTTCTTGAGGACTGAGACATTGTAGTTTTTCATATTTACACCCTCAGTGCTAAGTATAACAGCCTTTATTGCACATAGATACTTAATAAATGCTTTATATTGATGTTATGGTGATTTGGTATACATAGGAAATCATATTTTATTTCACAATATATACTAATGTAATTCATTTAATGATAATGAACAAATAATAGCTACACTGAAACATTGCCATATGAGATGACGGCAGTAGATCAGATTGAAATTTAAAGGCTTTTTTGGCTTTTCATCAAGAGATTAAAATTAAATATAAAAGTATGACCTTTAGCTCTAAACATATCCCTAATCACAGTTAGAGCAGTGTCAGTAAAGTTACAGTGGAGCAGGGGCTTAAAAAAAAAAAAAAAAAAAAAAAAAACAGATCCTGGAGTGCAATGTCATTTATAAATAAGTGATCTTTGGCTTTGGAAGGGTGAGGGTTGGCAAGAATTTGCAGCCATTTCTACCCCCAGCTTCCTCCTACTTATTATCATAACAATGAAAACCTTTGCAATGCTTTTAAACACTAGGGTTCATTGGAAATTTTAGG
The DNA here is from genome assembly GCF_048593235.1 of Sminthopsis crassicaudata. Taxonomy (NCBI): domain Eukaryota; kingdom Metazoa; phylum Chordata; class Mammalia; order Dasyuromorphia; family Dasyuridae; genus Sminthopsis; species Sminthopsis crassicaudata. The sequence goes on from NC_133619.1 coordinate 515,022,191, forward strand.
AGAAAAGCACTGTTTTGATGGTCAGTAATTTAAAAACAAACTTTTTTTTTTTTTGAGATTAAAATTAAGTTTAATGCAGGATAATAAATTCAAATTTACTTCAGTAAAAATAAATTGCAAGATAATGTCTTTCTTTTGCATCTATAGAGGTTGTAAATTCTCCCTTTTCTACAATACAAGTATTTTAAGTGATGCCCAAAGAAGCACGCTTGAGAGAGAACTTAGTATCATGGAAGTGCTACAATATAATTAAATGGATGATTTGTATAAATTAAAATGTTTAGGGCTATGTAATATAAACACTAATAACAGTTTAGTTTATAATGTGTTTTTGCTGTGGTTCCAAAAGCCAATTAATACTTACATGTCTTTGGAGGTAACACTTTGAGATAGTTTGGCAACCATGTAGCAATAGAAAATAGATAACAGTACCCTGGATGCTGTACCCGTAATGGCCCTCATCAGACATAACTAAACAGTGTGGGAAAAATCATCGTGTTACAGTAAAAAGCTTTATAGTACAGGTGGATTTCTAGAATTTTTCACAGGAGGCAGAGGGAATGAATTGGAATGCAAAACTGAAATCAGTATTTTGGCTTTGTGTGAGCTTCCTGGAACTGCTTCTATGCATGATGATTAAGTTAGGATTAAACTGTGTGGAAATATTGGCAGCATTTAATTATTTTTGTTCTTTTTAGTCACCTAAAACTTAGAATTACAAAGCTAAATTGATTTGTACTCCCTAAAGCTCTTCTTTTTTACTCCCCTACTTCGGCTAATTGTCTTGAAATTCTCTTAATCATCTAGAATTCAATCTTTGGAGTTGTCTTTGATTTTTCCTTTTTTTTTTTTTTTTTTAAACACTTTCCAGTTGCTAAGTCCCTACTTTTTTTTTTTTAAACCTTCATAATACCTCAAATTCAACTCTTTTCTATTCCTATTTCTGTGCTAGCATTGTGGTTTAGACCTTTATTACTATTCACAAAGATTCTTTCTAGTCCCCATACTATCAGACTCTACTTATCCTTCCAGTTCATCTTGCACATGGATATTATATAATTATTTACTATGATTATGTCATTTTCCTGCTCAGCATTCAGTGGCCTCCCTGTTGACTACAGAATAAAATGCAAACTCTTTAGTTTGGCATTCAGAGTCTTTTCCAATCTGAATCAATCTACCTGTCAACCTCATTTATTAGCCATTCTATTCTGCAGTAAAACTGGACTACTTGCTATTCTGTAAGCATACCTTTGCTTGTGTCCTTCCACATTCTATTTCTCTCTATGTCGATTATACTTTTCCATATTACTGCTAGTTGAAATGTTAGCCATTCTTTAAGACTCAATTCAAATGTTGCTCCTCTAAAATTAATTTAATTCTCCCGCCAGAAGTTTTCTTCTCCTATTTCATGTCAATTGCTCTTTCTGTTTGTACCTTTTCCCACAGCACTTATATACCTATTTGTATTGCTTTTTGTGTATATGAGTACCTCTCTTACTAGCATGTAAAGTCTTCAAGCCCCAAACCAATATCTTACTTATGTTTATATCTTTATCTCCTTTTGCCTCAATTCTTCCTTTTGTGGAATAAACAGGATGGAGTAGGGGGATCATTAAATGCCCTTCCATTTTTTAAATGAAATTAGAATACAAAAATTTATGCTGTTTCAGTCTCTGGAAGGATAGTACAATGAAATTGCCTGGCACTAAGGCTTGGCAGAAGTTGTCTAGGAGGGTTATTCAGGCTCTTTTGATCTGAGGAAAGTAGAGGATGCTTCCTAGTCTCTCTTTGGTGCTCATTTTGCCATCAAATAAGAGGGAATAAGCAAGATAAACTGTTTAGAACCTCAGGGTGTTAGACCTGGAAAGAACTTTAAAGATGGTCTAGCCCAACCCCTAATTTTATCAATGGGGTTACTAAGGACCAGAGAGCAGAAATGCCTTGAAGCCCATACAATAGATTACAGGCAAAGCCAGAGCTAGAAAACAGGCCTAGAGAGGGCTTTTGCCACTGTATAAAAATGCATTTTTAGGCAGGACTTAGAGGAGCATTTGCAGGTAGAACAGTTTGTGAATGAATACTTCTGTGAGATTTCCTATAGTTTTATCAGAGCATTTTTGAAATTCTTTAGCATCAGACATATAGCCTCTTAATGGCACAATCATCTTCCCACGATTATTAACCTGAATTCTTCTCTGATTCTTTCCTTTCCTTCATCGCATAGAGCTATTCGTTTGGCTAGTTATTGAAATGTCTATTGAATTCAACTATTTTTCATTCCGAGTGGACCCTTATCAGACCCTCATCATTTCTTGTTTAGACAATTTTAATGTCTCTTAACTTCTTGCTTACAGCCAATCCCCTCTTCATTTCATTTACATCTATCTTCAGTGGTTTCCCACTCTCTACCAAGTGGCAGTCAAGACTCTCCATGCTTCAGGCTTTAGTTTCCCCATTTAACCTTGTCTTATGCTATTCCCTTTCTTTGTTCTGTCTACTGGTTTGTTTTTCTTTATCATTCTGTCCTCATGTTAAGAATAGTCTCTTTCAATTTCCATATATTGAAATCTCTTTTCTCCTTTAAGTTAACTCAGGTGCCACTTTAGCCAGATAGTCTTCTCTAGCCCTTCTCTTCCCACCTCCCCAATCCCTGAAAGTAATTTCTTCTCTCCTTCCCTCCTTAACTTCTATCTTCCCCATTCCTCTGTCCACTTTTCCTTTGTCTTTTTCTCTCTCTCTGTCACTCCCTCCTCTTAATCTGTCTTTCTCTCTTTCATACATTTTTATTCCTAGTGTCTAGTACAGACTCAAACATAGCAGATGTTTTGCATTGGGCATCTAGGTGGTGCAGTGGATAGAGCACCAGCCCTGAAGTCAGGAGGACCCAAGTTCAAATGTGACCTTAGACACTTAACACTTCCTAGCTCTGTACAGTTCCTAGCTCTATACCCCATTTGCCTCAGAGGGGAAAAAAAAGATAAATGTTTGCACTGAATTAAATTGTCTTCCAGTAATTCACTCATTGAGTATTTGAATCTTAGTTATCTTGGTTCCAGTGTCTTATAAAATGGAATGTTTCTTTCAGATTTATTCTTTAAAGTGTCTTTTTTTTTTTTTTTTTTGTCATATATATATATATATATATATATATATATATATACATATATATATATTTCCCCCCCCCTGAGGCTAGGGTTAAGTGACTTGCCCAGGGTCACACAGCTAGGAAGTGTTAAGTGTCTGAGACCAGATTTGAACTCGGGTCCTCCTGAATTCAAGGCTGGTGCTCTATCCACTACGCCACATAGCTACCCCTTGCCTTATATTTGAACAAGAGTCATTTGCATCAAGTTGAAGTATTATGTGTTTGTTTAGGATGTTTTAGCAATAGGATTTTTAAAGAACCTTTTATTTTTATGAAGTAACAATTGATTTGAATGTTTCTTTCAGCAAACTTTTATAGAACACATTACTGAATTAAGCACATTAAAAAGTTTATAATAAAAGTTGATTTCTTCTTCTAGAATTGGAGGCATATGCTGGAGTTATCAGTGCCTTGCGGGCACAGGGGGACCTTACGAAGGAAAAGAAAGATCTTCTTGGGGAACTCTCAAAAGTTCTTAGGTAATATCTTTATTTTAAATGTAAAACAAATTTTGATCTTCAGATTTCATTATGGTCAATAAACATCTATTAAGTACATATACTATGTACAGGGACTATGCTAAAGGATGGAGATATAAAGAAAAGTAAAAGACGGCTTCTACTCTTAAGGAGTTCATATTTAGAGTAATATAAGATGATATAAAATAAGCTTTATAACTAATTATAATATCCACTAAAATGCTTTGTGAAACAAATTCTTGTATTTTCACATCATTGGGATTGCTAAGGGAGTCTCAAATTTTGTTCTTGATTTGTGGCCAGTGTTCCAGTAGGAATGTTGATTAGTTATGGGATTATAGGACTTTGGAGCAAGAAAGGACCTTGGAGATCATCGAGTCTAGTCCCCTCACAGATGAGAAAAGCCCCAGAGAAGGAGGAGTGTGACTTATCCAAGATCAGACAGTCGGTACTCACCAAGATCCCAGCCTATGTCCTCTGATTCTGTATCTATTCGTCTTTTTGTTACATCATGGAGTTATTACTTCCCAAGTCATAGCCTGTATTGAGGCAGGTTTTTGTTAGGTCCACAGACATTTGGTGGGTTGAGATGTCTTTGGATCTAGACAAAGAGGTGGGGGAAGCTGGCTGAAAATGTAGAGGTTGCTATTTGATTAAGATCATACATAACATCAGGATATAATGTGATAATAGTTTCAGGACTAGAATAGACCTTAGTTACCTAGACGAACTCCTCTTGTGGGAAATTGATGCTTTGGAAGTCAGGTCTTTTGCCTGTGGTTTACAGTGTTCTTTCCTTGTGGCAACTCTATGAGGTAGATCAAGTATTATTAATTCTATTTCACAGAGTAAGAATTTGAGGTTCCAAAAGTTTTCTCTCTTTCCCTTTCTTCCTTTTGCTCTACTTTTTTCCTTTTCTCCATCTTGTTCAGGCTAGAAGTACAGTAGCCATTCACAGGTCCAATATCACTGTCTTGGAAGCTTTAATCAGCTTTGTTTATGACCTGATCCACTTTGCGTCTCATTAGGCAGTCTGGTGAATCCTAGCTTCCTGGAGGTACACAATTCTGGTGCTTGATCTAGCATAGACACCCAATTTGGTAGCCAGTTGTAGCTCAGAGCTTCATGTGATCAGCAGATCTCAGCCTCCCATAGCAGAGGTTCCAGACATGAGTCACTACTTTCCCTAGTAGCATTTGTGGTATGATTTAGTGATGGTTCCAGAGTTGGAATTCAATTCAGTAGACATTAAGTATTGACATTGGTGGTGATGGGAGAGAAAGAAGTATGTAGCAGACTGCAAAAAAGAGGTGGCAACATCTGAATTGAACCTGGAAGGATGATTAGAATTCTGAAAGGTGAAAATGGCATGTTTGTCTGCAGTGTAGACTGTGTGATGTGAAATTTTGGAAGGATGGTTACTTAATAAATATTTGTTGAATTGAATTGTTACCCAGAAGAGGAAGTAAACTGTTTTTTTGTCTTTAGGGGGCAGAATTAGACCTAATCAATGGAAATTTCATGATTTGGGGATAGTATAAAAGCTAGAATTTCCATACAATTTAGAGTTTTCTGTAAATCAAATTGGCTATTAGCAGTAATGATTTGAGTTCCTTCTCAGGTAGGTGTTCACACTAGGTCTAGATGTAGAATATGTAAAATGTAGGCTGTTCAGTATGTAGAATGTGAAGGTATCTTCAATATCATTTAATTCAGCCCCTCAATAGAGACCTCATGAAGTGAAATGGGTATTATTAAGGGATCCAACTCAGGGTGAGTGAGATGACAAAAGGGCTTCAGCTCCTGCCAGTTAGATTCTTTGGTTAAGAGTCTGAGAGTCTACTTGCATCCCATTTGGACCATTCTTAGATAAGCTAAACAATTTATAGTGAAGGTGATTCTATTATAACCTATCTTGATATAATCTCTTTGTCAGAAACTTTTCTATTATTTCTCCCTGAAATTTAAAACTATTTTTTCTTGTTTCTTCAGTGAAAATGTAATTCTTATTTGTATTTTTCATGAACTTGAGGACATTATTAATTCATTCCTTAGTTTCATCATCAACAATAAAAAAAGTTTTAGGACTAGTTATTAGTTATTAGACTATTTGTGAAATATAATCTGTTTAGTCTTTCAGTATTAATTTTGTATTTAGTTTATTCAGATCAGAACACTTTGAAAATTATTAGTAATATGATATGATACAGAAGATAACCAGTAATTGAATAAGAAGTTACTATCCTAATGTCAGTATTCAGAGCAGAGAATCACATTTGGATTACATTCCTACCACTAAAAGTAGGTAGAATGTCTTACTCTCTCAAATCCTTTGTTTCATTGGGCACAGAACTAAATATTCTCTGAACTGGTGGCCCATCTTCCCACCTAGAATAGGAATCCTCTTCACAGTCTTTCGGTTAAATGATCATCTCCCTTCCCTTTGAACAAAAAGGTAATGTGGTGTAATGGCAGCCTCACTGGATTTCTGGATCTGGAGGGTCTGTGTTCAAATCTTGAGTTCTGTTGCTATTACTGGGACTATGGATGATGATGTGGTAGTAGTGATTAAGATGATGATGATATGTTAATTTCTATAGCGCTTCCCAATCACAACTTTACAACTTAGTACAGTTACTGTTATCTCCATTTTACCAAAAAGAAAAGTGAGATTTCAAAAGATGAAGGGACTTGCCTAGGGTAACAGAACTACTGAGTTTCAGATGTGGGTAAAGAGCCCTAGTCTCTAATTCTTAAGTTATCTCTTTATAGTAAACTGCCTTTATCTTTCTGGGTCCTCTCTATAAAATGAATTAGAGATGGTGGTCTCTAAGATTCCTTCCAGTTTAAATTCCATCAAATTTCTGCTGATGAGGAGCTCAGTACCTGATGAAGCTGCTCACTCCATTGTTGGAAAGCTAAAGTTGTTAAAAAGTTTTCTTTAAGTTGAAATCTGCTTTGCTTTAATTTCTTTTAACTCTAATTCCTATAAGTGCTTGAAGAGCTACATTCATGTAACCCCTAAGTTTTCCCTTTTGTTTCATGCTTAGATCAGCTACTTATTTGGTCAGAGTAGAGTCTGTACTTTCCCCCCCAAATCTAACTAGTTTAAAACCTGAATTAAACCTATATTCTTTTTTCTTCACAGCATATACACACAGAAATGTACGTATAAACATACATACACACACACACAACACAACACACATACATACATTAAACACCTCTTATGTGGAAAATACTGTTCTAGGTAATAAGGTTGGAAAGATGGAAAAATGACAGTCCTTTCCTTTAGAAGTTATAACTTAAAGTAAATACAGTTACACAGATAAGAATGACATAACCTTTTATACTTATGTTCCAAACCTGGAACTTTTAAATTACAGTTGATGGCACCAGGTTCACTCCTTTGTTGTTATTCTCCAATCCCTATCCTCCTTCTATATTATGTGTTCAGTTTATAAGTTTCTCAAGTGCATTTGCTTGTTTCCACTCACACAGCCACTACTATTGTTCAGGCTCTCATCGTTTCTTGTCTGGAATACTAATCTAATAATCTGATTAGTATCCCTGCAAGCTTCTCCTCACTACAGTTTATCCCTCCCACAGTTGCCAAAATGATTGTCCTAAAGCAAAGTACGATCATGTAACCTCTCCTTTTCTTCTTCCTCTCCCAAATCAACTCCTGTGACTCTCCTTTGCTTCTGGGATCAAATAGAAAATCTTTTGGCATTTTCAAGTTCCTTACAACCTGGCCTCTTCCTGCCTGCTGTGCCCTTATACGTTACTCCCTCCCACCACACTATGGTCTAGCCATCCTGGAGTCCTTGTTGTTGTTTATACACTACTTCTATTTCTCTTCTGCATGTCTTTGCCATAGCTATTCTTTGTGCCTAAAGGCTTTCTTTTCTCTCTTCCATCTTTTAGAATCCCTGGCTTCTTTTAGAAGCTTTCATGGTGGTACTTTTTGTAGGATGATTTAGCTGTCTGGGGCCCCTAGCTGCTAGTTAATGTTGTCTTCTCTAAGGTTATCTTATAGATGATGTCTTCTCCATTAGAATGTAAACTTCTTCAAGGCAGACTTATTGCTTTATAGCTGTATCATTATTTAGTTCAGTTTTTGAAACAGTGTTTAATAACTGTTTGTTGATTGAATATAATATGTGAGAGAACTAAAAGAGAGGTCCATTCATATAAAAGGCTCCTGGACAGTTTGAAAAGGAAAGAGAAAACTTAAGAGATTAAGAAAAACTTTGTGGAAATTTCCAAATAGAACTTTGAAGGATAAAAAGATTTCAGCAAGTGTTAGAGAGGGGCTTGCATACAAGTGGCCTGCATGAATTCACAATCTCAAGAAAGGATTGCAGGCCAAGAGCAGAGAACAGGAATCATCCTGTGTGCCTGAATCAGAGAAATCTCACAGAGGGGAAGGGATTGGTTTTGATCATTAAGATAACTTGTTACTTTAAATAAGAAACAACTTAGCAGAATTCGTAATGACTTTTTTTTTTTTTTTTTTTGACAGCATCTCAACAGAACGCCACCGTGCTGAAGTACGGAGAGCAGTAAATGATGAACGGTTAACAACAATTGCACATAAGTAAGCTATTAGTCATATCACACATAATTTTTATAACAGCTAGGAAATAGTATTCCCATTATACAGTAGGCACCCGAGTCTTTTATCTTTGTGGTAATGTCTTCACTTAGAGAAACTGACTACAAAATTGGAACTGTATTTAACTAGTATGTTTATCAATATCTTATCAGGAAAATAAACATACCCAGGTTAAATCCTATTGCACTAAAACCTCCATGTAACTTGAGATTTTTAAGCTTAATCTGACAACCCATTTATATGGAATAATGCTCAATTTAACAGAATTTCATTGCATATAAAATTGGATGTTTCCTCATTTTCTGTAATAGGATTTCACTTGCATAGTATTTAATAAGTAGGAAATACAAATTATCTGATATGTTTCATAAGTAGTCAAAGTATTTTCTTATTTATTAGGTATGGGGTGCTCTTTATGAGATTTGCACTTGGAGTTATGAACAACAGAAGTTGTGAAATAGATAAATCACATCATAGAATAATTACTGTTATAGCATGTAACTCACCTTGTGCTTTTAAGTGTTTAAATTTTGAACTTGTTAAGAGGATATGGGGTGGGTGGAGGAGTAAAGGTAGGGCTCAGGCATGGTTTGGCAGTGTCGTAGGAGCTGCTGCCACCTGAAAATGTGTCATGAGTAAAGATAGAACTGCTTGGCCATGACAATTTAAAGCAGTGGAAAAAATATGAAGTGATATACAAACATTTGTTTTTCATACAACTTTTCAGAGGCATATCATTTTGTTGAATAAAAGATGCTTACTGACATACTTGTATTTTGTGTATTTTTAACTAATATCAGTGTGAAAGAAAGATTAAAAAGTAAATTATTACTGTGCAATATAATGTGAGCTATTAAACAACATGTTTTAAGTTATTTAGATATATTCACTGTTTCTCATCACCATAATGGTGATTCACTTTTTAACGATAGGTAAATTGAGGCTTAGATTTTTGTGTTGATATTACTTTCCTATTTAATAATGCTCTGAGGATTTGCTAGCACTTTAAGATACATAAAAAGTAGCCACTATAGAAATTTTGAACATTTTCATTGGAGACATTTTGTGTTTATTTGGCTCACTTGTTTTAGCATTCATATACTAATTCATTCCTTTCAATGCTATACATTTTTAAATTGGAATGTTTTTTAAACAGTGTTTAGTTAACTAGATTCTAGTTTGAGAATGGGTAATAGGAAGATGATGTTATTGTTAATAAAGTGAAGAAAAATAGCTTTCAAAGGCTCTCAAAATGAGAGTCTTGGTAGCATTGTTCTTCGACAGCTAGTCGTTAAGTTGATGCGTCATTTTCATACTTAAAGGATAACATTTATTTAGTCTCCTTTTCCTTTTTTCCCCCTCAAAGAATGAATTTATCCTTATATTTGGGTGAGAGACCAAGTTACAGGTATGCAAATAGGTTATTATTATTTCAGGTTTTTACTTGTTTTTATTTAAAAATTCAAAATTATAGCTCTCAATTATTCAGGGGCATATTCATATGTATGAATTAGCCAGGGTCTTTGCTATTCCTTCTTTTTCTCTTTTCTCCTCCCTTCCTTATGTTGCCCACTTTTTAGCCACTTTGTTGCTTGTTAGTATTTTTAGTCAGAGGGTGGGAAGGGAGAGGAGTTGAAATTTAGTCAGTAGTCCTGGCAAAAGTTTGGTGGAGGAGGTAAAAATTAATTACCAAAATGTCATGGGTTTCTTTAATCTGCCTGACCTCTCCCTTTCCCTCCTCTCTCTATTAGCATGGATAATTGAGAGTTGACTTTTACCTGCCTTGTGTTCCTTTTTCTTATTTTTTCTCCCTTTCTAATTTCTTTTTACACTTGAATTTGACTTTTTCTTTTTAAAGTTTCTATTTTATTATGTACATATAAACCCCATGGGTGTTTAGTACTTTTAATTTAGTGTTTTATATTGTAATACCAGCTTGCCCAGATGTGCATTTCTAATGAATGGAAGGAATGAACGGCAGCCCCAATAGCTCCTCCCCTTTCCCTTAGAAGTGCCAGCAGAGTATACTGTAGCTCCTGCAGTTCTTCCTGAGATTACCTGCAGGAGGTCTCTGTACCCCCTGAGCTTGAAAAAACAACCAGAGCTGAGAAGGAATGTAGCCAGGGAGACTTGCATTCACAGATTCCTCTCCCCAGGTCAAGAGAAATGGTGCAGAGGCGAGGAGAAACCAGAGCAGATTAAGCATAAAAGGAGGAAGGCTGGGAGGAGGTGAGATGGGAAAGGGCAGGGTGCTTAAATCCAAGAAGAGCTTCATTTGTTCTTCTAAGTACAGCCAAAATAGGTGACATTGTTATCTCCTTGTCCATTATAAATGTTTGGATTGAATTTAATTGGAAGGTTATATTAGAACCTGTGAAAGGAGTTAGATCTAGAAGCCTAAAGTTATCATTTAGTCCATTACCTTCATTCTGTAAAGTAAAGAAGAATGCCAGAGAAGTGTAGATACTTGTTTTGTGTCACACAATAATTAGTGAGTATCAGGGACTGTATTTTAATTCAGTCATCTTACTGAACCATGCTTGGTCACAGTGGTATGATTAGAAAACGAAGAATCTGAGGACTTAGGATCCTTTAACAAAATCTGTTCCACTCAACTATGATTCTAGGAATAGCAGGAAGATGGAGGAAGGATCTGAAATTTCTCTTCTTTCCTCCAGGAGTTGGGCATGCACAGAATATATACGAAGTACTTTTCAAAGCTAGAGCTCAATTTCCTAATGCTTCAGGGTCCAGCAGGCCAGAGACTTTTAAAATAACTCTTATTTTAGATTATTAAGATTAGTGATTATTTTATTTACATTACCTCATTTAAACACTTAGTCTGGCACATAGTAGGAGCTTAATAAATGCTTATTATTGACTCCACGGGGTAGATACTATATAGTTTTTATTATCCCATTTTTATAGAGGAAGAAATTGAGGCTTAGAGAGGTTAAGTGATTTGCCACATTCAGCTCTTTTGCCCACTAAACCAAACTGCCTCTGGAGCATAGCTGACACAAGCTCTCTTGTGAAATTTTTCTATAACAAAGAGAGGTCAGGAATTTCCATCAGCCTTCTCTGGTATTTCTCTCAGGATTAATGTTTCATTCCAGAACCCCTTGGTTATATAACTTCCTTCCCAAACAATTAGGAATTTCTCTTTGATGAGCTTAAATATTGTATATATAAAATATTTCACTTGCTGAAAATCAGCTCCATTGAAAAAACTTTTTTTTGGCTATATTTCCATTCCTTGATTACGTTGGAAATATTTAGAGATTTATAAATTCTCTGCTCAAGTTATAATGCCCTCTGTACTGTGTTTCTCTGAATTCATACTCTTGGAATTTATAATCTTCCACAAATTTTGGCATTGGCCACACTTTAATTAGGAAGTAGCAGGATGAAAACCTCCTGCTTTAAAAGGTAAGTGAAGAATAATCTTTGTTATCTGACACTTAACAATAAAGTAAATAGATGATATCCAATAAAATTGATAGCTAAATAGTAGCTTTTTTTCAAACACCAGGGGGAAAAAGTGGAATAACTTATGAAAGACATCTTTTTTTTCTTTTAGAAATAATCTGTTGCTTATTCTTACCTCTCTTTGCTTCTCCCATCCTTCTTTTAAATTTCTTGCTTCAAACAGAGATTAGACTTTATTGGTATAGCTTGTAACCTGAACGTTCATTTCTTCATTTTTGCTATATGGAACTGATTTTAAAATGTTCCAGAGGAGATTTGCACACTTTCAGTGAATATTGAACAGCTTTCAAAAAGCACTTTCTTAAACTTAGTTTTAATTTCAATGCAGCCCTTCTCATGTTGTATGGTTATTCATTTTGCACTGTAAAAGTGAATATCAATTAGTTAGCGATGTCCAAATCAATATGAATAAATTGAAAGTGCAGTTAAGTGAATTTTTTAAAAAAATATATCATTCCTAGTTAATGATTGTGAACAGTAATTCATTCTACTAGGGAGCTGTAAAGCTATCACTAGTGGAGAGGAACTGTTTTAAAATGAAGGGAGTATTTCACTATCCATTTCTGAAACTTCAATGTTTATACATTTTTATCAGGCATCGAAGAAACAATGTGTATATATATCTATATCTATAATATATGTATATATTATATATCACATATATATAGAACTTGGATTTTTTTTAGGCTGTTCTGTGAAATGTCTATTTTTGAAATGATCTAGAAAGACTTGTATGTGCAGTTAAGAGTCTTAATTCAATATTAATTGATTGTGGATGGGCCCTAAATTTTAAGATTAGCCAGTAGTAAAAGTCATTTTCTTGAACTAACTCAAGGAAAGTGACCCAGCTTCATTTGACACCTCCTCTCCCAATTTGAGTGTTATTGGAAAGACATTTGTCAGAAATATCTTTAGTGTGTAACTCATTATGATTTCTGCTTATTTCCAGTGCTGTTAGGTTTATCCAGAGTCAGCTTTGAACCTGAAAAAGATAATATAATATGTGTGACTAGACACAGCAGTCCTCTGCCCCTTTGAACCCTGCCTTCTCAGTTACTGCCTTAGGGCAGGAGGCCTTCACCTTATTTGTGTCATAGTCTAGTGATGCCTATTGATCACTTATCAAAATCATAATTTTAAAAAAAATTTTTTAACCAAATTCATAATTGGAAGAGATTTTAAGTTTCAGTTAGTTATGTTGTGAATCCAACCTTTTGGGGGTTTATTCACAATAGATATTAGTGAAAATAAAGATGTAATTTTTTTCTTATCCAAGTTCTTAGACACCCTTCCCATTTAGTTCCTCCTTCCCCCAAATCTGTTTACAGACACCAAATTAAGACACCTTCTTCCTTAGTCTTTGCTGTGGAAAGCTTACTTTGACAAGACTTAGTGAAAGTTTAGTTTTTATCAGCATCAGTGACCATCTGATAAATCTGATTTGAAAGTTAATTTTTTCATTTTGTTGGTAAATTAAACCATATCAGGAAGTTTTAAGAATTTCTGAAAAAAAAAAAAACAAACAAACAATTATTGCACTGTAAAAGTGAATGTCAATTAGATAAAGATGTCCAAATCAATATGAATAAATTGAAAGTGCAGCTAAGTGAATAATATAAAACAAACAAAAAAAAAATTGGAATCAAATTAAACAAATACGGAAGGGTAACTTTTAAAAAATTCATAGTTTGAATTCTGTACATTTTGAGGTGTAGTTTAAAAACAAAATTTGTTGTTTCCTAAGTAAAGTATGAAATAACCTGAAATCTTACTTATGGTCATTGGTTTTGGTATTGCTTCTCTAGAACAACTCTTTGCTATTCAATAACTATCTCATTTCAAAAGTAGTATTTGGTTTGAAAATGTATAGTTGCTTTTTTAGTAATGGAGAACACTTGCAGTGTCTTCTTCTTTTTTGTTTAGTATGTCTGGACCCAATAGCTCTTCAGAATGGTCTATTGAAGGTCGTCGACTAGTACCACTGATGCCCCGGCTAGTTCCCCAAACTGCCTTCACTGTTACAGCTAATGCTGTTGCCAATGCAGCTATACAGCACAATGCGTCTCTTCCAGTGCCTGCAGAAACAGGAAGCAAAGAAGGTGAGAGGAAAAATGTAATGTTTCTCCTAGGGAGTTGGTTTTGGCTAATTTCTTTTTCATTTTATGAAAATTTGATCTGAATTTCTAAGCATTTTGCTCCAGATATTTAAAACTTACAAGATGGAATAATTGACCATCCTGATTTAGGAAAACATACTCAAATTAGAATCTTGCATAATTTAAGACTTTGTCCAAATAAAAGGCAAGAGAATTTTTATTTAACAGATAACAGAAATCCTGTTTGTAATGAGGTTTTTAACTAATGTATACTGGTGAGAAACTTATTTGATTTCTTGATTGAATGCAAGGGGAATGTTTTAAAAAAAAAAAAAAAGATAGCAAGGACATTTTGGCCACTGGCAAAAGGTGCTAATCTGCTGGTCTTGCAAATTGAATCTGTCTTAATCTTCTGCAATGAATAATGTGCTTTTCTGTTTCACCCAGTGTATATATCTACTCAGAGTTTATCAGACAGGCAGGGCCTCTCTGATCAAAAGGCTTTTTTAGTTTATTGTAATAAACAATTTTATATAGATATATTTCTTAGATAACCAATAATGATGCTTAGATTGGGTGTTCCTATTTAGATATGTATGATGGTTTGCTTGTAAGAATGATCCTCAGAAATAAATGCAGTTGCTAGCTTACTTGAGATAATAGATAATAATAGAACTGAGAAAAAGAACTGGGTGGTTTTTATGTTCATGTCAGAGTTTGACTTAATGGCCAAAGATAATTTTAGGAAGTGATATTTTCTAGCATTTGAACTAGACCTCCATCAATTTCTTCTCTTTTTTTGTTATGAGAATGGTACCTTTCTGATATCACATCTACCTTTTTGCATCCATTTCTTTGACTAAGGTAGTTGAAAGCGGAAACCTATTAATCCAGTTCTGAGAGTTTCCTGATCAATTTACTTTGAACTGGGCACTTCTGAAAGAAGTTGGCCCAAGATCTCCACTAGTTGTCAGATAAAAATTTGCCATTGCCTGCTAGTTGATGGTTGGACACTTCAAAGCTTTATCCATTGTACCTACATTGTACTAAAAATTACTAAAAGAAATTCAGTTTTAAAAAAAGCTAAAAAGGTAATGTAATCATAACAATAACTGCTCACATTTGTGTAATGCCTTAAGGTTACCACAACTTTGTGAGGTAGAGAGTACAAGAATTATCCTCTCCATTTTACAGATGAGGAGTTTGAGATCCAGAGAATTGAAGTGACACACAAAGGGTCACATTTAGTAAGTGGCAGAGCAAGAATTTGAATGCAGTTCTCTCCTGAATTCAAATCCATTGTTCTTTATATTGTACCACACTGTCTATATTGTCCTCAAGTGTGCTACTGAATTCTACTTTCCCTTTCATTCCCTCTTGCAATAGGAACTGGGTCAAGACTTCTTAGGACAACTGTGAAGGGGCAGGGCATTACCATATAGCTTTTAGTACCAATTAATGCTGATAAGTTCTTTTCATTGACTTCTAGCTTAGTCATGTTAAATTGTTGAAATGAAAACTATATAGATGCTGTGAAAATTGACATGATTTGCTTTCTTATTATTTGTTTAGTAGTGGTTTGCTATTCCTACACGAGTACCACGTCAACCCCAACCTCTACCCCAGTTCCAAGTGGCAGCGTTGCAACTGTAAAGTCACCAAGACCTGCCAGTCCTGCCTCCAATGTAGTTGTTTTGCCAAGTGGAAGTACTGTTTATGTCAAAAGTAAGTGATACTCACTGTGTTGTCAAGGCCATTGTGCCTCCAGAGTACAGCATTGGGTTGGATTGGCCCTCCTGGAGTAAATTATTGGTTTGCTATTCAGTGTTCAGCAGGTTTAATGCTTATGAGATGTGATTAGGTGTGATACTTTTCAGTCTATCCTGGTACTAGAGTAGTCACTTTCTTTTCATGGTTTTTCTCTGTGGGAAACCTTTTCCTTTGAATAGTATTTATTTGCGACTATTACAAATGATAAAGAATATCCTATTATTTAATATTTATTTTGCCTAATATTTGTTTCCTAGAATTAATGTCATTCCTAGTATCCTAAGAATAATAAATTCTGTAATTTCTTAAAGATTCAACGAAATTTTTTATTTAGTTCATCATTACATTTCCGGTTACTTAAAAGATCTTTTTCCTCATTTACTATAAGTTTGTAAGGTGTTTAGATTTTTAGTTATATTTGCTTCTAATTGGCTATTATATGTTATTTTGTCTCATATAACTGATATAGATAATTGTCATCTGTTATTCCTTGTTTAAAACAATATTAAGATTCTGATGCATATTACTCTTTGGCAACTTTTCAGGAGTTGAGCTCACAGTGTTTAGATCTGATTCCAGGCTAACTTTAGTTATATGGACAAGAGAAAGCTGGGGGGAGATCTAAAGGATTTTTGTTTTGAGCTTACCTCTATCTATCTATCTATCTATTTATTTTTATTTGTTTGTTTGTTTGTTTGCTTGCTTATTTATTTATTTATTGGTCTTTGTATTACTATAATGCCCTAGGTGAGTTTAATAATTTATTATTTTGATTTTAAAAAAATCATTGCAAAAGCAAATGAATTATAGTGAATAAAAAGAGCCCAAAAATTGAGTTTTCATTTTTGTGTGTGGTGGTAATAATATTATCCTTTCTGATTGTTGAGACTATTTCAATGTAAAGACTTGTTTGGACTTTTTTTTTTTTTTGAGTTGCCAGTTGAATATTCTTAGTATCTAGAGAAGAAACAGTCCAGTCATAGAGCTTGAGATTACTGTGTTTTATTTGAACCCTCTCTGTGTGCTGTTCATATTCTAATGTCTAGGTCACATTCTAGTGATATCTGTCCATACTTCATCTCACATGCTGGAATGCAGCTGTCTCACAGACAGGAATATGCCTTGCTTTGTATTATGTTCCCACAGGTAGCACAAAGGACCTATACAAAATAGGCAATTAGTAAAAGATTACTGACCAAGTTCAGTTTAGATCATTCATAGTGAGTTATGTGCATTCAGAAGGCATCATTGTGTCAGTCATTGAGATGTAGTGTGCTGTAGTGTCTAGAGCACTGGACTTGGAGTCAGGTCAGCCTGCGTTCGAGTTCTGTTTCTGGCCCATTCTGGCTGTGTGACCCTGAGCAGGCCTTTTAGCCCCTCAGGACTTCAGGCTGTTCTGTTAAGATTCTAAATTGAAAAACAGTTGTTCATCTAGATTGGGAGAAGGAATTTCCTCACTGGGAAGATACCTTTAACAATAAAGCACAGATCTAGCCCCCCCCCCAAAAAAAAAAAAAAAAAAAAGTCAATGGGAATCATTTAAAGTGTTTTCTAATAACAGACTACACAACTAGGGCCAGACTAACATTAACACCATAATCGCATCTGTTTCAGGTGTTAGCTGTTCAGATGAAGATGAAAAGCCTAGGAAAAGAAGACGAACAAACTCATCTAGCTCATCCCCTGTTGTTTTAAAGGAAGTTCCTAAGGCTGTCGTTCCTGTCTCAAAGACTATCACTGTGCCTGTAAGTGGCAGCCCCAAGATGAGCAACATTATGCAGAGCATCGCCAACTCCTTACCCCCCCACATGTCTCCTGTGAAAATAACATTCACGAAGCCCTCCACTCAGACGACCAACACCACAACGCAAAAGGTATGGACTCACATGGAGGGCGGTGAGCACTGCCACTGGGCCTGCTATTCTTCAGTCTTTTCTAGGCAGTAGGGATAAGATGAATTTGAAACATGAAGCATATCTATTTTCTCAGTCTCACATTTTTAGATATTGGCCTTGTTCCAGAGAATGTCAGTATTTGTTTTCTCAGAAGTTCAGGCACCTGAAAGTGGAGAATTTTCTGTGCTTTTCTTTTGAGGATATTCCCATTACTTCCTTCACCTCTTGACCTCTTCACCCATTTGAATGACTCCTCAACCCTTTAAATCCAATTAACATGCCATTTCTCCATGAAATCTTCCATGATTTTTCTCCACTTGGTAGTGAATTGCCTTGGGCATCCTGTAAGTTTGACCTTTTCCAATGTACTATTTATGTTTTATATTATATCATATTTCTTTTGTCCTATCATATCCCTCACTTTGATTTGCAAGTTTCAAAAAGGTAGAGACAGGGGTAATCTTTGTATCTCCTGCAGTGCCTAGCCTAGGGCCACTTTGTGTCTGGAGGAAGGGAGTGATGAGCAGGTTTGCTGGTGCTCATGGAGAAGCAGAAGCTCTGGTCACCATCAGGAGTCTCTAGTTGTACACTTTCCATGTGACCATACTGCCTTTTTTACAGGCTCAAAAGGACTGAGAAGCACCTTATTTTACATGTGGGGAAATGGAGCATGTCTTCCTCCAGGACTGGACTTAAAAGTCAGGGAGATTGTGTTCTTTTCCTTGTCTGAGATCCCTTTCTGGAAAAAAACAGCCTCTTCTATAATCTGTCTTCACAGAATTGTGGGGAGGTTCTGATGGGTAACATGTACAGAGCTTAGCAGACTTTATAATATATATACAAGGTAGCTATTTATTATTATTATGTTCATGGTGAACTGTGTAGTAAGTGGCAGAGTAAGCATTTGAACCTGGTACTAGGAGCAGCGTATACACATATGTGGTGGCACTTTCATATTTAAAAGCCATAACCACTTGGGCTATGTTAGACCATTTATTTGCTAATTATAGTTTAATGGGTCATGTGACATTTTTTACAGCAATTCATTGTCAAAAAAAATGATGTTTTTCTAGAAAGTACATTTTCTTGTGACTGAAAAGAATCCTTTTTTTTAAAGTTCTAAAACTTTCATTTATAAGTTCTAAAGTTAAAAAACATTAGATAGAAGTTTAGAAAAGTAAACTGCATTTTTTTGCATATCATTATTCAGGACTCATTCCTCATTTAGCATCTTAATTTTAATTCACTACACTTTTATTAATTTATTAATTATTGATTTACCACTTATTAATTATCATATCTTCATCTATGAGGATACAAGGATGAAAAATAATCCTTTCCTTTAAACAGCTAACCACCTAAATGGGGATAAGATATGTACAATTTAGTGTGATATGGTAGAATATAAAGTATCTGGACAAAGTGCTATAAGAAGTAGGAAGAAAAACTTAACTTTTACAGATTTTAAGGGAGAAGTGGGTGGTATTAGAGCCATCCACACCTTATAGTTACGAATAAGGAGGATTTTAACAATGGAAATCTGACATGTGTGATTGAATGGAATTGGAAGAGAGCTTTCTGAGAGATGCTAGCAATCCAGTTTGATTGGACTGCATAATGTGAAATGGGGGCTAGAGTGAAATAAGCTGGGAAAGGAAAATTGAAGCCAGAATGTGGTGGGCTTAAATGCTAGATTAAGGAACTCCTATAGGTAGTACTGAATCCCTGAAAGATTTTGAGCACGGAATGTCATGTTCAAACTGGTGTTTTTTTAAAAATTATTTTGGCAGCAACATGAAGGATGTATTAGAAGAGATGGGAAAATCAATTAGGAAACTAAAAGTAGTCTAAATAAAAATAAGTGTTTGTTCTTGGGTTGAAGATTTTGAATGGAGAACAGGGGACCAATATGGGAGAGCTTGTGAATATTAGGCAATCATCAATCCTACTTACTAAATGCCAGGTACTGAACTAGATATTGGAGTTAGAAAGAGTAAAACAACAATTCTTAGTCTCAAAGCTTACATTTTGCTGAAATATTTAATAAATTTGATTCCCAGTTTGAGGGAAGGGGAAGAGTTAAAGATGCCAGATTTTAAACCTCTTCAGTAGTAGATGGATGCAAAAAAGAAGAGAGAAGGGCCAAGGAGAGGACTTGGAGAGAAATTTCTTACCTAGGGTACAAGAGAAGAGTCCAGAGAAAGAACAGGCAGAGACAGAGAGAAGGAGCAGCAATAGAAAGCATTGTTATGCAGTCCACAGGTGGCATAATTTTAGAGAGAGCTGAGTATTGGGAGGAGGTTTAAGCAGAACGTTTGGAACAGTGGTGGAGAGGAGTGTGAATATGCCGGGAAGGACTAAAAAGCTTGCTCTGCAGTAGTGAGAACACTTGAATTTGTGCCAGATGCAGTCAGCATGGGTTGTTTTTTTTTTGTTTGTTTGTTTGTTTGGTTTGTTTGTGTTTTTAACTTAAGCAATCAGTGCTTTAGAAATAATAAGAAAGAGAATGGCAGAGAGTGAGAATTGGTAGGATATGAATGACTGAAGCTTCCCATGGCCTGTATAACCTTAATCCTATGTAGGTTAAGAGGGCTAGAGATTTAAAGGTGAAGGATGTTGCATTGTTGAAATGGCTAACTCTATAGTCAAGATTTTGAAGGGAGAGAAATGAAACCAGTACAGGATTAAAGGATTAACAAAACACCATAGGTACAAGATGCTGATGATTTGTGATAAAGGCAGAGAACAGGTTCTTGAGTAGGGAGGCGGTGATAATGACATAGAATTGGGATCCATAAAGGGAATTTTAGGATTCAGGTTCTTGGAGATGTCATATTTACAATAAAATCTAAAGGTATGTTTGCTTTTTTTTGGATGGTTGAAGAAAGAAGTCATGTAAATAAGCAAATAATTAAGAGGGCTGGTTCCCTGTGAAGAAAGGAAGCTTTCCAAAAAATTTGTGTAATTTAATAATTTGGAAAAAGATGGGGACCATAAAATAAACTTTCAATATTTTTATTCAGCAAACAGAGGCTGAGTGAGGAACTTCTTATCAGTGATGATATAGGAGGATTGCTTGATCAAGTATGGCTTAGGCTATATGGCCTATAAGTACCCTTTCAATGCTCAGATTTTATAATTCTGTAAATAAATAATAGAAAAAAAATTAGAGAAATTTTGAGGTGACCACATCTTTCAAGGATTAAAGTGCTTTGTAAATCTTAAAATATAACTTTCCCCTAGAGGCAATGTGGTTTAATGGGGAGAACATTATGTTCTTCCCATTAAATTGTCACAGCTTACCTTCCGGACTTTTGGTAGTTAAGTCTGTTAACAGATTTTCATTTCTATTTAATTCATAAGCTCCCAGGAACTTGGATTTTGTGAATTATTTGTTAAATTTCATTTTGGAAGACTCTGGGGAATGGTTCAGATTATCTTTTTGTTATAATAATTCTATATGAGTACATGAAAAGCTGTGGTTTCTTCAATGTGGAAGCTTTTGGTATGGGAATTCCTTTTATTAGCCATATTGTACCCCACATAAGAGTTAGCAGATAGGCCCCAAGAAGTTAATTTAGATGCAGTTATTATATAAAAATTTTATTCCTAGCTGAGCCAACTCTGAAAAATAATTGTTTTGAAGTTTAGAGGAAAGGGAGTGACATTACTCTACACTGCCCCATTGAACAGGTACATTATTAAAGTACAAAGAACACTTGATTTGGAGTAAGTAGGATTGGAATTGAATATTGGTTCTGCTGCTTATATGATTAATATGATCTTGGGCAAGTCACTTTTACGCCTATGGACCTGTTTCCTCATTAATGAAGAATTGGACTAATTAATTTTGGGGGACCTTGCTACTTCTAAATCCTGCCTTTTTATCTTCCATTTTTTCCTGAATATTTCTCTGTATTTTATCTGACCAATATAAATTATTACATGTTGTAATGTTCTCGCAAAATGTAATATTCTCTTGTTGGGTTTTCTTGGGGTCTCTGGGAGCAGCCTTCATTTAAGTCCAGTAATCGCTACAAGTGCAGCCAGGTGTTAAAGTCCAAATCCTTTATTGCCTCTTTTAAAGTCCTATCTCCTTCACTTGGGGTCAGCTAGTTTTCTTAGAGGCCTATCTTTCTCCTTGGTTCCGAGAGCTTATGCTCCTGCCACCAGTCCTTTGCCTTTTCTGCCTCTGCCAGCTTCTCCAATGAATCCTGGCTAAGGCTCCCAGCTTATATGCTCTACACTGAGTAAAAAACAATCATTATATCACTAGGAAACCAATATTTGTTTGTAGGATTAAATCAATGCTAAACTAGATTTAACCATTGTCTCCTCAATTCCACTTAGTACTTGTTCCAAGTTCTGGCCCATAACAACATGTGAACATATCCAACAAATTTAGACATAGTGAAATATAGAATTAAGCTTTTTATAAGTTTGACTTTAAAAGCCAAAAGGAAGTTGGCTCTCTGTGTCTGTCTTTTGCTTTTACTCTGATTCTCTTCTTCAGTAGATATAAGACATTCTATTGAAAGGGAACGCAAACATTCTTGCATTGGTTCAGCATTAATTATATTCATTACAAAATAAAATGTTATAGTTTCATAACTGATTTTTAAACTGTATTGCTAATTCATATTACGATGCAGTTTGACTATATGTGTGAAAAAACTAATTTTCTTTTCCCTTTTTAGGTGATCATTGTGACCACATCTCCAAGCTCAACCTTTGTACCCAACATTCTTTCTAAATCTCATAATTATGCTGCAGTCACTAAGCTTGTCCCCACGTCAGTCATTGCTTCCACCACTCAGAAACAGCCTGTGGTCATAACTGCTTCTCAGTCCTCTTTGGTCAGTAGCAGCAGTAGTGGCAGCAGTAGTTCTACTCCATCCCCTGTTCCTAATACCATTGCCGTAACAGTTGTGGTGTCCTCAACACCATCTGTGGTTATGTCAACAGTAGCACAAGGTAAGAGGAGACCGAACATTCATTTATACTGCTGGAATATGATGATAATGGGAGAAATATTTTTTTGGAATTTGGGGTGTATTTTTTCATAGTGGATTGGAGAATGGACTAATTAATGCCTTTTATCTCTCATTTTCTTATTTATTTCTGTATTTTATCTGATTGAATTATTTGGGAGTTTGTCTGAATTGAATTATTGCAATGCTTGATATGGGGAGAGGTGACAGATGCCAAACGGAGATGTCATTTAAATTTAGTAACAGAAGAAAATCAGCTTCAACTTAACTAAGTGATGCTTAGGATTGAATTTTATACAGAATTCATAAAAGGATCGATCAAGCACTATTAATGTGGGCCACCTGGAGGGATTTGGAAGTTGTCTCCTTATCCAAAGCTTTCTACTCATTTCCCTCTTCATAAAAGATTTCATATCTTTACAGAAGGAATTAAGGTTATCTATTGATCCACATTTTCCCTATCTATTTTCTCCTTCTTTGCTCTCTAGTCACTAAGAAAAGGGTAGTACTTTTTCCTACCAAGATCATCTTTACTATCTGTGCCCTTAAATTCTCCTCATTTTTTTTCCTAGTATGACTTTTACTTTGTTTCACTTAGTAAGCACTTTCCCCCCCTTACCTCTCCTATCTCTCCCATTGCAAAATAAAACCAAAACCCCTTGTAGTCCATCCAATTTGACCTTACTGCCCTTCATAAGTTCCATGTAACAGCTCAGCGGGCCTTTTAAGAGTCTCTGGTCTCTTACCCTTCTCTTTGTTCAGAAGGCTTGCCTTGATGCCTACCTACCACCTCTTCCCCTCTGGTAATGAGAAGCATTTACTGGCTTCACTTTTTGGCTTTGGCTTTGACTTTATTTTCTGTAGAAGTCTTTCCTGATTTTCTCAATTGTTAGTACTGTCTCTGTCTTCAAAATCATTTTGTTTTTAATTATTTTTGCTTACATTATATCCCTTCAGTATAATATGAGAATCTTTAGGACAGATACTGTTTAGTTAGCTTTTGTCTTTTTTTTTTCCCTCAGTGATGTGAACTTAGTAGGTATTCAGTATAGGTTTATAGAGTTGATAAATAAGAACACTTATTTGGAGGAGTATTAGATTTAATTAAACTGTACCTGTGTGAGATACTGTTTGAAATTAGTGGACAAGGACTTGAGTCTTTTTTTTTTTTTTTTTTTAAATTGGAGATTTTTTTATTGACTTAGGATTTGACTTACACTGCTGCATGTATTTAACTTAATAACTTTAATTCATTCAAATTAACTTTGAGTTGGTGTAGCAGTAGATATGTTTTAGTTGTGTTCTTTAATTCATCTTCCAGTCTAATGTATGGCTAAGAATAAGCACAAAAAGATGAAAATATAAAATATTAGATGTTCCCAATCTATCACTTGTGTTTTGGTTTTTCTTTCAACACTAAAATGTGTTCCCTTAGTTAACCAGTTCAGCAATGTATTGTCCTACTACCTTCAAGTCTTTTTTCTTGTTAGGGAAAAAACTCCATAGAATCCGTACAGACTCCCAACAGACTCCATAGACCCTGTTCTATATTCCTGTAAAGAACTTGCATATCATCTCTGCTTTCACAATCCTTCCTGGCTTAATCAAGGTACCACCACATCTGTGATTACCTGATTCTTTTGGCTAAATGTGTTCTCTTTTCAGATTTTCTTCAATCTTTTGTGGGAATCTCTCCTTTACCTTCATCTTAATCTACTTTATGCTATTCTTTATATATGTAGTATAATATATTGTGCTTCCTCCCAATAAAATGGTAACTCTTTAAGGGTTAAGAATAGCATTTAAATAAATTGTTATGTCAGCACCCAGGACATTGTAGGAACTTAATAAATGTTTATTGAACTGCAAAACAAGTGATATGTGACATAGGAATATAGACTTAGTGGTTCTATAGTCCAACTTTTCTTCTTACAAATAAAGGAACTGTGGTTTACAGAGGTTTTATCACTTGCCCAGGGTTATTCATGTTTAGAAAGTGGCTATACCAGCATCTGAATGCAGACCCTCATTTCTAAATATATTACACTTTCTACTGCATGGAGCTCTGATGGGAGACAAAAGAAAGCTTTTTGGTTATTTATTTATTTTTTTTTTTTAGAATTTTTTTTCCACGGTATATATGCATGAGTAATTTTTTTTTATGATATTATCCCTTATATTCATTTTTCCAAGTTATCCCCCCCCCTCCCTCCACTCCCTCCCCTTGATGACAGGCAATCCCATACATTTTACATGTGTTACAATATAACCTAGATACAATATATGTGTGTAAATACCATTTTCTTGTTGCACATTAAGTATTAGATTCGGAAGGTATAAGTAACCTGGGTAGATAGACAGTAGTGCTAACAATTTACATTCACTTCCCAGTGTTCCTTCTCTGGGTGTAGTTATTTCTGTCCATCCAAAAGAAAGCTTTTAAATTAGGTTTGGGATTGGCTTCATTAACATTCAGTGATTAGCAGAGTAATGTTAAAAAGGAAACTAGTAATAATATAATGCTTCCTTCATCTGCAGTCTCTGGCAAATTCTTTTGAGGGCCTCTGTCACTAATTGCTTGTAAATTCTCCCAGATATCTCTATTAATGTCTGAAGTAGCAGACCCTAATTATCCTTTTGAAATACTTTTGAAAAGCCTTTCTATGTCCTGAACAAATAAAGGAGAAAAAAAAATACCTTGCTAATTTGACCCATAATTTAAAAAAACAAAAACAATATTCTACATAACCTAATTTTTTCACTTAATAGTAAAGATGGTTTTCAATATTAATTGTTTTGTTTTATTATACCTTTGATTTTCAAAATACACGCAAAGATAGTTTTCAACATTCATTCTAGCAAAATCTTGTATTCCAAATTTTTCTACCTCCTTTCCTTCTACCTTTCTCCCTAGATAGAAAGTAATCCAATATTGTTAAACATGTACATATTTCCACATTTATCATACTGCACAAGAAAATCAGACCATTTTACATATACAGATATATACACATGCATTTTACATATACAAACATACATATATAAACATACATATATTTTTACATTTATCATATTGCACAAGAAAACAATTCCTTTCTGCCATAAAAAGAGCTGCTAGAAACATTTTTGCACATGTGGGTCCTTTTCCCTTTTTTATGATCTCTTTGGGGTACAGATCTACTAGTGTCACTGCTGGATCAAAGGGTATGTACAGTTTTATAATTCTTTGAGCATACTTCCAAATTGCTCTCCAGAATGGGGAACTAATTCACAACTCCACCAATAATACATTAGAATCCCAGTTTTCCACCTCCTCTCCAAAACTTATCATTTTATTTTCCTGACATCTTAGCCAACCTGATATATATTATAAACTATTTTAAGGAAAGAACATCAGTTAAATATTGTTTCATTGTTTTCTGTTGTGACCATACTTCAAGTTTGATTTTTCAGAATTGATTGTGAGGGGGAAAGAAAGTAAATGATGCCCCACCTGGTTATCAGTTTTATTCTTAATGTGAATTGTTATTTGTTGGGACATTTTTCCTTTCTCCAGTTCACATCACAGTTTGTTAAATTATGTCCATCTCTTACAAAGAAAGGAAACATTATCTGTATTACTCCTTGTCCAAGAATGATACTATTCTTTTGGCTCTAACAGGTGGTTTTTATAAGGGTCTTATGGGATACTCTCACAGCAGAGAAATGCACATTCCATGTCTATATATTTTATTTGTATTTTTACAGTTATTTAATTGCTTCCCTTTTCTGCAGTTTATCTGTGTAGTCTTAAATATTTTACCTCTGTTGTTAAGTCTAAAGACTGATTCCACTTCTGTTCTTTATTAAAAGTTGACTATTCTTGAATTATTTCATATAATCATGATGACCAAAAATCTTTCCTCTCTATTAATTTTACTTTTCAATTAAAATCATGTTACCTTTGTCTTTCACCTCTGTGATTCTATTTTTTTCATCCTTTTCCTTGAAATTTTTGTTGGTTTTCTGCACATTTTTTATATTCCTCCAGAGTCCTATATTTTACTCTTTCAACTTAGCACTAGCATTCATTATTAACTTCCTAATCTCATGTTATCCTCTCTTTTAATTTCAGTCACTCTGTTTTCAGTTATATTTTATTCTATGGCTTACTTAGCCTTATTTCCTCTTATTCGTTCCTGCTCCCTGCTTTTAGCAATCTACCCCTGAGACAATCTTTCTTTGTATTGTTTTTCTAGCTCAGGGATGGGTAGGCATTCTTAAATCAGGATATCTGCATAGTTGTCAAATTCAAGATATTGGGTGATGTAATGGCTTTTTTGATTTTATGTAGTGTTAAGTACTAAGAACTCTTACCAGTTATAGTCTATGTTCATAGATTTCTCTCCCTCTCCCCAATTCCATTAATATTTACTTTCATATAAAAGGTTTTGGTTTGGTTTGGGTTTTTTTGCTGCATTATCTAGACTCACTAGTCCAAAACAAAAAAAATTTAAATTATCCAAAGCTACCCCTCTAGCAAAAAGTGTAATCCCAGTAGACATGTACTGAATCTGTTTGCCTTAGTAGCACATGGAGAAAAATTAGTAGGATTTTAAAGCTATATTGTTTGGTAGGCTTTTTCAGACTTTATAATATTATAAATTTCAGTTTTTACTTACTTTTTCTACTATACTATATATTCATTTTATATTAGCTTATCTATACATTTAACCATTCTCCTTTGTTATTTGAATGAGGCTTTTAATAACATTTTTCATTAAAACTAAGAGCTATAAAGAAAACACATTAGAATAAACAATCAAATGGGGGAATGAAATATTAGATAAAACAACATATAACAAGGTAGTACTAAATACAATTGTGGTTTGTTGATAGTCAATTTGAAGAAGATCTCACAATTTATATATTATTTAATTATAATTTTTATCAGTTTTAACCCTTAAATTTTGTTTTTTCCTCCCCTTCCTGTTAAAAGACTACCTTCATCAACCAAAAAAGTGGTTAATTGACTATAATAAGAGAAAGAATATGACTTGCCAAGTAGAGAGTTGGCTCTAAAGTCAGCATGACCTGAATTAGGTTCTGCTTCTGCCTTATCCTGGCCACAGGACCCAGAGCAAGCTATTTAATCTCTTTGGGTTCTAGGGAGACTCTCCAAGGTTGTAAGTTGCAGAACAGTTTCAGTCTTGTGTTGGTAGAGACTTTCCTCCTCAAAAAAGTCCTAAGCCATTGAAATAAAAGATACAAACTTTCCTCTTTTCCTCTTCCTAGCATACATTCTAATATGACAAAGACATTCAAAAAAACTAATGCCTTCTTGAATTACAGAGAAGATGCAGAGGATATTGATTTCATTGTATATTACTGTGATGAGACCTCATGGTATGTTCTTTGGAGATCATATTTTAGGAGAGAGATTGACATATATCTAGAAATGCATCCAGGGAAGACTGTGAGGGGAAGTGGAAACTATCTAAACAGGTGACCATTGAAAGTTTGGGATTGTTTAGCCTGGCATCATAGGTGGTGCAGTGGATAGAGTGCTGAGCTTGAAGATCCATCATCTTAACTTCAAATTCAGTCTTAGACATTTCCTAGCTATGTGACTCTGAGCAAGTCACTTAATCCTGTTTACCTCAGTTTCTTTATTTGTAAAATGAGCTGAAGAAGCAATGGCAAACCTTTCCAGCATGTCTGCCAAGAAAACCCCAATAGGGTTACAATCAGATACAATTGAGGTGACTAAAGATCAAAAAGCCTGGAGAAGAAAAATCTCTGCTTGTATGTGTGTGTGTTTTAAAGGGAGATAATTTTTTACATTTATTGCACAGATGTTTGTTGGGCACATACGATATGCCAGGCACCAGAGAAGTAAGTATATCTTGTCTGTTGGGGAAGACATCACACAAAGAGCCTGCTGGTGGGTCCGCCAGCCTCAATTCTCTCTCTGCTCCAATCCATCCTTCACTTATCTACCCAAATGATTTTGTTAAAGTTTATCTCCAAACATGTCATTCCCTCCTCAATAAATTCCAGTGTGTATCATCTCCAGGATCTAATACAAAATCTTTTTTGATATTCAAAGCCCTTTATAATCTAGCTGCTCCCATATTTTTCTATTCTTACATCTTAGTCCCTGCCATGTACTCTTTGATCTAGTGACTCTTCCTTGCTTTCTACGTGCCACACACTCTGTCTCCAGACTCAGGCTTTCTCTGTCATTTCCCATGTCTAGAATGCTCTCCTTGCTGGCTTTCTTTAAGTCCTGACTGAAATTTTATCATCTGTGGGAAGCCTTCCTCACCCTCTCCTAATTCTAGTACTTTCTCTTTTTAAATTATCTCCTATTTATTTTTTATATTGCTTATTTACACATATTTGTACCCTGTTAAACAATAAGAATTCTGAGTATGGAAACTATCTTTTGCCTCTTTTTGTATCCTCAATTCTTAGCATAGTGCCTAGCGCATGCTAAATGCTTAATAAGACATAAGATTTCCATTTAGGGAAGAAGATGAAATGTATCTGAGAAATTATATAAGCTAACTTTTATTTTTTAAAATTTAATACATTTCATTTTAAGCATATGGCAGGTTGATCAATGCATATTAAATATATTAAAGTTTAAGTACAACATATGTATACATGCCCATACAGTTATTTTACTGTATAAAAAGAATCAGACTTTGAAGTAGTGTATAATTAGCCTGTGAAGGAAATCAAAAATGCAGGAAGACAAAAATAAAGGATTAGGAATTCTATGTAGTGGTTCATAGTCATCTCCCAGAGTTCTTAAGCTGGGTATAGCTGATTCAATTCATTACTGCTCTATTGGAACTGATTTTGTTCATCTCATTGTTGAAGAGGGCCACTTCCATCAGAATTGATCATCATATAGTATTGTTGTTGACATATATAATGATCTCCTGGTCCTACTCATTTCACTCAGCATCAGTTCATGTAAGTCACTCCAGACCTTTCTGAAATCATCCTGCTGGTCATTTCTTGCAGAACAATAATATTCCATAATATTCATATACCATAGTTTATTCAGCCATTCTCCAATTTAATCTAATTTTTAGTAAGGAAATACTATGAATTTCTTGATTGCTCTTCACTTTCTATCACAAACACACACACACAAACTTTAAAAATGTGACTAAAACATGATATTTTGCTTGTTTCCTTTTTGATTTACTGAATCAGCAGTAAGTGCTTTTCCTATTATCATACCCAATTATAATTTTTACCTTTAAAAAAAAATCCCTTTTTTTTCTCTCTTGTCCTTTTATAGGTGTATCCACATCAGCAATTAAGGTGGCATCAACTAGACTTCCTTCCCCTAAAAGTTTGGTGGCCACCCCCACCCAAATTCTAGCACAATTCCCTAAACAACATCAACAGTCCCCAAAACAGCAACTGCATCAAGTGCAGCAACAGACCCAACAGCAGTTAACCCAGCCCACAGCAGTGTCTCATCAGCAACAACCTCAGCAATCTCAGTTGCCACCTGGCATTAAGCCAACCATCCAGATCAAACAGGAATCAGGTAACTGGATAATAGTTCTGAGATAATAATAATAATGCAAACCCAAGGTAGGCCTAGAATTTACCTTTTAAAATTGGTTCCTATTGTTTTAGAAACCAGTGATAGTTTTTAAATTCTAATGAAGGCAGTTGTGTTTTTTGTTGTTGTTGTTGTTGTTTGTTTGTTTGTTTTTTGATAAATAAAAGGTTTATTGTAGAAATTTGGAAGTAAAGCTCAGTTAGAAAGATGCCAGGGCCAAAGGTGGCCGTTGGCGGGCAGGGACCCTTACATGGCTGGAAGGATACCATGTATTGGCTGGGAGGGCTCCTGCAAAGAGGGCGTTCCAGCTTGTTTCTTTTATACCTAGAAGATGATGGGCGGTACCCCTAAGTTCTCAGTGGGCTTTTCAGTTAGCCCAGATCAGGTGAGGGCTGGGGGAAGCTGAGCTGAGAGTGGGGGGGATAGGGGGCGGGCTGGGCCCGGATATTCAAAGGGTGCTTTTGACCAGGATTTGTGAATCAAGGTCAGCCTGGGTTGGGCAATTAGGAATCTTAAAGGGACCCCAACCATCATCAGTTCCCTCCTTAAACAGTTGAGACTTAAATTCATTTAAGAAAAAAGAAAATATGGGACAGTGTCCTTCATTTAAGGAAAGGTTGAAGATTTTCTCCAAAGATCTTCAGAGTAGCGGGATCCTCTCGTCTTGTTGCCCCCTCAAACTGTTGCCTCCAGATGCATGTGGGAAAAGGGGAGTCGATCTCCTCTTTAATTGCTTTGAGCTGACAAGGGTCGTAGAGATTTGGGGTTTCATGCCAGGAGGTGAGGCATGAGGTGTAGGGGATGGCAGCAGGGCATCAAGGAGGTGTCCCAGTCAGTTGTCCCCAGTCAGTGTTCTCCAGGCTGAAAGGCCATCTGAGAATTCAAAATGTGAAGCCTAGAGAAAACAGATCTTGGGAACAGATTAAAAGTGGGGTGTCCTCCAGAGTGGAGATGGTGACAGTCAGGAGAATGGGGCCTTTAGCAATAAATGCATCAGGTCCCTTCTGTGGGCTGCTTGTCTGATAGCCCATCTAATTATCAAGAGAAATAGGAGAAAATGCTGAGAAAAGATTATTTGTAGCCTAGCTCTTTCACCTTTAATTTCCAGGAGAGCTAATTTCTCCTGGGTTTGGGATTAGCGGGTGTGGACCAGAAGCCAGGAGAGGCAAGAAGCCTTGATATCTAGTAGATTTAATGAACCACTGCTTGAAGGCAGTTGTTAAATCTTACTGCCAAAAAATGTAGTGGTGTTTTACTGTTAAAAGAGTATTCTAGAAAATTTATGGTTTGCAGTTGTGGAGATAGGTTGGTAATATCCATAGCTTGGCAGGGCATAGTAATGCAAATTCCATGGGGGGTGGGGAGATTAGTATTTTTAGAGTGATCTACAAATATCCTTTGTAGTATTAGTTTTACCGTAGTGTCCTGTGGCTCAAATGCTTGAAAAGGAATGACTTTTCATGCTTCCTTGGATGGAACAGTTAGATATAATACCAGGGTTTTTACCTTCATATCTTTGAATGTATAAAATCTCATTTGAAATGATTATCTTTTGATTGGTGAAGAGATCCTACTGTCCATATGATTGGTTAATGAATAATGCTTTATATTTCTACAGTTGTTTAACAGTTTAACAACTGCAGATATTGCAGTTATTAAGATTTGATTTGGAAATATTTTTGCTGAACCATCTGCAACACATCCATGAGATAATATCAAAAGATAATTCTTCCCCACAACTTCATTGTGTTAGTTTTCCTATCAAGTTAAGAAGATTGAATATGGAATTTTCTAAGTTTTGTGTAAAAATTTTAACCTTGTTTGCTTAATACTAATAAATAATCAGAGTATCCTTCCTTCCTATTTTGTCAACTTAAATTTAAAAGAAACCTAAAAAGAAATATACTTCTTAGCTTTCCACAGCAATATATTCCTTTTATAATTTTGATGTCTGTGAAACATCCTAACAATTTCATTCTCATTTGCTTTTGGTAATTATTAATTTTATAATAAATATTATTACAAATAGGATTCCTTTCAATCAATTTTTAATTTGATGTGATTGAAACTCTCCACTCTATGCCCTGTATTTCTCATAGAGGTGGTCCTTAGTTTTTAAAGGTATAATATTGGATCTGGTAAGCTATAGCCCACTAGAAAGAAAGGCTTAAAGTATGGGATCGGTCATAGATTGTATCTCTGCTGACTGGGGACCACACTAGCTCAGTTCAAGGAGAGGGGGGCTGAAAAGGAAGGAATTTTTCAGTTTAAGCCAATTCTTAAGGCCTTCTACTAAAATACTGAGAGGTTGCAATTTGCCTCAAGATTCAGTCTTTTTCAAGCATCGCCTATAAACACCGAGTATATTTCCTGAGATACTTCAAAAGCTATGTAATTTTCCTGAAAATTTGCAGTGTGTTCCCTAAGTCCAGTCTTCTTCTTTTTCTCAGTCCTCAGCCAAATAAGTCCTGAGAGTACAGACATGGAAGGCCATCCTTAGCTTCTGCTTGAAGCTTTTTACTTCAGTAGAGTTTGTGCTTTGTGGACATAGCCTTGGCGAAGAAGAGGCCACTTTTATAACATAAGAATGGCCCAGTGTCAGACTATAGAAGAGGAATGTTACTCTTAATGGAGCTGATACCTATAAAATAGAATATTTTAAAATTATCTTAGAAGCTATTTATTTCAATGATGAGAGTGATGAGAATGTTTCAATAAAAGAAATGCTTTTATTTTGGAAATCTGTAAAAGCCCCTTTCTTCTCTTTAACTTTGTTCTTGACTGCTTATCACAGTTTTCCTATTCCAGACTTTTTACATGGAATATGTAACATAAAATAATTGTCTACAGATTATTCCTCTGGAAAAGCCACTTCTAGTGGTTAACCTGATCATTCATTTGATCTCAATAGGAAGACTTAGATAGCATAGGGCAGGAATGAAGAGTTCAATTGATTCTCTTTTGCTTAAATACTTGGTAACATTTCTTCAGGGATGTAGAATCTAAAGAAGGAATATTGAAGAATTATGTAAGTTTAGGGGAGGGGTGGTTAGGGACTGACACAATATACTTAATTAAAATTAGAACAGGTGAAACTACTGCCCTATTGTTCATGTGAAGGAAATGTTCAGAATTTTTAAAAACTGTGATAGATAGATATGTATTTAAAATTTTCTTCTTTTATAGGTGTTAAAATCATCACTCAACAGGTTCAACCAAGTAAAATCCTTCCTAAACCAGTCACAGCAACACTGCCCACAAGTAGCAATTCACCCATAATGGTGGTGAGCAGCAATGGAGCAATTATGACAACTAAACTGGTTACAACTCCTACTGGTAAGTCTTGAGTCTGTCTTCAAAGGTCACTTATACAAATTGTTCATCTCATTAGGAAATAAATATATTGAGTTTATATATATTTTACTGCAGCAAAAGGTGGCTTAGTGTAATAGAAGGAGCATTAGACCAACGTCAGGAGACATCACTTTCAGCTTTGCCTTTGCCATTTTCTTTTTTTTTTTTTTTTTTTTTTTTTTTTTAATTTTTTTTTTTAATTTTTATTATATATATATATATATATATTTTATAATATTATCCCTTGTATTCATTTTTCCAAATTACCCCCCCTCCCTTATTCCCTCCCCCCGACGACAGGCAATACCATACATTTTACATGTGTTACAATATAGTCTAAGTACAATACATGTGTGTGAATATCATTTTCTTGTTGCACAATAAACATTAGAATCCTAAGGTACATGCAACCTGGGCAGACAGATATTAGTGCTAACAATTTACATTCCCCTCCCAGTGTTTCTTCTCTGGGTGCAGCTACCTCTGTCCATCATTGATCAACTGGAAGTGAGTTGGATCTTCTTTATGTTGAAGATTTCCACTTCCATCAGAATACATCCTCATACAGCATTGTTGTTGAAGTATACAGTGATCTTCTGGTTCTGCTCATTTCACTCAGCATCAGTTGATTTAAGTCTCTCCAACCCTCTCTGTATTCCTCCTGCTGGTCATTTCTTACTGAGCAATAATATTCCATAACCTTCATATACCATAATTTACCCAACCATTCTCCAACTGATGGACATCCATTCATCTTCCAGTTTCTAGCTACAACAAAAAGAGCTGCCACAAACATTTTGGCACATATATGTCTCTTTCCGCTCTTTAGTATTTCTTTGGGATATAATCCCAGTAGTAGCGCTGCTGGGTCAAAGGGTATGCACAGTTTGATAACTTTTTGGGCATAATTCCAGATTGCTCTCCAGAATGGCTGGATTCTTTCACAACTCCACCAGCAATGTATCAGTGTCCCAATTTCCCCACATCCCCTCCAACATTTGTCATTATTTGTTCCTGTCATCTTAGCCAATCTGACAGGTGTGTAGTGGTATCTCAGAGTGGTCTTAATTTGCATTTCTCTGATCAGTAGTGATTTGGAACACTCTTTCATGTGAGTGGATATAGTTTCAATTTCTTCCTCTGAGAATTGTCTGTTCATATCCTTTGACCATTTATCAATTGGAGAATGGTTTGGTTTCTTATAAATTATGGTCAGTTCTCTATATATTTTGGAAATGAGACCTTTGTCAGAACCTTTGTTTTTAAAAATATTTTCCCAATTTGTTACTTCCCTTCTAATCTTGTTTGCATTAGTATTATTTGTACAGAAACTTTTTAGTTTGATGTAATCAAAATCTTCTATTTTGTGATCAATAATGATCTCTAGTTCTCCTCTGGTCATAAATTCCTTCCTCCTCCACAAGTCTGAGAGGTAGATTATCCTCTGTTCCTCTAATCTATTTATTATCTCCCTCTTTATGCCTAAATCATGGACCCATTTTGATCTTATCTTGGTATATGGTGTTAAGTGTGGATCCATATCTAATTTCTGCCATACTAATTTCCAGTTTTCCCAACAATTTTTTCCGAATAATGAATTTTTATCCCTAATGTTGGAATCTTTGGGTTTGTCAAAGATTAGATTGCTATAGATGTACCCTTTTTTGTCCTTTGTATCTAATCTGTTCCACTGATCTACCGGTCTATTTCTTAGCCAATACCAAATGGTTTTGGTGACTGCTGCTATATAATATAGCTTTAGATCAGGTACACTTAGACCACCTTCCTCTGAGTTTTTTTTCATTAGTTCCCTTGCAATTCTTGACCTTTTATTCTTCCATATGAATTTTGTTGTTATTTTTTCTAGGTCATTAAAATAGTTTCTTGGGAGTCTGATTGGTATAGCACTAAATAAATAGATTAGTTTGGGGAGTATTGTCATCTTTATTATATTCGCTCGGCCTATCCAAGAGCACTGAATGTCTTTCCAATTATTTAAATCTGATTTTATTTTTGTGGCAAGTGTTTTGTAATTTTTCTCATATAATTCCTGACTTTTCTTTGGTAGATGGATTCCCAAATATTTTATACTATCAATATTTGTTTGGAATGGAATTTCTCTTTGTATCTCTTGCTGTTGCATTTTGTTAGTGATATATAAAAATGCCGAGGATTTATGTGGATTTATTTTGTATCCTGCCACTTTGCTGAAATTTTGAATTATTTCTAGTAGCTTTTTAGCAGAGTCTTTGGGGTTCTCTAAGTATACCATCATGTCATCTGCAAAAAGTGATAGTTTAATTTCCTCATTTCCTACTCTAATTCCTTGAATCTCTTTCTCGGCTCTTATTGCCGAGGCTAGCGTTTCTAGTACTATATTGAATAGTAATGGTGATAGTGGGCAACCTTGTTTCACTCCTGATCTTACTGGGAAAGGTTGCAGTTTATTTCTATTGCATATTATGCTTACTGACGGTCTTAAATATATACTCCTGATTATTCTAAGGAATAATCCATTTATTCCTATACTCTCAAGAGTTTTTAGTAGGAATGGATGTTGGATTTTGTCAAATGCTTTTTCTGCATCTATTGAGATGATCATATGGTTCTTATTAATTTGATTATTAATATGGTCAATTATATTAATAGTTTTCCTAATATTAAACCAGCCCTGCATTCCTGGAATAAATCCTACTTGATCATAGTGTATTATCTTGGAGATGATTTTCTGAAGTCTTTTTGCTAATATCTTATTTAAGATTTTAGCATCAATATTCATTAAGGAGATTGGTCTATAATTTTCTTTCTCAGTTTTCGATCTACCAGGTTTAGGTATCAGTACCATGTCTGTGTCATAAAAGGAATTTGGTAGGACTCCTTCATCCCCTATTTTTTCAAATAATTTATATAACATTGGGGCTAATTGTTCTTTAAATGTTTGGTAGAATTCACATGTGAATCCATCTGGCCCTGGGGATTTTTTCCTGGGGAGTTGATTAATAGCTTGTTCTATTTCTTTTTCTGAAATGGGACTATTTAAGCAATTTATCTCCTCCTCTGTTAATCTAGGGAGCCTATATTTTTGGAGGAAGTCATCCATTTCACTTAAGTTATCAAATTTATTGGCATAAAGTTGGGCAAAGTAACTCCTTATTATTTCTCTAATTTCCTCTTCATTGGTGGAAAGATCCCCCTTTTCATTTGTAAGACTATCAATTTGATTTTCCTCTTTCTTTTTTTTGATCAAATTTACCAAAGGTTTATCTATTTTATTGGCTTTTTCATAAAACCAACTCTTGGTTTTATTTATTAATTCAATAGTTTTTTTACTTTCAATTTTATTGATTTCTCCTTTTAATTTTTGTATTTCGAGTTTAATTTTTGGTTGGGGGTTTATAATTTGGTCTTTTTCTAGCCTTTTAAGTTGTAAGCCCAATTCGTTAATCTTCTCTTTCTCAATTTTCTTCAAATAAGCCTCTAAAGATATAAAATTTCCCCTTATTACCGCTTTAGCTGCATCCCAAAGATTTTGATATGATGTCTCATCATTATCATTATCTTGGGTGAAATTATTAATTGTTTCTATAATTTGCTCTTTCACCCAGTCATTCTTTAAAATGAGATTATTCAGTTTCCAATTACTTTTTGGTCTATTTACCCCTAACTTTTTACTGAATGTAGCTTTTATTGCATTGTGATCTGAGAAGAAGGCATTTATTATTTCTGCCTTCCTACATTTAATTTTGAGATCTTTATGTCCTAGTATATGGTCAATTTTTGTATAGGATCCATGAACTGCTGAGAAGAAAGTATATTCCTTCCTATTGCCATTCAGTTTTCTCCAAAGGTCTATCATACCTAGTTTTTCTAATGTTCTATTTACTTTTTTAATTTCTTTCTTGTTTGTTTTGTGGTTTGATTTGTCTAAATCTGAGAGTGCAAGGTTGAGATCTCCCACTATTATAGTTTTACTGTCTATTTCTTCTTGCAGTTCTCTTAACTTTTCCTTTAGAAAGTTAGATGCTATACCACTTGGTGCATATATGTTTAGTATTGATATGGCTTCATTATTTATGCTACCTTTCAGCAGGATATAGTTTCCTTCCTTATCTTTTTTAACGAGATCTACTTCTGCTTTTGCTTGATCTGAGATAAGGATAGCTACCCCTGCTTTTTTGGCTTTACCTGAAGCATAATAGGCTCTGTTCCAACCTTTTACCTTTACTCTGTATGTATCTCCCTGCTTTAAGTGTGTTTCCTGTAGGCAACATATTGTAGGGTTCTGCTTTTTGATCCAATCTACTATCCGTCTCCGTTTGATGGGATCGTTCATCCCATTTACATTTACAGTTAAAATTACTAATTCTGTATTTCCTGCCATCGTATTATCCCCAGATTATGCTTTTTTCCCTTGACCCCCCTGATCCCCCTCCCCGATATTTAATTTACAGACCCCCCTTGTGACGCGCAACCCTCCCTCTTTTTTTTTTTTTTTTTTTTTTTTTCCGGATCCCTCCCCCCTCCCTCCAAGTCCCTTCACTTATTCCCCTTTTCCTTTTCCCTTTTCCTCTCCTCCCTTTTAATGAGGTGAGAGAAAATTCTCTGAAAAACAAATATGTTAATTATTTACTCTTTGAGCCTCTTCTGATGAGAGTAAGATTCACACAATGATTCTCCCCCTCACTAAGTTCCCTCAGATATGGTGTATTTTCTATGTCTCTTCCTGGGATGTAGTTTCCCTCTTTTTATTACTCCTTCCCCTTTTTCTGAACCGACCTCCTTCCCTTTACTACACCCCCCTTTTTTTCTTTTATATCAGTAAAATCAAATTATCCTTGAGTATTTTTTATATACCCACAACAGAGTTACAGTTCTCAAGGGTTCTGTGTACCTTTTTCTGTTTCTCTTCAGTCTTGTGGATGTAGATCAAATTTTTTGTTTAAGTCTGGTTTTTTTCTTAGAAACATATAGAATTCCTCTGTTTCATTGAATGACCATCTTCTTCCGTGGAAAAAGATGCTAAACTTAGCTGGGTAGTTCATTCTTGGTTGCAGTCCTTGATCTTTTGCCTTACGGAATATCAGGTTCCAGGCCCTTCTATCTTTTAATGTGGAGGCAGCCAGATCTTGGGTGACCCTTATTGTGGCACCTTGGTATTTAAATTGTTTTTTTCTAGCTGCTTGCAGGATTTTCTCCTTTGTGTGGTAATTCTGCAGCTTAGCCACAATATTCCGTGGTGTTCTTTTTTTAGGGTCTATTTCAGAAGGAGTTCGATGAATTCTTTCCACATCTACTTTCCCTTCTGTTTCTATTATCTCTGGACAGTTCTCTTTGATAATTTCCTGTAAAATAGAATCTAGGCTCTTTTTTTGGTCATAGTTTTCTGGAAGTCCAATAATCCGCAGATTATCTCTCCTAGATCTATTTTCCAGGTCTATAGATTTTCCCAGTAAGTATTTGACGTTGTTCTCCAGCTTCTCATTTTTTTTGTTTTGTTTGACTGATTCTTGGGTTCTCTGTGAATCATTCATTTCTATTTGTTCCATCCTGACTTTTAAGGAGTTATTTTCTTCTTTCACAGTTTTTAGTTCTTTTTGTAAATGCCCAATTTCGTTTTTAAATGAATTATTTTGCTCTATTGAATTTTTTTCCATTTCCCTAATTTTTTTTTTTTGAGAATTATTTTCTTTTTCCAATTCAGAAATTCTATTTTCTTGAGACTTTTTTATCTTTTCCAATTCAGAAATCCTACTTTCCTGTGTTTTTTTAACCTTTTCTAATTCACTAATTTTGTTTCCCTGCATCTCCTGTGAATTCTTTATTTTTTCCAACTCCAATTTCAGGACGTTGTTATTCTCTATCATAACTTCCCTTTCCTTGCCCCATTTTTCTTCGATCTCCCTCAGTTTCTTAAGAGCTTCTTCTAGGAGAGAGTTATGTGATGGGGGGCAGGAATCGTTCCCTTTAGGTTGTTATCTTCTGAATCTTTGCTGTTAACTTCCTCGGGTTGGGTACCCGCTCTTTCTCTGTATAGAAGGAATCTATAGTTTTTCTAGCTTTTTGCTCATACTTAAAAAATCTTTTGGGGTCTGTCCCTGGGGTAGGAAATTATTTACTTCTTTACCAGCTTCCTCCCAGACCGGATGGATGCAGCGGCTCCTGGGCCCGCGCTAAGAGAGAGCTCTGGGAGAGAGTTCCCCACCCCCTCCCTGGTAGTACCCCAGAGGTGATTAGCACTGCTGTGCTTTGAGGGTGTAGAATAGTGAAGACAGCAAGAAGCTCAGCCTATGTGTCCGGGTGGGGAGTGGATGTCTGCAGCAGGTGACGTGAGAAGCCCCTGCGCTCAAACTGGAAGTGTCTGCCAGAAACCGCGGTCCCTAGTTCAAAGGTTCCGCTTCTCTGGGACTTCCTGGAGCTGAGTTCCACTCCCTCCAGCTAAGCTAGGCAGTGTGTGTTGCCTTGGGCCGTATCCACCCACTTGTCAGTCTCTTAACTATTCTCAGGTGGTAGCTGAGGCCACACCCCCTGGTGCCGAGATCTGTGCCTGAGTCACCCCCAGGGTGGGGGGGGGGGAATCTAATCTGAGTTTTAAAATATTTTGGCTTTCT
The DNA here is from genome assembly GCF_048593235.1 of Sminthopsis crassicaudata. Lineage (NCBI taxonomy): Eukaryota > Metazoa > Chordata > Mammalia > Dasyuromorphia > Dasyuridae > Sminthopsis > Sminthopsis crassicaudata. Next base: position 515,062,209 of record NC_133619.1, read on the forward strand.
CTTCTGAACTGCTAAATAATTAGCAGAGAAGAGCTAACAGCCTGTGCCAGATTCCTTTACCTCAGTGGCTTCTCTGATCCCAGAGCCCCTCCCAGCGCAATGGGCGCAGTGTGCCCCTACCCCACCGTCTGTGCTGGTCTTTCTTATTCCTCCCCTGAGAACTGACCTTTCCTGTTGAAACTCCAGATTCTCTTCAGCTGGTAAGTCGTGCTTCCAGTCCTTGTGGTATCTATCAGTCCTGAGCTAATTTTGAGACTTAATTTATCTAATTGGTTGTGAGGGAGTGAGGACGTTCACTGAGTCGTGTGTTTCTTCTCCGCCATCTTGGCTCCGCCCCCGCCTTTGCCATTTTCTACGTTTGTTACTTTGATCAAATCACTTCACTTTTTGCTCTTTAGCTTCCTTTTTTGTAAAATGATGGATTTGGGTTATGTAGTCTCTAAACTCTAACTTTCTCTGTTTCTGACTTTAAGTGTTAGAATAGAAATATCGTTCATGTGGTTCTTTTAGTAGAAGCAATATGAAATTATAATTGTTTCATTTTTAGTATTGAACAGTCTCTTATCTTACAACCCTCTTCTCCTTTCAGATAACCCTTCTAGAAAGAGCAACATAAAATATATTTGAATTTCCTTCTAGGTGATATAATTCATGAGTCATCATAAATCATTGTTTACTTTTAGTGGTGAAATATAAATAAGAGTGAGATACAGTAAAAAAAAAAAAATCCTCTCTAAATCCTCTCATGCTTTAATGTTTCATTTCCATTTTAGTGCCTGATTTGTCATATTGTTCAATGATATCTAATCCTGATACCTACATTTAAAATGTAAATCTTTCATTGGGTCCATTTAACTAATTTTGTTTTTTTTAAACTAAAAATTAATTATAGTTAATATCCCTTTTTTGACTGTCCTATCACTGTCTTACCCTGTTCTGTTGCATTTACTCCATTAGAAAAGAAACAAAAGAACAGCACTTGTAATAAATACATATACAAGCAAAATTAATTTCCACATTCGCCTTGTCAAAAAATATATGTCTTCTACTTTGAGTCTTTCTCCACTCTATTAGGAAGTAGATAGCAAGCTTCATCATTAGTGCTCTGGAATCATAGCTGGTTAATGTTTAAAATCTAGTGGAGGAGAGGCAAATATGGTTTGTGTAATTAAGGGTAGAAAGTGATAGTAACAAAAGAAAGATACAAAAAAAATGCTCTAAGAAAATTTTGATAGAAAAATTTAAGGGAAGGTTTCATGGAGGAGGTGGCCTTGGAGTTAGGACCAGAAAAAAAGTAAAATAATAGCAGGTAGAGATAGGGAAATTAAGTTATGAGAGATACCCTGTGCTAATGCACAGAGATGTGATCAAGGGATGAAATTTGAGGAAATTAATTTACTTTGGTTAGAATCTAGTGTGTTTGAATAGTAGCTGTAATTCTTTTAAATAATGCCAGATTTTGGTTTCTCTTTATTTAGGCACACAGGCAACCTACACTCGACCAACAGTCAGTCCTTCAATAGGGGCTCGAATGACTGCAACCCCTGGAGCTGCAACCTATGTGAAAACAACCAGCGGAAGCATCATTACAGTAGTACCCAAATCATTAGCTACTCTAGGGGGCAAGATAATTAGCAGTAATATAGTCTCTGGTAGGTATATATTATATATTATGGCATGGGCATAAATTACCTCATTACAGGATTTAAAAATACATTGTTTTCAAGTGAAGAGATTGAATCCTGTCAATAGGATCTTGGACAAGACCCTTCTCTTTGAGTCCTAGCTTCCTTCATTGTAAAATAAGGAGAGGTTATATTAGATGAGTTAAAAAGTACCCTTCTAATATAACTTTGACTAATTTTTTAAACTTCTTCTCGTACTTCAGTGTAGAAATCCAAAGCTTGGTTTTCAGTCTCTACTTTGAATTACTAGAGTACAGGTTCTGACTTTAATTCTGATATGGGGATTACTTAGTATTTGATCTATATTAAATTTGATTTTAAAAATATATATTTACATCTTTTTTGTTAAGAACTAAAAGGACATTGTTCAATTTATTCGCATTATTAAAGATTAAAGCATTAGAAAATCCTATAGTCCCCCATTTATGCTGATCTTTTTCTTATAATTGAAATTTACCAAGACAGGAAAAATTAGTATTTGTTCTACTTTTAAAAAATAATTTGGAATTTTCTCTGGTTTCTTTTGGCTTATCAAATGCTGCTGAATTTGAGAAGTGGAATGTTTTCATGAAAGCTATATCCCTTGATTATTGTTTTTTAATTGAAGTGATATAAACCATCTTTGATCAGGCAGTCCCCATTTATATATGCCTTTGTGTGAAAATTTTTTAAGACCTTAAAGGTCTTTTTATTTTTTGAGGTATAAATTCTTTTTTTTTTTTTTTTTTTTACTTTTTAAAAATTAATTTTATAATTATAACTTTTTTTTGACAGTATATATGCATGGGTAATTTTTTACAACATTATCCCTTGCACTCATTTCTGTTCCGAATTTTCCCCTCCTTCCTTCTACCCCCTCCCCTAGATGGCAGGCAGTCCCATAAATGTTGAATATGTTATAGTATATCCTAGATACAATATATGTGAGCAGAACCGAATTTCTTGTTGGGCAGGAAGAATTGGATTCAGAAGGTAAAAATAACCTGGGAAGAAAAACAAAAATGCAAACAGTTTACACTCAATTCCCAGTGTTCCTTCTCTGGGTGTGGCTGATTTTGTCCATCATTGATCAATTGGAACTGAATTAGATCTTCTCTTTCTTGAAGATATCCACTTCCATCAGAATACATCCTCATACAGTATTATTGTTGAAGTGTATAATGATCTCCTGGTTCTGCTCATTTCACTCAGGAGGTATAAATTATAAATTTTGAGATATAAATTCTTAGAAGAGTAGAAGAAATATTCTGAGGTAAACTAGATTTCTTTTCCCATATTGTGCCTGATTTAGGTGTGCCAAATTTCTTGTTTACTGCAAGGATACTTAATTTTGGGGGTCTAAGTATTCCCTCTATTGATGCAAATTGCAATTTCTCCTCATCTTAGATGGTTTTCATGTGTTACTAGAGCTGAAATAAGTGGCTAGTCCTCTAATGATCAGCCTCTTGGTATATATTATGGTATATACCTTTGCACATAAATGAGATTGTTCTTTAGCCAGTCTGTCTGTGGGCCTTTTCAGTATGATAGGACCTGTTGGAACATATATTAATGCTCCAGTGACTTTGGCAGGACCTTTCTTTGACTATTTTAGAGTAAAATGACTACCTTTAAATTTAGGGAAAGAAAGATGGTTTCCATGTACATGTTTCCTTGGCCTTAATAATTGAAAGTAAAGCAGGTGTGTGTGTGGGGGAGAGGGGGGTGTGTGTGTGTGTGTGTATGCACATGCATATGTGTGCACGTGAGAATAAAAAGACTAATTGATAACCTATAATCCTTTTTATTACTTGACATCCATATTCATTTTATCTGGGCCCCAAACTTTTTGACAGTTCTCTCATTTTTGATTTTTGTATAGTAGATACTATAGCAGTAGGGTCTTGCCATTCTTCTTATACATAGGCAGTTCTATTTGTTCTAGGCCCTTGGATCAATAATGATTGATAATTTCCACTGTTATAGGTAGCCTTTTTGTAATATTATATGCCACATCATCAGTTATATCAAAAGTTTTTTTGGATGATGTAGATTTTATGGAGGATACTTTTTTTCTTTAGGGTGTAGTTTTTGTTTCGGTTTTTTTTGGGTGCTCCCCCCCCCCATTAATATGATGTCCTGATGCCCATACCTTAGAAGAGAATCTATTTAGTTATAAACGAATACAGTTAAATAGAATAGTCTAAGATAATGACCCATTGACAATTTCTAGCAATAATATGCCTCATTCTGCATTGCTTCTCTTTTGAGAAGAGATAAATATATGTTTTGTCCTCAGGCCATTGGAATCAAGAGTGGCTGTTGTATTGATCTGAATTCTGATATCTTTATTGTTTTTTTCCTTTACATTATTGTGGTATTTGTGCAGATTGTTGTCTTCTACTTCTAAAAATTTTATTTTGAACTTAAACATCAAAAAAAAAGAGAACATTTCCATACACACATTAGAACATGAAAGAGGATTCTATATGAAACTGATTCTCTACTTTGCAGTAGTTGTTTTTTTTTTTAAACTATGTAATAAATTCTACATGGTATTTTCAAAACTGTTTTGCTTATCTGTGCTTCCTCCTGAACTTCTGTTCCTTTTTGTGCATTAAAAAAAGTTAAATTTTTTTTTCTGGCATCACTATTGCCAATTCCTTTCTTCCTCACTTTCTTCTGTCCTCCATTAGTTGAGAGAAAGTAAAGAAGGAGAAAAAACCTTGTAATAAATGCAGTTAAACAAAGCACAAAGACATTAAAAAAAAAAAAAAAAGATTTGCCGATTATTTGTGTACTACTTCTTTGTGAGGAGATTGGTGATGTGATTCATCAGAGGTCTCTTGGACATGTTGGTCATTGTTTGCATCTGTTTTTTAAATCTTTCAAAATTTTTCTTTATAAAGTTGTCCTTATATAAATTGTTCTCCTAGTTCTTGCATCAGTTTATACTACCTGGATTACCTACAATTATTTCTCTTGTCATTTATATTCCATGATTTATTTAGCCTTTTTCCATTTGTCTAAGAGGCAATCTAAGACATCCCCTTAGAGTCTTGTTCTTTTCTTTTTCATCCTCTTTTAACTGTCCATTTAGGATCAAAAGGTTTATTTTGCTTCCAATGCTTTCCCTTTCCCCATCTCTGCTTTTTCCTCCTGTTGAGTTTGATGTATTTTATTGGAATCTGAGAAACAGAGCAGACAGACACACACATACACGCACACAACAGACACAGAGAAAAAAGAGAGAGACAGAGCAGATAGAGATATTGAGAGAAAGACACAGACATAGAGAAAGAGGGAGGAAAGAAAGAGGGGCTTTATGCTAAGGCCAAGATGTGTCCCTTGCTGTAGTTTTAGGTGTTTTAACTGGCCATGTTTGTTTTTGCTCTTGATCCCCTAGGTCCTTGTGATAGCCTGTTCCTCCTGTCATTTGCCCTGCCTGTATCGTTAAGATTCAGAATACCAGATCTTTAGGGTTTCTCTGGTATCACAGTTTTAGAGAACTTAGAACCCTTGAGACCCCCTGTCCCATCCTGATCTCAGTTTGAGCCCTGTAGCATTGTCTTGCTAATTTCTGGCCACATTGTTGCCCTCAGGGCATCCAAGTTCCTCACCATGGGGCTTTCTCAGGGGAATTCTCTGCCTTTGTTGCTTCTGGTCATAGAATCGTGTAATTGCTTGGTCTCTGGTCATATTGGTACTAACCATGAACTGTGCTCTCATGCAGTTTCCCCCCACATTGTACATATATGCAATGATTTTTGGTACCTGCAAATATTTTACTTATTCAACTTTTAGGTTTTAGTTACTGACTTGGAACTTTGTGCTTATCCCAAAGCTTTGGATTTGGGGAGCTAGGGAAGTGTGCATAGCAGTCTCACCTCTTTGCTAGACATATATTGTGTGATGGAGTTGACACATGAAATAGTAACTCTATTACAAAACTGTGTTGTGGCTTAGGAATTTGGAGCAGGGAAAGAGTAGAAGAGGTGCAGAATATTTCATAGTTTCAGTTCATAGAACTTAGGGTAAGCTTTGAAATACAGGTAGAATTAGTTGAAGTGAAGTTCAAGAGTGTGTATTTTAAGCAGGGAAGTATATAAAAGCAAGGGAAGGAACAAACATGGTATGCTTATATTCTGTTGAAAGTGAAGAATATATGTTAGAATGCAATAGAAATAAGGTAGAATAAATTAATTGGGAACTAGAATTTGAAAGGCTTTCAAAATCAATCTGGAATAACTTTTGAAAACCTGGAGTCACTTCTATTTTTCAGTGAAGCATTTGAGAAAACTCTTACAGCATATCTTGGATAAATAGTTACTGATTTCTCCATTTGGTCTCTTTTTAAAAAATAAACAATTCAATTATTTTAGAATAAGCTTATCTTGAAGTCCTTGAAATTAAAAAAAAAAAAAAGAATTTTGAAAACTATTTCAACATGTTTTCCTTTGTAATTCTGTGTATTTAAAAACATTCTGAGAAGGGATCCCTTATATATACTAGACTGCCAGAAAGGTTCATGATATAATAAAGGTTATGAACCCCTGATGTGGAATATTATCCTTTGTATGTAGAATATCGCTAACTCCTTAAATGCCTTAAATACCCCTGTCACCAATTTATATAAGAGATTCATGGACCCAGAGTCAGAAAAACAAAGTTTGAGTTTAAGATTTATTTCTTATTAACTATAGAACCTAGATGAGTCACTTATCCCATTTTATAGATGAGATGAGTGGGGCCCAGAAAGGTTAATAGTCCTTGACTACTTATCTCATAGGACTCCTATAACGAACAAATGAAAGAATATACATAACATGCTTTTTGATTCTAAAACACTATGTAAGTATATGCTATTTTATCATTATTATTGTTATCAGTGAAAGCATTTCCTCATTTCCTGAAATTTCATAGCTATAAAACCAGATTTGGTGAAATTTTGCTAATTAGAATTTATGTAAGGATTTATCAATAATGAAAAGAAAAATTTGTTGATGAAAGAGATACATAGTTTCAAGTTCTGTAGGAAATGCCTTGGCCTTTTGACTCCAATCAGCACAACTGATTTGACAATTTAATTTTTCATATCTTGCCATGTTGGAAAGATTTTTTTCTTAATACCAAATTGTTCAAAATAAACTGCTCTTGAACTTAAGATGTGTTTCTAAAATTAGAGAAAAAAGACACAGCATGTTGTATAGAAAAGGTCTTGAAGTGAAAAGACCTGAGAAGTTATTTTCCTTCCCTTTCACTAATTCTGTGCCTCAGTTTCCTCATCTGTTAAATGTGGATAATAATACTTGTACTGACTACCTTCTTTCCCCACAGGATTCTTTACAAAATGTTTTATAAATCTTAAAGTACTATATAAATATGAACTATTATTATTTCTTTGAAGGAATAAAGTATAATTAATTATACTCTGAAAACTTAGATCAGTTGTAGGCTATAACTATATTTACCTAGAAATAGACTGAATAACTGTTGTATCTAGAGAGTAGTATTAACAAAAGGTTAATGCTAATGAATGTTCTCATTCACAGTAGCTCTGGAAGTTCTCTGTTCTCTGGAAGAACTGTGGAAGACTGTTTGCTAAGGCATGAGGGGTTGGATCTAAATTAGTAGTGGGAATACAGAAATAATGGATTTTGGAAATATTAAAGTATATGGCCCATAGGAAGCATGGTATAGTGGTAGGAGCATTTGGAGGACCTCAGTGCAAATCTTAAGTCTTCCACTTACTCTATCTATATGTGACAGCAACAAAGCTCTCTGGGTCACCATTTCCTTTTGTATAAAGTGAAAGGGTTAAATAGTATCCCTGGTCTCTTTTAATCCCAAATCAGCACAGTGCTTTGCATATAAAAGATGCTTAATAAATGTTTGTGGAATTGCATAAAATCATATCAGATTTATCATTTATGGGCCAAATTTGGGGGTAACAATTTAGATGACTATCGTTGGATCTGTAAGATATTTGAAACCTTTGTCTTCATCTAAAGGAGACACATGATTAAGGGTAGGAATTATGTGCAATCTAAGTAACTTCGATCCAACATCATCACTCTTAACTTGGGCCTCCTTTTCTTCCCCCTTCTCTAAGGAACGACCACCAAAATCACCACCATCCCAATGACTTCCAAGCCCAATGTGATTGTTGTACAAAAGACCACAGGAAAAGGAACGACCATTCAAGGCCTCCCGGGCAAAAACGTTGTCACAACATTGCTAAACGCTGGAGTAAGTAAGAGCTTGACCTGCAGGCTCCGCAATCCACCGAGGATCTTAAAGGGCCAGCTATCCAAATATTTGCTTAAAGAAGTCAAAATCCCATGATGGCTTGGACTTTTGATTCCCCACTGCTACACTGTAATAACTATAAAGACACCACCTATGGATGCCATTTTTCATAGTAATTTCTAAAGTCCATTGATTATTGCTATAGTGATTCTGCAGCAGCCTCCTAGATTATGAAGTATGAGTCCTGGTTTCACAGGCTTTGCTTGTTTCCAGACAGAGAGTCTCATGGGCCTAACAGCATAGCAACTGTTCTCAGAGGGCATCTTTGTGCCTGGGTGTGACCAGTGGCCAGGTGGAGGAGGAAGGAAGGCCTGGGCAGGGAAAATGAAGTATTTGAATGACAGAGGCTAGAAGAAACACAGAAACAGGGGTTGAAAGATGGTCAGAGATGTAGAGAGATACCAAGAGATAGACAGCCTCAGAAAGAAGAGAAGTATAGGAAAGAGATATGGTATGGTCAGAGACACAGTCCCACAAAGAGGAGAATTGTGAGAAAGCAGCCCTGGCTGGGCCCGAGACCACATCAACTCTGAGCACAGAACTCAGACCTCCCTGGGCTATATTTTATCAGTCACAATTCCTTTTTAATTCCCAATAGGGTTTCATGCTAATTCATGTGTATAATATTGGAAGAGCCAATGCAAATTTGGGCTTTATGACAGCTAGTATCCAGATCAAGGGAGATAATAGCCTTTCAGTGCTTTGGTCCTGATCAGACCATATCTGAGTAATTATGTCTAGTTCTAGGTACCATATTAGATCAGTTTTTGACAATGTAATTGGCTTTCTTAGGGAGTATTGAACTCAATACTAGAAGTCTTCAAGCAGAGGTTGCTGAGAAACTATTGGGGATACTGGAGAATATTTTTCCTCAGGTTTGGACTGGTCAACTCTGACAGTCCATAATTCTAAAATGTAATTAATTAGGAAAGATTTGGTTCTGTCTCCTTATTGTTTACTTTTTATGGGCTAATCCAAAAGGTTGAGTAAATGAGAGACTAAATCTGGCTTGATATAATAAGGTGCACTTAAAAGGTTTAGCCTTAAGATAGCACTTATCAATCATGGGTAGAAAATAGAAGATAATAGCTTCTTTAAATAGAAAATAAAGAATTTTTCAGGCATAACATTAATCTTGAGTGAGACAACTAGCAGTCAGACATTAACTTTTATTTTATATCCAAGGAAACTGAAGTTGTGATTTGTCTGAGTCTCTCAGAAGTTAAGGAAAATCAGAACCTAACTAGTATTTTATCTGTTAGAGTTTCTTTCTTATTCTAGACATTCAGATTTTCATGATAACCTCATTTGTCTTATGTCTAAAGCTTGGGTTTAAAAAAAACTGTATTAGTATAGAATAGAGAGGGAAGGTATGGATAGATAATAGTTTCTATGAGAAATTCTTGTTAGTTCTAGAGAACTGAAAGCTCAAAATGCTTTAACAGTTGTATTAGTCAATTATACTAATGTGATGTTAGAATACGTTAATACAGTATATTGTCCAGGATATCAGTTCTAAGTTCACATTTTAGGAAAAGCAATGACAATCTAGATTTCATTCAAAGGAAGGTGACCAGGATGGTTAGGAGACTGGATGACCAATACTGTAAGAGAAACATTGAAGGAACTAAGGATATTTATGCTGGAGAGGACTTAGGGAAGGCATGATCATTATTAAATAGTTGAATGGCTTTTATGCAAGAGAAGGTTAGATTTGTCCTACCTGGTTCTGGAAAGCAAAACTAGGAGCGGTAGATGAAAGTTGCCGAGAGATTTCTACTTGATATAGTCAAAGGAAAAACTGGTTCACAGTTATAACTGTCCTAAAATAGAATGACTTGCCTCAGAAGGTAGTGAGTTTCCCCATTCCTGGAGGCCTTCTGGTGGAAGCTGATTAATCACTATAGAGAATATAGAGTGAACTCCTGCTAGGGATTACACTAAATGTCCCTCTGAGATCTTGGAGAACTCTCTGTTTCTCTGATTCAGTTGAGTATTTGAGGAAATGCATCAATCCTTTTTTTTTTTTTCTTTTTTAATGTAAAACAATATGGGAGGGATGTTCAATCAAATACTAATTCCTTCATTCTGCAAATAGTGACTGAGCCCTTACTGTGTGCACACAGGATCCATTGGTGCTATGGGATTAGGAAAATATGTTTGATACAGGCCCTGATAAGAAGTTGCTAATAGTATACTATGAAGTCACTTTTGTAGTTGTATGGATCCAGAAGTATTGTAATGTGAAATTTTTCCCTGGATCCCATGACTTCACTAGGATATTGGGGGCACCAAAGATGTGAGAGCTCTTTGTGAATTCTGTGACTTCGGACTTATGGGTAGTAGCCACTTGATATCCATATTAGGAATACTCATATAACATGACTTGGGAGGGACAAGATTAGCATCCATGTGTAAATAGGCTTTCCACTAAACATCCTGCAAGTTCACTTTGAGTGGATATAAATGGCTGTCTGTATTTGGACAAGATCCCCCTGGCCTAAAATAATAGGTAATTGTACTCTTTGGAAATGAGTAGATACCTACATATGTGCTATATCACATATACCCAAAGTTATTTCAGTAAAGATTGCTCTGTTTGTGTATGTATATGCTTGACAGAGAGAGAGGGAGTGGTTGGAGGTTGGGGGTGGAAATGCATGGCAATAACTTTTGATACTTTAAAAAAATAACTAGCAACTAATTAGTGCTTTTGAGCCTCATAGTCAAACACATTGTTTTTGTTAACCTTTAACTCTGAAGCATGACATAGTGGAAAGAACACTGTACTGGGAGCTTGGAGACCAGAGTTCTAGTTCCACATTTAGTATTAATGTGATTTTAGGCAAATCTCCAGGCCTTTTCTTGGCCTTGGTTTTTCCTTCTTTAAATTTAGATAATTGCACCAGTTGATCTCTTAATGTTACTTCTGACTTTTAAATCCTCTATTCAGTTTAAAAAAAAAAATCTTTATTTACAGATCTTTCAAATTTTATCAAAATAGCAGTTTAGTTCCTAGGCTTGCAAGTTAAAAATGAAGAAGCAAAGTTTAAAAAATGAAGACAAAAGTAAAGATCAAGACAAATGTGGTGATCTGTGGCATCACATTTTTCATGTTTTTAAAATTTCAAATAAGAAAACAGTTTGGTTAGGTTTTTCTTGTAATAAAATCTAAAAAAAATGTCACTGAAGCTGTGAATAACTTTGGAATACATTTGGCTTTGGTCTGTGGAGGGAAAAATGGTGACAAGAGAATAGTGGTAAATTCTTTAGTGGTCATATTCAGAATGTCCTGGTGATACCTACACAAAGGAAGGAAGTATCTTGAGTTTTTCCTTGGACTCCTTCTAGGGTTCTAACCTGGAAGGACAGTAGCCCATCTGCTTTTGTTTTCATTTTTCCTATTTTGTTCTATCCAGATAGTCTGCTTTTGGCTCATTATAATTTTATGTGGCCACAAAAGAGCTGGAAGAATATCATTCTCCATTCATGAATTCATCATTCTATCACTGCCTGAGACTTAGAAAGCTGAAAGGGCACTTGATGTAGAATCACAAGACAGGGACCAGATCCCCCAGCTCCAGCCTCTGTTAATTCCTCAGTTTACAAAATAAAAAATGTACTATCTACTTCAGAAATATTATGAGGAAAAAGCTCTGTAGACTCTCAAGTGGCATAGTGATTTGTTCACTAGAAGCCTCTAGATGGCATAGTCTATAAAACACCAGGCCTGGAGAAAAGAAGACCTGAATTACAAATCTAACTTCATTCTCTTTTTAGCTTTGTGAGCCTGGTCAAGTCATTTTACCTCTGCCTGTCTCAGTTTCCTCCCCAGTAAAATAGAGGGAGTAATAACACCTACCTCACAGGGTTGTTGTGAGGATCATATGAGATAATAATTGTGAAGTGCTTAGCAAAGCACCTGGCGTACAATAAGCTCTCTCTAAGTCTTAGTTCGGAGTATTATTCTTAGCTATCACACTTAGTACAATTTAGCCTGACACATGATAAGTGCTTTATAAATGCTTGTTTCCTTCCTTTCATTTTTTCATTGTAGCACTCCAGTGATAACTATCCATTATCTAGATATTCAGTGTGTTTTCCCTTTGGGTAGGGAACATTTAATCAGGATTTGTTCTATGTCTAATACTTTTTATAACTGGCATGCTGTATAGTATAGTGTACAATGTATTTTAATTATGAGAATATGAGAAAATTCTGCTTTATTTCTTTATATTATTTTTCCCCCCTCTGGTATTTTTATTTTTATTTTTTTATTAATTTTATAATTATAAAAAATTTTTTTGACAGTACATATGCATGAGTAATTTTTTAAAATAACATTATCCCTTGTATTTCTTTATATTAACTAGAGCCTGTTAATTGGGCAATGGATAATTTTGGACATGTCTCTTTGACACATTATATGACGTGATTTCTTTCAGTGTGGGGAAATAGAATGGATACAAAAAACCCAAGTTATCATTCCAGCTTTGCCATTTATTAGCTGTTTGAATGTGGGCAAACAGGTTAACCTCTTTTCAGTTCTAGCTTCTTCATCTCTTAAATAGGGATATTGAATATTTTTCTAGCCCAGCAGTGTTGTGGTGAGGATCAATAAGTCAGTGCATATAAAACTATTTTGAAAACTGTCAAGTATTATATGAACATAAGGTATTAATAGTCTTATTATAAATTCATCCTTCGATCAGTAAGCATTTATGAGCAGCTAAGTGATATAGCGGATAGTATACTATGCATGAAATCAGTCAAGTTCAAATCCTGCTTCAGACGCCTACTAAACTATGTGATCCTAGACAGGACAACAAACTTCTTTTAGACTCAGATTACACATCTTTAAAATGGGAATGATAATAGCATCTAATTCACAAGATTATTGTGCAAATCAAATGAGATTTTATATATAAAAATATATAATATACAGGATGCCTTGTATAGTACTTTAAGGCCTACAAAGAGATTTTTTTTTTTTTTATATATTAGTATGTGTACTACTGTGTATTGTGCTAATCACTAGGGATACAAATACACTAATGAAACTATTCCTGTCTTAAAGCTTATATTCTGTCATCCAAATAAAGGAAGCTATATCATAGGTTGAAGGAGTCTCTTCCTGCATAGGAAGATTCTCAAATCTCAAGAGAGTGAAGACATTTGGCCAACACTCCATTTTTAGGAAGTGCAGAGCTAGGCATTATACCCAGATCTCCTGACCCTAATCAGAGCTCTTTCCACTGCATTGCTATAAGGGTTAGGAAGAAAGAGCTCTGTAAACCTTAGCGCTCTACAGATGTGAGAAGTAGCTATTAATAATGTCCTTTCTAACAATATTCATTCAAATTCGAACAAATGGTTGAGTGCCTGTTTATGTGCAAAATGTATATCTTGGTGTTGAGATGCAAAGATATAAAGGTAAAGTTGAATTGCTTACCTTAAGTTGCTTACATTCTAGTACATCTCTAAGTACGTGAGATTATACATTTAAATTGCTGTCATTCAGAACAATCCAATAGTATATATAGTAACTATGCAGACAAGATGCAGGAAGTCTTTAGGAGGGAGTGAGCATTCATATCAAAAGAAGTGGGAAAATCTTCATTGCAAGTTAGTGCTCAAGCCAGCAGGGGTAATATTTTAACAGGTTGAAATGGAACTAAGACATTTGGTATAGAGAGTGAAAGATTTGAATTAGAAATGATGCAAAATTTTTTTTTTTTTTAATTTTTATTTTATTTTATAATTATAACATTTTTTGACAGTACATATGCATGGGTAATTTTTTACAACATTATCCCTTGCACTTACTTCTATTCAGATTTTTTCCCTTCCTCCCCCAAACCCCTCCCCCAGATGGCAAGCAGTCTTATATATGTTAAATATATTACAGTATAATTTAGATACAATATATGTGTGTAGAACCGAATTTTTTGTTGCACAGGAAGAATTGGATTCAGAAGGTAAAAATAACAGTTTACATTCATTTCCCATTGTTCCTTTTCTGGATGTAGCTGGTTCTTTCCATCATTAATCAATTGGAATTGGATTAGCTCTTCTCTATGTTGAAGAAATCCACTTCCATCAGCATACATCCTCGTACAGTATCATTGTTGAAGTGTATAATGATCTTCTGGTTCTGCTCGTTTCACTCAGCATCAGTTGATGTAAGTCTCTCCAAGCCTCTCTGTATTTCTCCTGTTGGTCATTTCTTATAGAACAATAATATTCCATAACATTCATATACCATAGTTTACCCAACCATTCTCCAATTGATGGACATCCATTCATCTTCCAGCTTCTAGCCACTATGAAAAGGGCTGCCACAAACATTTTGGCACATACAGGACCCTTTCCCTTCTCTAGTAGTTCCTTGGGGTATAAGCCCAGTAGTAGTATGGCTGGGTCAAAGGGTATGCACGAAATGATGCAAAATTTATAAAAGTATGTAAAGAACATTGTCATTCCTACTGTTTTAGAAAAGACAATTGATAACTGGAGTACATCCAGAGAAAAGTGACTAAGGTCATCAAGATACTCAAGGCCACAACTTGGGAGGATCAGTTGAAGGAACTGGGAATATTTGATTTAGCAAAGAAACAACTTAAGGGGGACATGGTAGCTGTCTTCAAGTATTTGAAGGACTGTTCTGTGGAAGAATTGGAGTTGCCCCAATTGCCTCTACAGTACAGAACTGGGAGTATTAGGTGGGAGTTACAGAGAGGAAGACTGACTCGATATGAGGAATTATGTCCTAATAGTGTTGTCCAAAAGTAGAGCAGGTTTACCTCACCAGAGGTCTTCAGGCAGAGGTTGGAACATCACTTGTTGGAGATGCTATGAAAGGGGTTGTGCAAATTGAGGGGTTAGCAAGAGATGCTAGTTACCTTCTGAGCTCTGTTCTAGCAGTGCTCTGATTTTGTGAACATCTCAAATTCAATTCAACTCATTAAACATTTTTTGAGCACCTAGTATGTGCAAAATCCTATGCTAAGCCTAGATATACAAAGATATATGTGATCCAGACCCTGTTCCTGAGGATTTATCATCAGTAAAACTGGATATTGTATAGCACATGGCAAGGAACTGTGTGAAGTGAAAGCTGAACAGGTAGGTTGGGACTAGATTATGGAAAAACTTTGTCATTGTAAAACACTGTGCTGTGCTTCATAATATTTTTGTCTTTTCCCTTCTCCTGTAAAGGTTCAAATCTAATATGCAAACTTCGACTTTGCTTTAGGGGGAAAAGACCATTCAGGCAGTGCCAGCAGGAGCAAAACCAGCTATCATCACTGCTACCAGACCCATCACAAAAATGATTGTGACTCAGCCAAAAGGAATAGGCTCTACAGTTCAGCCAGCAGCTAAAATCATCCCAACAAAAATTGTTTATGGGCAGCAAGGCAAAACACAGGTATGTAGGTCAAATACTATAATTTCATTTTTATAATTTTTCTCTCTTGGGGTCAGAGATATCCAAGAATTCAAAAGTTTCTACCATATCCAACATTCCAACATTTGCGTCACAGTGAAAAGAGCTCTGGATTTGTCATCAGAATATGGCAGTTCTTATTCTTGGTCTGCTGCTTTGTGTCATTGAGCCATTTACTTTTCTGTGCCCTTGTTTCTCACCTGTAAAGTGAAGAGATTGAACTAAATGATCTCCAAGATCCTTTCCAGTTCTAAATCTTCTATCCAAGTAAATTACTAAGTTGTGGTTGGGTCCACTAAAATTTATATGTGATTTTTTTTTTTTTCCCCTTAAAGATAGTATGTCTCAGCCTTTTAGATTGGTTCCCATAGCTTTAGATATTTGTGTTTTCAGGAATGTGCTGTTGAGTAGAAAAGGGGAATCTCATCCCATTGGAACCAACTTTGATGGTGGTTGGACATATAAAAGGTTGTTATGAGGATACAGATCTTCAGCCCCTCCAAAATAAATTTTAGCATCTTAATTTTGGTTTCTAGGATATCCTTGCTTCCTCAAAAGAACCATGATTTTGTCTATGTGATTATGACTTCAATAGATGCTAATCATATCTCCCCAGTCTTCCTAGATAGTCATCTTTGCTTGCTGTGAACAGATGTATGCATTGTCAATTCACCCACCAGTGGTTCTCCTTTCTTCCCAGAACTAGGCCAATCCTTACCTCACAAACACACTATCCATTGCTTGGCCAGTCATTGAAGCAAATCCCTTCAGAACATTAGAGGATGGTGCTTTTTTTTCTTTAAAAAAAGGCATATTAATGAAAACAAATTTTGCCAAATGTCTAAATATGATTTCAAGATGCCTGGAAAGTTTCAAAGGCAAAATGAAAAGAATGGTATCAAAATTGGATCAAGAGAAGCATAGAAGTGACATTTACATGGCATTCTACAATTCCTGGAGCATATTATTAGGAATCTTGATTACTTATATGAGATGTGTTATTTGTTATTTGTTTTCTGTCTTTGAAATACAGAATAAGTTACATTCCCCTAATTTTGTATGAATTATGCACAAAACCCATTTGGTACTTTAATTTTTATTTAAAAAAAAAAAATCAAGGCTAGCTCAGACTTCTTAAATATATGCTTAGCTCTTTAAAGAACTCCAAAATTGCAACTGGACACATTTTTATCTTTTTTATAGGTTCTTATCAAACCCAAACCGGTGACATTTCAAGCCACAGTTGTTAGTGAACAAACAAGACAGCTTGTAACAGAAACCCTCCAGCAAGCCTCCAGGGTTGCTGAGGCTGGGGCTGCCTCTGTTCAGGAGGTGAAGGAAGAACCACAGAACTATACAGACAGTAGCTCCTCTTCCACCGAATCCTCCCAAAGCTCCCAAGGTAAGAGCTGTTTCACTTCCAGGTTCTCTTTTTTTTCATTAGTCTTAGTGAACTTCAGCTTTCTCAGCTCTGAAGTGGGATTACTGCTTTTTCCCTTCCCACCTTAAAAGCTTATGAAGACCAAAATGAAGTACTATTATGCATGCTAATGAAAACTGCTTGCATAGATTTTTAAGCTGTTAGATGATAAATAAAATTGGCTTTTACTACTCAAAATAAATGCATTCAGTATCAAAGCTGGGAAAAAACAAAAACAAAAACAAAAAACATAGAAAACATGTAATCCATCTTCCTCCTTATAGAGATGAGCCTCCCTTCAGAGAAAGGAGGTGACCAAGAGCATTGCCAGGAGCCTGGGTCTCAGCCAGGAGCCAGTCTTGTCCTTTTACTGAATCTCATTTTCTTCCCTGCTTCAATAAAGATAGAAAACTTGATGAGATCTGTCCCTTAGAGCTGTTTGGAGAAAAAGCCTTTGAGTCTTTAATGACTGACCAGATGAGCTGCTGTTTGTGTGAGCTTTCAGGTTCCTTGTATGAGCTGGGACTAGAACCTGGCTCTTTGCTTTCCTTGCCTGGATCTTTCCAATGAATGTAGTCTTTCGGAGAGATGAGAACAGGTTTATTTTTTGTCTTTCTCTCTGTAATGTGCATGGTATATGATAAGCCCTTCACATGTAGTCAACTAACTGAATTGAGTTGAATTCATAGATTGATAGAGCTAGGAGGTAATTTATTGAGTCCAACCTCTTCATTTTACAGATGGGAAACTGAGACTCAGAGATTTACTCAAGGTAATATTACTATTTAGTGGCAGAGACAGGATTAGAACCCAGGTTTCCTGTCTCCTAGTCCTGGCCTCTTGTCTCACAGTCTAAATTGGTCTTAGCCTTTATCTTACTGTTATCTTGTCATGGTTTTTAATCTAAGTATTTAAAATTGTTTCTTAGAAGCTTGGGGTTTTCTTAGAGGGCATGGGGACCTCAGTCTATTCAACATGTTTGAATGTTTGATAAGAGGCAAGATCACTGAATGTTAAGAGTTGGAAAGGAGCCTCAAGAGATCATCTAGTCCACCCCTTATTACAAATGAACAAACTACAGCCCAGAGAAGGGGACAGACTGGCTCAAGGTCACAGAGCTAGACATGATCCCATGTGAATGGATAATGAGTTTAATGAAACTTCTCTCCTTTCCTGGACAATACTTACCAAGGAATTTTGAAATTTTAGACATATTTTGACAGGTTTTTTCTTATCTATTTAGAGACATAATTCCCAAATGATTAGCATTAAATCTATTTTCCTGTCTGTTTGAGAGGAGAATTGATGCTATTTGAAGCCATTATTCTGGGACCTGAGAAAGGATAAGTCTGACCGTGGATGAGGAGTGAAAGAGGCAGACGTTTGAGCAAGTTACATAGAAATATACATCTTGAAAAGTCAGAAGTCTGTACTGACTCCAACTTGCTTCTTGAATCAAATTAAATTCCTAATCATAATCTTAAAACCTTTTAGCAGCCTCTCACTCCTTATGTAAGTCTGCCAGTTACCAAAATCCTCCTGGCTCCATTGTGCCCATGTTTAGATCTTCTGGTTCAGCAATGCAATGTAATAGAAAAAGGATTCTAAGCTTAGAATCTGGCAATTAAATTTGAATCTTAGCTCTGCCACTTGCCTTGGGCAATCAGTTCCACTCTCTTGGTATTCCAGATCAGAAGTGTCAAACATATGGCCTTCAATACTCTTGATCATGTCCCAAATCAGATTAAAATATAATTGAAACAATATTTAACAAAATACAATCAAATATAGATAATATTCCTTGTGAAAACTTAAGTATGCAGCCTTCAGGGATCTTTATGTAATTGGCCGTAATTTCTATTTAAGTTTGACACCGCTGGATTAGATGATCTCTAAAATCCCTTCTAGCTTTGCATTAGATAATCCTAATGGTTTAGTGGGAAGTGCACTAGCAGTGGAGTCAGAAAAACTGGAATTGAATCTTTGTCCTAACACTTTCTATTTCAATGGGCAAGTTGCACCATTCCTCATCTGTAAAATAGAAGAAAATCCTTCCACTGCCTACTTTTATGTTGTGAGAAATGTACTTTGCAAACCTTAAATCACTCTAGAAAATGGAAAAAAAATTTGGGGGCGAGATAATCTGCTTTACTCATTCCTGTTTCTCTTAGAGACATCACTTTAAATCTTGTTGTGTCTTGTCACTTCTTCTCTTTTCCCAACCATACGGATCCCTTTCTTTAAACCATTTCTGAGTAATTTCTGGAATATGAAGTCTTCAAACATTTTCTTTTCCTGGCTCCACTATAACTTTATCATCTATTCACAACTACAATTGATTATATGCTTATTTTATGTGATGTGATAGAATATTGATAATCCAGCAAATATCTTCTGTATTTTGTCATATGCTGGTATTTAGAAATACATAATAACTTCTTCCCACCTTTCCAGCTTTTTATACAATATGGTGATAATGAACTCCTTGATGTTTCTTCTGATCCTTTGCATTCTTATTGATTGTTCCCCAGGCCTAGAATTTTGTTCCTCCTCATCTCTGCCTTCTGGCTTTCCTGGCTTCCTTCAAATCCCAACTAAAATCCCATCTTTTGTAAGAAGTCTCTCTCTATTGATTATCTTCAACTTATACTCTAGATATCTTGTCTTACAAAGTTGTATGTATGTTCTCTTCCCCATTAGATTGTGAAATCTTAGAGATAAGGGACTATTTTTTCTTTTCTTTATATCCCCAGCCCTTTGTACAGTACCTGAAACATAGTAGGCATTTAATAAGTTCTTGTTAGTTTGACTAGCAAGCAAACTGTTTTCCTATATTACTTATATCTTGTATTTAATTTTTAAATTAGATAATAGTAATAAAATTTTAGAATTGAAAGGGACCTTAGAGGTAAGTTAATCGAAACCACACCTGGAGTATGACTATCCCGTTGGCTTTACCAGCAAGTAGATATCTTAAAGATCTCTAGTTAGACAGAACTCACTATAGTATCTTTGGTAAGAAACCAATCTACCTTTGTAATAAAAGCTTTTCTTCTGAAGATAAAATAAATTTTAAGTTTCCCACGTGGGAATTAAAAGGAGAATTGAAAATTCCTGCATCTACATACTATATCATCTTGGCCTTTATACTCAAAATCAGTGATTTTCAAATACAAATTTTTCATTTACAGGTAACTCTTCTACACTTTGGAAAAATATCTCTCATTTTTTTTTTTGCATTTATAGTATTTCAAAATTCTGAGTTAATTGATTTTTCTTTTTTTTTTTTTTTTAATTTATTTATTATATTTGCCATTAGCTTGCTATGTGATCTTAGGCACTTGTGTTAGCTTTCTTTTGGCTTCATTTTCTCCATCTGTAAATTGAATGTGTTATACTATGATCTCTGAAGCGTCTTCTATCCCTGACATTGTGATTCCTTAATAGATTACTTCTTTGAAATGGTTTGTTTTTCCCACAGTTTTCATTTGATCATAAACTATCTAGAACATAACTGATGTCTCCCACTTCTGAAATCATCTTTGCCTAATTTTTCACTATGTAGAAGAGTACATAAGCATTCTGAATAATAGGAGTAGATATATTCTGACAAATAGGACCAGGGTCTTTTGACTTGTAATCCTATGTCCATTCTACTGTTTTTTCTTTGGAGCAGAGAGGATAGGGTAAGAAGGAGATTATATTTTTGATTTGAGAAAGGGATGCAACATGATACTATGGGAAGGACACTAGATCTGAAGTTAAGGAACCAAGGTTTAAATCTTGGCTCTGCTACTTAACATTTGTGTATCCTGAGCAAATAATTTTCTTTCCATGGATCTCAGTTTCCTCTTTTGTCAAATGAAAAGGATTGGGTCAGGTGGATCTCTAAAGTTCAACTTTAAATCATATGATTCTATGATGGCTGGCAGTTTTATAGAGAACAAATTAAATATTGTACTAATAGAATCACATCGGTCAGGAATTATATTCACCAAGTAGTTGAGTTTCCATTAGAAGTGATTTTCTTATTTTGCAAGTTTTCTAGACTCCAGGATTTTCCCTTTTATAAAGATCTCAACATTATTCCTAGAGCATAAGAACTTGACTTAAGCCTAGCTGTCCCTTGATTTCCCTTACACATTCTGGAATTTCAGTAATTGCTCTTGTGGCCCAAAAGAGAAGAATTTAAAGTTTATTCCTTGATTATTTCTTAGGGTTTCATAATGGCACCTGACTGTTAAAAGAATAACCAAATGAAGGATTAGGAGTTAGAGCCAAGATGGCAGAATAAAGTCAGGAAGCTGCTGAAGCTCTCCCAGTTTCCCTTGGAAAACACAGGAAGCCCAGGCTCTAAATAGAGTCTGGAATGACAAAACCTACAAAGAGCCAGAATGAAACAATTTTCCAGCTCAAGATAGGATGGAAGGACTTCAAGAAAGGTCAATCTCACTGGGATGAAAGGGGTGTGCAGATACCTCAGATATTGTCTAGGAAAGCCAGTAGGAGGGTCTTAATCACAATGAATCAGCAACTGAGATCCTTGGTCCTGACTGTAAAACAGCAGCCTCCAGTTCCAGTGCAGAAGACAAATTGCAAGCCTGGAAAACCAGGAAACAACCGGCAGGATTAAGTGAAGCTACCCCCAGTATTGTGAGCAAGATGCCAAACATAAGGGGCCCCTATGCTCAAAGCCAAGGTTCAAAGCAGCACAAGAAGGTTGAAACAGTGTCCCTTGAGCCCTGGAGCAGAACTTGACTTTAAAAGTTGTAAAATAGGAAAAAAAAAAAAACAATAAAGAAAGAAAATGAGCAAGAAATAGAAAAGCATTCTTAACCATAAAAAGCTACTATGGTAAGAGGGAAGATCAAAATACCACCTCAGAAGAGGATGAAATACTTACATGTGAAACCTCAAAGTGGGAATATTAATTGGTCTTAACCCCAAAGAGCCTTCTTGGAAGAGCTTATCAAAGATTTTAAGAATCAGAGAGATTTTTAAAAATGGGAAAAGAAATGAAAGGTATGTAAGAAAATGTCAACAGCTTGGAAAGGGGAAAAAATTTTTCATTAAAAAATACAATTGATCAAATGCAAAAAAAAAAAAAAAATCCATTGAAGAAAACACCACCTTTAAAAGTAGAATTAATCAAATAGAAAAAGAGATACAAACGTTAACTGAAGAAAATCATACATTGAAAACTAGAACTGGACTAATGGAAGCTAATGATTCTAGGAGGCATCAAGAGTCAAACAAACTGAAAGGAATGAAAAATGAAAGAAAATGTAAAACATCTCATTGGAAAAACAGCTGACCTAGAAAAATAGATCTAGGATAGACAACTTAAAAATTATTGGACTATCTGAAGGCTACGACCAAAAAAAAAAAAAAAAATGGATAGCATTCTACAAGAAATTATCAAGAAAAACTGCCCTGATATATTATTAGGACCAGAGGGCACAATTCTCATTTAAAGAATCCATCGATCACCTCTGAAAAGAGATCCCACAAGGAAAATTGTAAGAGATATTGCTGTAAAACTCCAGTATTATCATCTCATAATACTTCACACTGCCAGAAAAACAAACAAAGGAAAAAAAAAATCCACAGCAATTCAAGTATTAAGAAGCTGCAGTCAAGATTACCCAGCTCTTGCTAGCTTCTACATTAAGGAATCTGAGGGTCTGGGAATACTATATTCTAGAAGGCAAAGAACCCGGGATTACAATTAAAAATCTACTACTCAGTGAGATTGAACATTATCTTTCAGGGAGATAAGTCTTCAATGAAGTAGGGGACTTTCAAAAAAGATGCAAAATGAGGCTGAAGACTCCCTTGTTCTGTATGAAGCTACATTTGGTTTTCCTTCTCTGGCTATTGTATTAACATTTAGCTTGGTCTTTTAGTTGATCCCAGTGCTCTTATGTGGCATGGACATGGACATCCATCAGGTTCTGAGATATAAGCACAGAATACTAGAGTTGGAGTCATTGGAGTTTGAATCTTGATTCTGGTACTGACTTTATGACTCTGCCAAAGTAATTTCATCTCTTTGAACCTTATTATGCTCATTTGTAGAATGGGGATAGTTAGAGTTCATTTACCAACTTCACATGGTATTTTGGCAAAAACACTCTAGAAGTATAAGTTACTATTATTATTATTTGTTTTTATTGAACATTTATTGATTAGAGAAAGTATCTCATATTTTCCATTCAAGAAAAGATTTTATATTGCAAAACATAGATCTGAAATGACTTGTGGGCACTCACATTAGTATCTTGCTGTCAGTATTCCAGTTTTTGGTGCTGAGATAGTCTTAATATTCTCAAAATAAGTGAATTTTAATAATGAGAGATTAACCTTGAGCTAGGTAGGAATACATGAGAAGATGACAGAGACCCAGGCTTCATTACTTCCAAAAATGACCTTGACTTGGGCCCTCAGTTTCCTCATTCATAAAAATGAAGGAATTAAAGAGATGATCTCTAAGGTCCTTTCTATCTCTAGAATCTCCTTCCTTTTTGAAATACTGGTAAGGAAAAAAATATATGTGTAGCTCCCTAAATTATAGGGCATTTTCTCATGCAGAAAATCCCGAGTCTACCTTTGGTCAAGAGGATAAAGAAAGAAAAGGAGATAAGACTAAAAGAAGGTACTTTGGTGATATTCAGTTTGATCTGGTGTCTGAGAGTCTTCAAAGGTGTGGACTTAGGCATTTTGGGGCATTTAGGGATCCTTCTGGATCTAGGATCAATTATCTGGCAGCAATAGGGAAAGAAAAATTCAGAAACTGGAAATTGTGAATCATTTAGGAAAATCATGGTCAGCATAGAATTCAAGGGGTGCTAGAGACAAAGGTTTGGTGTGTTGAAATTGTCAGCATCAAGGTAGCAAGCAATGGGTCCTGACAAGGAAGACTGATTAGTGTCAAGAGCCAAAGTAAGAGTCAGTGACTCTGGGAAGACAGGTCAAAGGAAGATCCAATAATTGTGGATAAATAAACAACATAAAGGAGTTCTGTATTGGATTACTTGCTGTCTAAGAGGAGAGGGGAGGGAGGGAGAAAATTTTGCAACACAGGTTTTTGCAAGAGTGAGTGTTGAAAACTGTCTTTGCATGTATGTTAAAAATAAAAAGCTATTATTAAAATTTTTAAAATAATAATAATAAAAAGAAGAAAGGTGTTAAGCATAATTAAACTAGGACCATGTCCAAAGTGGTTTCCCTTGAGACTCCCAATAGGAAACAGCTATATTACCAGAGGTAGCTAGGAATACAATCCAGGTTGTGCTTTCTACTCAGGGGACTCTTTCAAGTAGCCATCAGCTTTAATTGGTGCCAAGCTTACCTACACATTTAGGAGATGCATAAAAATCTGACTAATAGACTAGGCAGGAGATGCTGATTGGGCTTTGCCATAAGTGATTACCCGAAAGAAAAAAAAAATGAAAATATGATTCTCTCCAGGTGAGCTTTATGACTCTTTATTGTTTCCTGGCAATTTGATTCAGTGGACATTTATTAAGTGCCTATTATGTACAAAGTTCCATATTAGACCCTGGGAAGAACTTGAATAAAATTAAATAAGCTGCCTTTCTACTCCAATGAAACTTATAATTGAATAATGCCAGAAATATTTTAATTTCTCGCTTTCCTAAATTATAAAACCACCTATTGTACTGAGCATTGGGAGAGAGGATCATAGAATCCTAGAATTGGATGGAACTTCCAACTGATCTAATTATACTCCAACTTGAAACATGAGTCCTATCTATGGTACTGTTGATAAGCAGTATTTCAGTGGTTATTTGAAAACTTCTTGTGATTGGAAAATCATCTTTGAAGCAGCCCCTTTTGTTTTTGGATAGCTTTTAGTTCTTAAGAAGTATCAAGCTGAAATATATTTCTGTATAACTTCTCCTCTTCTCCATTTTCTCCCACTTTTGCCTTCCACTGCTAAGCAGAACAAGCCTGATTCCTCTTCGTCATGACAACTCTTAAAATGGTTGAAAGCAGTTATTCTGTCTAATCTCAGTGTGCTCTTTTTTAAACACCATCCATAGTCCCTTCTGACAGTTTCAAATCCCTTTACCATTCTCATTGACAAGATATGATATAACAAGAGAAAAGTAATGACTTTTAACATATGACTCTTGAATTATAGTATTCTCTGTGTAAACTATGTGATTCAACATATGGCATTGTATAATCTTTTAAAAAATGTTGTTTGATGTAGACATTTCCTATGCTTTTCCTCTCCCACAGTTTCACTAATAGTTTAGTTCTCCTTCCATTTCTTTCTGTTTGGATATTTATAACACCTTCTACAATTAGATCATAATATCACTCTTTGCCAATCAGTATTGCTTTGTATTGCCATTAAATACTTGGTACAATAGTCAGAACATTCCATAGGTTAGAGATTTTAGACTACATGAAAAGAATTAGCCATAATGTAGTAAAAAGGGTCCAAGATTTAAAATAAAAGGATGTGGGTTTGAATATTGACTCAATATTATTGATATTCTTGGGCAAGTCACTTTAAGCTCAGGGTTTAATTTTCCATTTGTAAAATTCAAGAATCCATTTCTTGAATCAGTTAATCTCTGAGTTAAATTCTAAATATAAATCCTATGATCCCTGTATTATTGGTTCTCTCTTTGGAATTTTATATGTTCAATTTATTTAGAAGAATTGATATGAATTACATTTTGCACATGAAATTCAGAACCATTAGCATTGCTTGTAAATTTCAAATCTCCTATATTATCACATTATTTCAAAATTGCAAATAAAGGGAAGTTTTGCATCTTCAGAGGAGAATATGTAATATTTGAGTGTTATGGAAAAAATACCTTTTTTAAATAGATAACTATTTAAACTATCAAACTATCAAAATTATAATTACATTTTCCAGACCTTATTATGTGTTGATTTTGTTTAATTTTTCAGTATCTTTTTACCTTTTCTTTGCCTCATTTGGGAGCTTTGTGGCTTTCAGAAGTAAACGATACTTAGAAGATTGAAAAATTTGCCATTGTTTTCTTTTCTTTTCTTTTCTTTCTTTCTTTCTTTCTTTTTTTTAAATACCCCATCCCATGACTTGATTCTAAAGCCAGATCCTGTGGGATAGAGCTAATTTATCTGTCTCTTCTCTGCTTATCTGAATCCTGTGATTCCTTCAAGGTCCTTATAAGGCCTACCTCTCTGAAGCATTCAATTCGTCCCTCTTAGGTCTTGATGGTATAATTAGTTTCCCAGGGATCCCGCTTCCTTCTTGGAACCAATCATAGATCCTTACTTCAGGTCTTAGTGTTTTCTCTTTTACTAATTTCTGAATCTTCCCAGATTTCTCAGCAACTGAGGCCTCAAATCTTCTGACCCCTGAGATTTAGCTCCCTGAGTTCAGAGAATTGCTGTATCAGATTCTTAATTTCCTGTTCTTTCATCTTTTCTTATTTTCATCATAACCAGATGCCCAACTCTGAAGTCTTTTCTCTCTTTTCTAACTTCTGTAATTTCTACACAATATAGACAATGAGTATATTTCTAGAGTTCATTTCAAAGAAAAAAAATATGTTAGCTCAGAATATTTCAGAAGGGGTGTGTGTGTGTGTGTGTGTGTGTGTGTGTGTGTGAGAGAGAGAGAGAGAGAGAGAGAGAGAGAGAGAGAGAGAGAGAGAGAGAGAGAGAGAGAGAGAGAGAGAGAGAGAGAGAGAGAGGGAGAGAGAGGGAGGGAGGGAGAGAGGGAGGGAGGGAGGGAGGGAGGGAGGGAGGGAGACAAGAGCGAGAGAGCTTCTAAGCTATATTATCTTTAGTAACAGCTCTCTGGGTTGAACCCAGTTCATTTTGCTTTTGAGGTTTAGAACTTCTGGCTTCATCACAGCTACCTATGAGAATGGCATTTTCTACTTCAGAATAATACTTCTTTGCCGATCTGGGATTTACCCACTTATGTGTGCTGAATAGAATATCATTGATCCATTCTGCTCTTTGCTATTTCTTTTTTATTTCTTTCCACTGCTCTCCAAACTTTAAGTACCCTGATCTACCTCTTTGCTCAGGCTATCCTGTTCCTGAAAAATCTTCCTTCCCTTTGCTTATTGGATTCCTACTCATTCTTTCAAACTCAACTAAATGCTACCTTTTTTTTTTTTTTTTTAAACATGAAGCCTTCCTTGGCTCCTTTGGATCTTTCTTCCTAGGATTTCACATGGTAATTTGTTTGCAACTTCAAGTATCTACTATGTGATATTCAGTGTTCTAATTATGTGTGTGTCTTATTTCTTGTTTGACCATGAACTTTATGAAAGGCAAGGACTGTTTTATTAAAACTTTTTAATTCCTCCAGGGGCGAATAATTTTGCATACAGGAACAAGTACTATAACAAACATTTATATAGAGCATTTTAAGATTTTCAAAACTCTTTACACATTATCAATTATTCTATCCCCAAATCCTGGGGGGGTAGAATAGGTGCAATTATTATCTCTATTTTCCAGATGAGGAAACGAAGCCTAAGAGACATTAAGTAACTTGCCCGGAGCCACACAGCTAATAAGTGTTAGAATCAGGTTTGAACTCAGGTCTTCCTGACTCCAAGTCCAGCACTGTAGCAACTACATGACTGACACCTTGCTGCCTCAGTTAGTGGTTGAATGAATGCCTGGAATTTCTCTCTCTTCATCTCTGCTTCCTGTCTTCTGTGGTTTGCTTAGAATCCTAACTAAAAGCACATCTTTTATGAGAAATTTTTCCTGCACCCCTTTTAATGCTAGATCTTTCTTTCTGTTGATATCTCCAGTTTAATCTGTAGATAGCTTTTTCGTACATTGTCGATTGCATATTGTTGCCCTCATCAGAGTCAGAGCTTCTTGAGAGCAGGGATTGTCTTTTTCCTTTCCTTGTGTCCCTAGCACTTGAAACGGTTCCTAGAATGTAGGTACTCAATAAATGTTCCTGAATGATTACCCCTTGATGTCTTGTATTTTTAGGTATCCTTATCTGTGCATGTTTTATCTTCTCTACTGTACTGTAAGTTCCCAAACTTTTTTGGTTTCTGTCACCCTTTAGTGGTGTCTTAGTAATTTTTTACAGCATCCCTAGACCAAAAGAAATGCCTAACCATTTTGTTTATTAAATACTTGAAGCCAAACAGCTTAATAAATTTTTGTGTCCTAATATAAGCTCTTTGAAAAATAATGCACCCAAAGTGAAAGAAAAATGGCATTTTCCTTTCATTCTTAAAGCAGAATTTCTCCTGAGATATGGGTTTCTCTTGAACAGTGCTGATATTCTCAGATTTTGAAATCATATTGGACATTGTCACCTTTATTTCCTATTCCTTATTGGTTTTCCTGTAGTGCTAGCTTTTTAACCGCAACAGCTTAGTAAAAATCCAATTTCACAAAGATGATGTAGCAAGCAAGAAAGTTTGAGAAGTTATTGACATAGCCAAAAGTACAGGTAAACAAAAACATATCTCATATACTCAAAAACATCATTTAAAAGAACAAACTATGATTTAATGTTAAAATGATGAACTTTTTCCATCTAATTGTTCACATAATATCTGACAGATATTGAAAACTTTGCAGTGCCCTTGTGTGGTGGCCTTTGGGGCACAAGGCTACACAGTCGAGAAGGAATTGCATTCTCAAGAAGCAGGAGATATATATCTCTCATAAATCACATAATTTAAATCTTAAAGAAATCTTTAATGATCATTTAGTCCTTTATTTTAGAGATATCTTGAGGACCAGAGAGGTAACTTACTAATTAATAATCTTGTAACTAATTAGTGGTAGACCCCCAGTCCAGTGTTTTTCCTACTATCCTAAAAGAAACATTTAATTAAGAACTATTGATTAATTTCTATATCTATTATTCAATAGATATTTTAAGTATTTTTATGAGTTTACAATTTCACTTTTCTTTTACTTCATTCTCAACTCTTGTCCATATGCTTACTGCCAGATAACTTTCATTGTTAAGTCCTCTATAGAACGTCCTGCAATCTGCTTCATTCCTTCTCCTGGTTCTTTTATTATTTTCAGGATGCCATTTTCTCACTTAGGCCAATTGTTGTTTTATCATTACACGATCAGCCCTCTTTATTTGGCTACACATATCCTTAATAACATTTTTCATTGTTTCTCATGTACAAGTCATTTTCAGAAATAGAAAGAGATTTTGGTAATATAAAAATAATTTATTATCCACACATATGTCTTTATGTATATATGAGCAGGCACATCCATGTGAACACTCACATGAAGTTAGTGAGCCCTAAATTAGCTTTATAATTTTGATTATTTTTTTCTGTGTTATTTGTACCTAACATCAAGGTAAAACAAACAAAAAAAAAGTTAAAAAAAAAAAAAACAACCCAGTAATTTTATACAAAAATCTTTGTTTATGAAGATTTTTTTGTTTTGTTTTTATAACTTAATATAAAACAGATTCCCAGCCTGTAGTTCATGTAATTGCTTCCCGGCGTCAGGATTGGTCAGAACATGAGATTGCAATGGAGACTAGCCCTACTATAATTTATCAGGATGTATCCAGTGAATCACAGTCAGCTACTTCAACAATCAAAGCTCTCTTAGAACTCCAGCAAACAACAGGTATGAATCCACATGCTATCTCGAATGAAGCACATCGTCTCTTCATGGGTTTTCGTCATATTTTCATTGTTGCATCTTGGGCATATTTCATTCCTTTGTACTCATCTGTCATCATTGATCCAACCTGTTTGTCTCTGACACATGCAGGTTCTCTAAAGGAACAAAGAACAAAATTGTTGACAGAGGAAAGAAAAAAATGAAAGTCTTCTCTTCCCTTCTTGCTCAATGGAGCAACTCTATATTCCAAAACATTGAGGAGCCTGTCTAGTGGGTATTGGCTTTAAGATAGTTGTTATTTTTAATCAAGAGGAATGGAGAAGTAGGAATGGAGGGTCTCCTCCCCTTTCTTCTGATGTTATCTGAACCATTTTGAAGTCTTAAAACTGTGTCCATAACAGCCTCTGCCCCATAACCTGGGCTCATGGTGGAGAGACACTGCAGAAGCTTGGTTAGTCCTACCCCTTCCTAAGATGTGTGAAGCCTATTTGATTGATGGTTTCCACTTGAGATCTCAAGCATAAGGTACGTCCTTTCTTGCCAAGGTCATTCATCCCCTTGTTGGAAAGTTCTGATTGTCAGAAGATCGTTCCTTACATTGAATTGAAATCTATGTTTGTGTCTCTTCCCTGTCGAGAATGAACTCCTTAAGGGTACAGGAACTGTTTCATCTTGGTCTTTGTGGACAGCATCCAGTGCATTGTGAGGACTTGTTGATTGGTTCATTTCCCCCATTGTTCTAGAACTGCCCTCTGGGGTGATGCAGAATAACTCTTATTCCTCCTGTGCACATAGTAACTTGTTGTTAGACTCCAGTTTCTCTGTATTTTCAGGTTATGGCAGAGAAATTATATTATTGATATAAACACTCTTCTGGATATATACAGTAGAACTTTGATAAAGGAGGTCTTCCAGTAGTTTGAGTAGTAAAACCTTGTTCAGTTATTAAAGTTCAGTTACTTTTAGTGTGGCATCAAGTTACACACACACACACACACACACACACATTTTCACCTGAGTCTGGTGAATGTTATTATAAAGAGGATTCTCTGTCTTTCCTAAACATCCAAGTCTTTTGAATTAGAATTCTGTGGATTAGTTTAATGTAGCTTGTATTCTTGGGCTGCCATAAAATCTCTTGATGCCTCCTTGTGGCAGCAGTCATTCTGTCTTTTTGAGGGCTGTGGCCATGGTCCACAAGTTCTTATAGGGCCTGTCATGTTAGAAAGACTGGGAACACGAACCTGACAATAAGACTGGGTATGTTGGGGAGTTTGTATTTGGCCACAACACTTCACAGAAATTGTCTTCTGAGCCTTAGAATGCCATGTTCTGGGTCACAAGAGAGTTGTAATTGAGGAAACCCCAGGAATGGCCATATCATTTAATTATTTATTGTTTGTTGTTTACTATCTGTTTATAGACTGGCTTCAAATTCTTTGCCTAGAATAAGACATAATAACTTCTTATCTATTCTGCCCTACTTGACACAATCCTTTTCACTAATTTATTGATTTCTCCCTATCTCACTTAGCTCTACAGCATTCCTAATCCAAATTCATAAGCACAGACTTAAAAGATAAAAACAGCTTACCTTTGTATAGTGCCTATATACCCACTGTGAACCTTGGTCCTTTACATATGCTGATCTTTACCGTAAAGTTATGATGTAATGTGAATAACATTATCCCCAGAGAAACTGAGTCTACTTAAGGACAGAGCTAAGTCAGACACAGCTCTCCTGACTCCAGTGGATGTTTTCTTTGCTTTGCTTTCTTATTATACAAAGTCCAGTGGATGGACCAAGGTAAAGGGGAACATACCTTTATCCTTTGAGATCTTCTTCTCCTTTCTTTTCCTGACTGCCACTGTATCTACAAAACTTGGCAGTACAGAGAAACCTGCTATTTTTAATTGTATGTTTTCATTCATTGACACATACTATTATGTGAAAAACTAAGTTGTTATTCATTTATTTTTGAGGCTGGTTTTTATGTTTTAGGAAAACAAATCAAAATAGTTCCCTTAGATTAAGACCAATTCAAAAAGTTGTGGGCAGACGTAAATTTCATTTATTTGGTCCCCAGGATTTTAGGCAAATAAAATCAGAAGCAGGCACCCTAGGAAGAGCTAAAAAAAAAAAGAAATCACAGCAGATTTTGTCATGAGGTGTGCTTTTGAAAAACCAGAAGCAGTCCCATAATGTCTTAGAGTTGGAGTAGGTTTCAGTTCTTCAAACTATACCTTAAATAGAAATATACTCTGTGATATCCCTAGCGAATAGTCTTCTATACACTACCTGAAGTTAAGTGTGAGTGTAGTGAAAAGAATTCTGTGTAATCAAATAACCTATGTTAAAACTCTACCTGTATTCCTTACAACCTGTATGATCACTTAACTTGACCTCGAGCCTCAATTTCCTCATCTGTAAAATGAGGATATTGTACAAAATTGCCTCTTAATTTATGACCCTGTGATCAGAGGGGAACTCCTCTTTACTTCCTCAGTAGCCTATTACATTTTTGGATAACTCTTACTCTTAGATTGCTAGGAAGTTTTTCATTATGTTGAGACTGCATCTGCCTCTTTATAACTTGTACTAGTTTGCCCATGATAGTGCTTGAATACTTGAATCAGTGTTCATATTCTCCCTAAATTGTTGTTCCTCTAAACTAAATGGCCCAGTTTCTTCAACATAATGAGTAGTAGTAGCAGGAGTACTAGATTCAGAGTTACAAGACTTGATTTCCAACCCCAGCTTTGATACTTGTTAGCTAAGGTGATGTGTAAAAATCATTTCTGATCTCTGTGCTTCAGGATCCTCCTTATTCTATCCACTGAATAGTTTCCAGGACTTTGCGCTAGAAAATTTTTGTTCCATATCCCCAGGTGCTACTCTAGTTCGGGTATTTGTCTGAACTGCAAATGAAATTCCTTCTAACTCTCTTGAACAGTGAAAGAGAAATTGGAATCCAAACCAAGACAAGCCACTATTGACTTGAGTCAAATGGCAGTTCCTATTCAAATGGCCCAAGAAAAGCGGCGCTCTCCTGAGAGTCCGTCAATCGCTGTGGTGGAGTCAGAACTTGTCACTGAGTATATCACCACTGGTGAGTGACAGAAAAATCATACCCCAAGGCTGGAAAAGCACCTGTTTTCTTTGAACCTGCCTCGTGTTCCCTTTTACTATAAATCTGTGGAAATAGGTTTTTAGCTCTCATTGGACTGGAAGTTCCTCAAGAGCAGGGTCTGTCTACATTTATATCCCCAGTACCATACACATAGTCAACACTAAAATGTTTGTTTAATTGTGTTTTGGGATTTCATGGTATTAATGATTATTCTGGAGGAAAGAAGGATAAATATTCATGTATTCCTTCCAGGATACTTCCAGTGCTTGTTTATATCAGTTTTAGAATATCTGGAAAGTACAGATAGTATGTTAATATAGTTTGTGAGTAATATAAGATTGCAAGATGATCATAAACAAATTTGGGGTCATAGATGCAGGGGAAAAATAGTACAATGAGGTTCATCTTTTGAATCAAATATTTTATTATTGTTATTGAAAAACAAATCCTAGCTAGCACAGTTATTTAATATATAAAGGAGAAATCTGGATAGCCACAATTCTCCCTACCTACCCTAAGGGTTATGGTGGAAAGAAAATAAAATATTTGATTAAAATGCATTTTAGCAGCAAAAAGACTAATGAGATTTTTGGATGGCATATACAGAAAGGCTAAACAGGAAAGATAATACAGCTTCTTTTTCCCCTTCTCTGTTGAGATCACACCTGGAATATTGCTTTCTGTTCTGAACACTTCATTACCCCAAAGGTTTGTACAAATTGGAGGGAGTTCATAGAGTAGCAATGTGAATAATTAAGGGGCAAAATGGAATAACTTATGAGGCAATATTTAAAGAATCGAGTCTGCATGTTTTTTTTTAAGTGATGATTAAGGGAGAACATAAGCTTCTAAATATTTGAAGGATGTTAATACTAAAGAAGGAAAGGAATTACTTGGCATTATTCCAAAACCTATAATTAAGAATAATGGGCTGAAATTACCCCAAGGAGAAAATCTAGTAAAAACTTTTTTTTTTTAAATATAATAATAAAGTAAATAAATAATGAAAAGACTGTATGCTAATCATAAAGGGAAAGGTGAATTTTTTGTAAAGCCTTCTCTTTGGAGACATTTAACATCAGACTTGAGAAAACAGTAGCAGGCATGCTTGGGGATCAGTCTAACTACTTGGGGAAGAACTAGATGACATAATAGTAAAGATAGAAAATGTGATTTTTTTTTTTTTTTTCCCAGAACGCACTGATGAGGGAACAGAGGTTGCTTTTCCCCTTTTAGGTAAGTAGTATACTTTTCTCTTAGTCCCATAATAGATGAAAAATGGTGGTGTTAAAATAGATATTTTGTATGGATACATTCTATCTAATTTGATTAGATAAGAAATAATGAACTCCCGAAGAAAGGAAGCAAGATATACTGTGAGTAAAGAAGTAGAAGGCATTTTCAAAAATGAACATTGTCCATTTTGAAAGAAGCTATCATCACAATATTTAGATTTAACAAATGCATGTTAATTAACAGAGTAAGCCTTCTACATGGCTCAATTAAAATCACTCTCGTTTCCTCTTCTCCTTGTTTCCATACTCGCTTTCCCCTTATTCGTCAATCATGGCCAAATAAGATTTGTTAATAAAGCATCTCGTGGTAATAGTAATAGTTTAAATTTATATAATATCAGCTCATGTTTGTGTTATGCTTAATAATTTGCAAAAAACTTTCCATACAACAATATTGTGAGGTTATTAGCACACAAATGTGGCATCTAAGGCTTAGAAAAGTTAATAAGAGATTTTTGAGGCAGCTGGGTGATGTAGTGAATAAAATTCTGGACCTGGGGTCAAAAAGACTTGAATTTAAATTCTGACTCCAACATTCCACATTGTGTGGCCCTATACAACTATTAGCCTCTATCTGCCTCAGTTTCCTCAATTCTAAAATGGGAATAATAATAGCATCTCTCTCCCATAGTAGTTGTGAGGATTCAGTAAGTTAACATCTGTGAAGTGCTCTGCAAATCTTAAGAGTACTCTGGAAGCAATAGCTCTCATTGTCACACAGTAAATGTCAGGACTGGAATCCACCAGGTCATCAGACTCTATCTCTTGATTCTTTTCACTGGGCCTCTTGTCTTAGCTCATGTTTTTATAACATTTAAAGTTTATGTGAGTCTATTCTTCTTAACAACTCTGTTGGATACAGGGAAGATTCTGAAGCACAGAGATGGGAAATGATTTGCCCATGTCACCTAGCTAGCAAGTATCAAAACTGGGATGGGAAACCAAATCTTCTAACTCTGAATGTAGTGCTGTTACCACTACACTAAACTGCCTCTTCTTTATCTCCTTCAGTGTACTTCCTAGCCATTGGTACTTTTTTTCTTTGTCTCTCCTGCCACATATGTACTAAAAGTTATTTTTAGAGGGGTTAATAATGGTTTGGATAGAAGACACAAATATGCATTCCATTTTATCTTATGGTTTTATCAGAAGTATACTCTATTTTTTCCCACTTCTTTTAATATCTCCTGATGTTTCATTAGAGATATTCATTAGGGTAGGCTGCTTATTTTTATATATGCATGACAGTAGTAGTATTTTAGAAGAGTTTTTGTTCTGATGCAAACTCTAACCCAGATATTTATTTTGCGTTGAGGACATAAGGCTATGACAGTTTTGGTTAAATTGCATAAATTTAAAAATATGTGTACATCGCAGTGAAATGTAAAATTCTGCTATGTTTATTTAAATAAGAAAGTAAAAGCAGTAATCATGTAGGCTAACAATTTTATATGGTATAAAGTTTTTGTATGCCACTAATATAAAATGTACACCTGTATTTATATGGAATATGTAATAAGGATAGATTAACTCTGTTCTCATTGTGCTGGAATCCTTGATAGGTTTCAGATTTCAATCTTAATGTCATAAGAATGGGATTTTCTACATTAATTTCCTTTATGTTTGCCTCCCTCCGAGATATCCCAGCATGACCTTTCTAAGAATAAAACCAGTGCTGTGTTTGTGTATGTGTATGTGTGTATATATGTAAGAGTGTGTGTGTGTATGTGTGTGTGTGTGTGTGTGTATACACATAAGCATGCATACACACACATATACATATATAGCAATCTGGGCACTCCTACCATCCGAATATAGATGAAATAGAAAAAATTACGAGCTTTTTGTGTACAGAAGATCTCTAGCTCATACTTGGCCCACTCTGTCTCCTGGCTGATTCAGAGCACTTTTTCTATATCTTATGAAATATTTCTAAAACCCACAGAACAATTATTTTCAAATTTTTAAATCAAAAACTGATCAAAGAAAATAAATAGATCAACATCTTTTGATGTGAACTTTTAACTTATTCCTACTACTGCTTTAACAAACTTCTTTTCTTTAACTTATATTTTCAAATGAACTTTGTCTGGGTCAGAAGAAAAAAACAATTCATTTTCTGCTGTTTCACATCTCATTTATTTTTTCCTATTTGTATTATGGCTTTCTAGTTTCCAGAGTGCTTTTAATGCCCATTTTCTCATTGGCTCCTCACAATAGCTTTTTAAAGAAATCAGGGCAGGCATCGTTTGTTACTCCTGTCCTGTCTAGAATAGGAAATTGGGACTCCAGGAGCCTAAGGGACAGGTGTAGGCCATTTCATTGATTAAGTGGGTGAGCCAGAATTCTGGAAGGAACCCAAGACTGGCATTCTGAGGGTCTTGGTTGGAATCCTAGCTCTTTCACTTACTCTTTTTGTGGCTTGGGCAAATTACTTCTTTTCTCTGTATTTCTGTTTCTCCTCTCTGTAAAATGAGGGGCTCAGGCTAGATGATCTCTGAGGACCATTTCAGATTTAAATCCTCTGATCCTATATCTAGAAACCAGATCTGACTCTTTTAAAGTTCCCTGTTCTCTCCACAACACTAGGATGATGTCTCACTTCTTCAAGAGCTCTAAGAATGCCAAGCAGTATCATGCTGAAGTCAGCTTGGAAAAACTTCCAACTATTTCAGAGTTAAATTTGGAATGAGTGTTGAGAAAGTTAAAGCACCTATATAGCTCCACACTAATCTTGGAAAACATTCAGTTTAGCAAGTACTTAGCAATATGGGACTGAAGTTCTCAATAAGATGAATGGAATAAGCCTCATTGAAAAAATTGGAGGAATGATCATTCAAACATCTATTCTCCCAAGCTAGGAACACAAAGGGCCTTTCTTTCCTTTGCCATGTAATCTCATGTACATTTGCTTAAAACTACTAGTGATTTCAGATACTGTGGTTATTTCTGAAGAAATACCATTGCCTACTGTATTTGCAGTTAGCCATCGTTCCCAGCCCCATCAGCAGTCCTCCCAGCCCCAGCGGACTCTGCTTCAGCATGTGGCCCAGTCTCAAACAGCTACACAGACTTCGGTGGTGGTCAAGTCCATCCCTGCATCATCTACAGGCGCCATTACCCACATCATGCAGCAGGTTGTAACTACCCCCTTATTCCTTCTCTTCCATACCATCTGCAACTAATCCTTCCCTGTTTTAAGATTTCATCCTGCTTTAGAATCACTGTCTTCAGGTATCTGAGAAGTTATTTTTTTGAAAGAGGGATCAACTTATTCAACTTAGCCAAGGAAAGCAGCACTAGGAGCAGTATGTGGAAGTTGTAGGGCAGCTCAGTATAAGGAAAAACTTCCAACTAATCATTGCTGGGCAAAATTGGAATAGGCTGATTCATGGAGTAGTCAATGTTTTGTTACTAGAAGCTGACAAATCAGAGGCATCTTGTTAGGGATGTTGTTCTAGGGGCTTGTGTTTAGGGAGATGGGGAAACAGAACAAGATGATCTCTGAGTTCCCTTCCAGCTCTAAATCTATGATCCTACAACCTTTCTATATCTTTATATCTGTTGTTCTGTTTGGAAAGTATAAATGATTCAGTAATGTCTATAACTCATAGAATAGTTATTTCAAAAGAGAGGAGGAGTGATGGAAGAGTTGACTTTCCTAAAAATAAATAACCTGAAAATAATTAGTAGTTGAAGAGTCTTCTCTGCCTAGCAGTGAGTTTTCATATTTTAAGGAACTGTTGCTGCTCAATAAATCTTATTTTCATGAAGTCCACTCTGATGACCCACATATAATCTGATAACCTTATATTTATTTTACTGTTATATATTTAGAGGTGAGTAAAGTTCTAAAACATAATAGCATTTGGTTTGTCTGATAGTCTAGCTGTTTTTTGTAATTGGTAGTTAATCCTTGTAACACAGTGGTGGCATGTGCCTATCATCCTGGCTACTAGGGAAGCTGAGGCTGGTAGATTTCTTTAGCTTTAGGAATTCTGAGCTGCACAAGCTAAACTGATCAGTTGTATCACTGCACTAAATCAGGCATCAGTATGGTGAGTTTCCAAGAGCAAGGGACTGTAAGGTTGTGTGAAGTAGGATGAATCAGTCCAGATCAGAATTGGAGCAGCTTAGGGCTCTTATACTGATTGGTGCTGGACTGAAGTCCATGACAGGCTAACCAGCCAAACTAACTTGGACAAGATGGAAGAACCCGTTTTTTAAAAAGAAAAAAAAGCATTGTCAAGTTTGGTGACCACCAGGGGAGAAGTAACTCAAAATCAAGGAAAGGAGGGACTAAAGAGAAACGTCAAGGTGTTTTTCAGATAAAATCTTCCATTTTTATCAGAATGATAATTAACTCTTGAGAAAATAGACAGATGCTTTATTTTTACAGCTATTTTGTCTGATCCTTGACGTTGATACTCCAAGAATTATTCCTGCTTTCAGAAAAGGAAACTGAGGCTCAAATATGGGGAATGGTTTGTCTAAGGACTTTTAGAAAACATTGAGAGGCAGAGTTTCCTGATTTTAAATTCACTGCTTTTTCTACTATACTGTGCTGCCTAGCATTGGTGGTATACACTGCAACATCTATTGTTCTAATATGAATGCAAGGGCTTGATAGGTGTCTTCTTGTTAGGATCACAGAATGATAGTATCACCTGCTGTAGCTTATCATAATTGCAAATAAGCTACACCAGAGAAGGAAAAAAACAAACTCCTTAGAAAAAATAAAGAAGCAGCCTTGGACTTGAAACTGTATTGTCAAAGTAATAATAACATTTAACTCTTACAATGTCAGTGCTGAAATGGATCTTAGAAACTCTAATCGAGATCTCCCCTTTTTGCAGAGGAGGGAGACAGCTTCAGGAAGGGAAAGTCAGAAAATCAGAGTTGGAAGAGGCCTCAGAGATTGTCTAGCATAGTTCTTGCTTGACTACCTTCTACAGCATTCCTAGCCAGCTATTATCTGCTGCTTGAGTGACTCTGGTGATGGTGAAAGCCATGACATCTTGAGGCAACCTGTCACACTTTAAAATAGCTCTGATTATTGTAAGGTTTTCCTTACATGAATCCTAACTCTGTCTCTCTGCAACTTCTACTTATTTTTCCTAGTTCTGCCCTCTGGGGCTAAACAGAACAAATCTAATCCCTTTTCTCCATGACAACCCTTAAAATGCTTGAAGATGGCCCTCACAACTCCCCGTTAGTTTTCTTTTCTCCGTACTAAACATCCCCAGTTCCTCCAACTGATCCTAGGACATAATTGCCAGTTCCCTCATCACTCTGATCATCTATAGTCTCCAGCTTGTCACTGTCCTTCTAAAATACAGCATCCCAAAGACTTGCCCAATTTCATACTGGCAAAGATATGCATTTCAGTTAAATACAGTAAGGGATGCAACTTGAAGTAAAGAAAATATAGGCTGATCCCAGCAGAAATTATGATTTTTCTGACATAACTGGGACAGTTTCCTTCTAAAACCATACTTTTTTTGAAAGATCATTTTATGACTTCTGAAGATCTCAAATCTTGGACAAATTTTGAGTGATTCTCTTAACCCATTACTTTGAGGGCTTTTATACATTTTGTAGTAATGCAACTTGAACAAAAAGATTCTTCTGTGCCTCTAAAAAGGGTACAATAGAGGGGTACTTGGGCTCCCAGAGACAGTGCCAGTGGTATTCAGGCTCTGGCAAGTTCTCACCAAGCTGGAGTTTGCTTATGAGCCCAGTAACAACCTGTGTCTGTTGTTGGAGGAACAAGCCTAGCTGAGGGTAGAAGGCTCTTCATCAGAGGGTTCGCCAGCAGAAGATGAATCTTTTTGGCCATAGCAACTCATAAGACAGCCCAATAAGACTTCTAAAGGGTTGCTGTCTGCATCAGCAGAGGACACATCCATAATGATGAAATCACAGCCTTTTTGAAGCTGAAGAAGTGGCAGTGCAGGTGCTTTTATTGCTTCTAATTTGTTCCTCTCCCTTCCCCCTAGGCATTAAGCAGTCATACAGCTTTTACCAAACACAGTGAGGAGCTTGGAACTGAAGAAGGCGAGGTGGAAGAGATGGACACTTTAGACCCTCAAACAGGTCTGTTTTACAGATCAGCCTTGACTCAGTCACAAGCCCCCAAACCACAGAAGCCCCAATTGGAGCCAACTCAACTGCAAGTTAAAACCCTTCAGTGCTTCCAGACTAAACAGAAGCAGACCATCCACCTACAGGCTGATCAGCTCCAGCATAAACTTCCACAGATGCCCCAGCTTTCCATCAGACACCAAAAGCTCACCCCCCTTCAGCCAGAACAAGCCCAGATCAAGGCTGAGGTACCGCACACCCCGCATCACCCAGGAGTCAAGGAAAGGCAACTGCCCCCACTAATGGCACAGCCCCAACAGACTGTAGTACAAGTTCTGGCTGTGAAAACCACACAGCAGCAGCAGCAGCAGCTCCCCAAACTCCAGCAAGCACCGAATCAGCCAAAAATCTACGTGCAGCCCCAGCCCCCACCCTCACAGGGCCCCCTGCAGCTCCCTGCAGCTTCTGAGAAACAGCCGGCAAGCCAGGTAACGGAATATTGATAGCATGCAAAATTAGCCTGCTCTTTCAAGGAAAAAGTGAAAACACCACGCACGGCCCAAGCATGGTAGCGGGGCTTTCTCCTGGCAAGAGGAAAAAAAACGCACAACCTCATTGCGCTGGTAATACTTGTCCTGCCTGGAGGTTGGAAGTAGGAAAGAAATGTACTCATTAATATAGGAAGAAAAAAAATTGGTAGCGCACAGAACTTGATTTTTTTTCAGTTTTTGTTTTTGTTTTTGTTTTTGTTTTTGTTTTGTTTTGTTTTGTTTTTTTAATGAAATTACTTCAACATTGACCGACAATGCATGGCATCCATGTCCCTAATTATTTTTATTTTTGTTTTTTTTAGGTATAAAATTATTCATTTCTATGCCCACAAATTTTTATTTCTGTGGCAATAAAGCTGAGTACACTGCAGTCTCTTAAGGATCTCCATTGTATGTCTTCCTTTGTAGTTTACATCACCATCTAGTAAAATATGTCTCCTATTTTGCAGAAGCAATATTACATATGGGCAATCAAAAAAAATTAGACTGAGAAAAATCAGTGACTTTGGCATGATTAAATCTATATATTTTTTTTAAAAAGGCAAAATTAAAAATTAACTCTTCTCTTGCCCTTTATTTGAAAAGGCCAAAATGTGTACATATATAAACATATATGACATTATTTTTAAAGGGGACAATAGTGTTCCATTTGGGGATGTAAATCCCAAAGGAAAACGAGGCTGCTATGACTTTTTTTCCTGTTAGAAGCCTTGGCTGGCTATTCAAGGGATATTTCAACCTCTTCCCTCCTTCTCCAGTCTCTTTTTTAAAAATATTATCCTTATTTAAAACACTGAGCTTCAAACTGTCTTCCTCGTGTCACAAATGTTTATTTTGCCATTTTGTCCAGGTGATATTGATTAGGTTTAAATCAAAGAGACCTAGCTGTAACACACAAAAACCAAATTTGATTTTCAGGTGGAGCAGCCAGTTATAACTCAAGGATCCTCTGTTA
Organism: Sminthopsis crassicaudata; assembly: GCF_048593235.1. Lineage (NCBI taxonomy): Eukaryota > Metazoa > Chordata > Mammalia > Dasyuromorphia > Dasyuridae > Sminthopsis > Sminthopsis crassicaudata. Next base: position 515,103,692 of record NC_133619.1, read on the forward strand.
CAAAGATAACCTTTGAGGGGCGGCAGCCTCCCACTGTTACAAAGATAACTGGTGGCAATTCTGTGCCTAAACTGGCAGTGCCAGTGACAGGCATATCTCCCATGCAGGCATCTGAGAAGACAGCAGTCTCAGACATTTTGAAAATGTCTATGATGGAAGCTCAGATTGACACAAATGTAGAACATTTGGTAGTGGATTCCCCCAACAAGGCTATTGCCACTAATAAACTCCCTGGTGAAGCTGACTCGTCACCCTCTACCCAGATGGTGGCAGTAGGGCTGGCGACTTCTACTCCTCAGCAACAGAAATGTAGAGAGTCCTGTTCAAGTCCTTCTGCCATTGGCCCATCTTTAACACGGAAAATCGAAGCACCAGGAGTACCTACAACAGGCCAATTCATACGTATTCAGAATATAGGCCAAAAGAAAGCTGAAGAGAGCCCTGCAGAAATTATTATCCAGGTAAGATTTGGCAGGAAAGTGAGAGAGTCTGGGGATGTTTGAAGAATGGTTGTGCATGTGTGTTAGAAAGTTGCAGAACCACCTCTTAAATCATGGCATTAAGAAGAAAAGAGAGAGTGTTTTTAAAAAAAATTATGTGATGAAATTGCTTTTTAGGATAACAGTGAAGATGTCATTTAGTTATAAACCCTCTTTCTTTAAAAAGATCAACAAAACTTGTAGCTGTTACCTAATTCCCACAGTACTCTTGGGAACTGAGGACTTTGTTTTATATAATTAGACACTTAGCCATCCATCATACTTATTTCAGCTTGTTTCAGCAAGTTGATACTAATATCAGCCAAAAAAGCCCTAATCTCTAAGACCCCCAGAATGAGAATTAAATTACATGCATTTTTCAAATAACCATTACCTTAATTCTTAGCTTTTTTGCAGTTCTTTATAAGCAGAAATGTCATTTAACTGATCTGGAGAATAAATGAGTAGGATTCTAGAATCCCAGAATCAGAAACTGTCTCAAGGCTTATCTAGTCTAATCGGTTATCATTGCATGAATATTCTTGTACAACTTTTCTTGACAAAGGAAAGTGTGAGCACCTTCAGTGTTGAAAGATTGTGATATGATTTGTGAAGAAATGCTGCCTCTGAAGGCAGCCAATCATTTTTTGGCTAGCTGCTGTCATTAGAATGTGCTTCTCTGGAGCTAAACCCCACCTCCTTGGAACAGCTTCTCTTGCTCATGGTTTTGCAACCCTGACTTTTACCAAAATATATGCTCTGCTCTAGGACAACCTAATAGACATGGGAAGACAGCTGTTACTTTACTTTGCTTACCTCAAGGGTGCCTTATAACATATTCCCCAGTTCCTTTAGTTGTTTCTTACATGAGATGGTTTTCAGTCCCCTCCCCATTCTTGCCTACTTCCTTTGGATGGACCCCAATTTTAACTCAGAAATTTCTGTTATACCCAGAACTAGCCATAAAATATTTTTGTTTCAGTTCTAATTGTTATATTAACTTTTAATTATTCTTGAATGGCTATCTTTTGATTCTTTACTTTAGGCATTATTTATCATTGTACAGTGATTGTAGATTTAAGAGAAATAGAAAAGGCTGAATGTATACAGGGGTGTGTGTCTGCAGGAGAGAGAGAATGTAGGGGTATGTGTATAAGTGGGGATGGGAGGAAGCAATCTCAATTTTTGATGTTACTTTGTTTATTTTCTTTTGATTTGTAGCTTTATAGCTCCTAAATTAGAATACCAAAGGGTCATTGGTTCATTGGATTTAAAGTTGAAAGAAACCTTAATGATTATTTTACAAATGAGGAAACTTAAGTTTCAGAAAGGGCAAGCCAGCCACTAAGTGGCAGAGTTACTATTTGAGTCCAGGTCCTCTGACTCCAAAACCATTGTTCTCAGAGGGCATAGAATAAGTAAGAGTCTAGGAGTATTTAGTCAAAGATTGGATAATGAATTCTGGTTAATTAAGCTTTTAGAGTAAAGTCAGCCATAGTTATTCACTCTATGTCATACTCTATGATGAAGTTGTAAGACCTTCCCTTCTTATTGTTCTTCTGGTCCTTGCCCACCATCAGTTAGTTTGTGAAAATACTAATGGTATAGTTCAAGAAAAATGGAACAAAGTAGGTAAATGGACCATGGGGTAAATAAGACTCATAATTTATTTTAAAATTAAATAGAAATGATTTGAATTATCCACACTGTTTTCACCTCTCTGTAATAGCAGATGTTTTAAGGAGCTTTATGTAGCAGATAGAGGACTATGCTGGGAGTCAAGACTTAAAAAGACTTTAGTTGTGGCACAGTTCTAGCCATGCTACTCCTACTGGACAAGTCCTTTCCCCACTTAGCTCCTCTGTTTACCTTTTAAAAGCAATGGGGTTAAAAAAGGGGGCTCTGTGGTCCCTTCCAGCTCTTAACCAATCCATGAATTGGCTTCAGTTTTCATAGGGATATTGATGACATATACTTACAGTCTCTGTAAATAGTAGAATCACCAAATTAGAATTCAGTAAAAGATCCTTAAGGATTAATGAAAGATATTTATTAAAGCACTTTGATTTCTCTAAGGGAATAATAATTATTGGTGTTTTTATGATATTCTCAGGTTTGGAAAATGCTGTATGTAATGTCATTTGAAAGTGCTATTCAGACAATATATGGTATTACTACATATTTAGGAGGAATAGCATTTTAATAAGTTTAAAAGGGCATATTGCCATCTTATAAATATGTAGTCAGTCTGACCATAAATAATAGGTTTAGAAGTTTAAAGGGCTTCTTTAGTGCTAGATTTTTTTCTTTCTTTGGCCATGGAGAATGATATAATAATAAAACAAAATCAGCACTTGAGTGTGTTCAGTTGCCATCAGGATAAGATGTAATAAATAATTTACTTATATTTAATATATAATTTCTTATATCATGAACTGTCTCTGACCCCACACAGCAGTCCACATATTTCAGGTTTGATTTTTATTTATTTATTTTTTTTACTTTAAATGTACCCTTATCAATAAAAATGAGCTAAGAAAGTTAGCTTAGTAAATGCTATTATAATAGTATTTTTAAAAAAGATTATTTACATATATTTCTTTAGTAACACAGTTACTCCATCCTCAGTTTTATGACATAACGTACACATCCCCACACATATAAAGTATAAAATATCATTTTGGCTTGGAAGGAATCTTAGAGAATATCTAATCTAGTCTATCTCTGCTATCATCTCATTGTATGACAAATGTTCCCCCTGTATGTCTCAATTTCTTCATCTTCATCTCTAGAATGAGACCATCAGACTAGATCTCCAAAGTCACTTCCAGCTCTAAGATTCTGTGATTATAAGGTCAGAACTGGATTTCCAGATCTTTTCCTCTCTTCTAATCTTATGCCATTCCTCTAGCAAATGCCTTTGAAAAAGTCATCATCCAACCTCTATGCTGGTCTCCTATTAGTGGTCACTATCTCTTTAGTCTTTATTCCCCAAGACCCCCACCCTATCCTACCCCCTGGCCTATTGCAGAGGTTAAAACTTTGTCATGTGTGTCTTCTGTTACAGACCATCCCTCAGTATTCCATTCCTTGTCACTCCAGCTCCAATGTGGTGGTAGAGCCCAGTGGGTTTCTTGAACTCAATAACTTCACTAGTCAACAGCTGGATGAAGATGAGACGGTACTGGAGCAGGACTTGGACAGCAGCACAGAGGAGGGGACAGAGCCCAGCCCTTCTCAGAATTCAGCCGAACGGTCCTAGTGTTTTGGACACCAGAGTGCACTTTAAAGCCTGCTGGGTTCCCTTCCCAGGTGTCCAGGGAATCCCTTGTATTTTGATGTATAGAGAGCACTTTGCAGTTAGTTATGCCGTGGAATCCTGAAATGACAGGTGCATTTCACCAAGGTGTTGCTGCCAAAGCACCATTTTAAAACTTGAGTTGAAACTCACAAGGGTGGAATGTCCTTTAAAAAAAAAAAAAAGAATAAAAAAAAGAATAAAATAAAGTTTAAAAAAAGGAAAAGGAAAAAAAAAATTCAAATCTGCAACAACTTGAGATCTGATGTTTGAACTTCTCTTGGACTATAAACAGATACAAAACTTTGTCCAGCAGTGAAGAGAGACTTTTCCTGTTTTTGTTTTTCAGTTGGCATCTGCTAAACAAATACTATTGGAAAGGACTATGAATGGACATTGTGTTTTTAAAAAAGCACACCAGGGACAGTTTTAAATATATATATATAAATTTTTTTTTTTTTTTTTTTTTTTTTTTTTTTTGCAAAGCCCAGGAAATGTTGAGCTGGTGACGATTTTGCACTTGGCCCAATTCATATTGAATTACTAAAAAAACTTAGAAATATATTAGCACTAAAGTTCTTTTGGGATCCTTAAAAGAGGTTTGATCATTCACTGTTGGTCACATGTAGATTTGATGGCTGTCTTTGAGGCTTGTATACTTTCACAAGTTGTATGCTAATTTATTTACAAAACAATATTCTTAGAGCCACAGGCAGCACTATTCACTTTCTGTTTAAATGTAAAGATTTCAAAACAGGCCTTGCCCCTTTTGACATACTCTTTAATTCCTTTAGGAACACATTTTTGGAATATACCTGAGAGGGTGTTTCACTGTGATGTGGAGGGAAAGAAACTTTGAGCCTAAAGAAAATGTTCATTCAAATTAGGAAAATATCATAATTATTTACAGGATGAGTTCTTACTGTGAAATTGCACATTTATATTGAACTAAGGATTTGAGAAAACACACATACATATGTATACTCACACATTCGCCTCTTTCATGTGGTTGTCTACCCCCTTGTGAATGTACAAACGTTCAGTTGCTATTCTAAGCTTACTATGTTTTAAAGGTGTTCTACCTTCTTAGGGCACAGTCTATTCAAGCAATATGTTTGGGTCTTGTGATCACTGTATGTCACAGATAGAAAGGGGGTGGGTGGGTGAGGGAGGGAAATGGACTTGGAGGGTTAGAGAGTCAATTTTGACCAGTTGTGGAAAAGGAAGCAGTACTTTTCATTTTTTAAAATAATGTAAATAAAATAAGTTTTTAATGGTTTTATATAGATTTCACTATAAATAAGCATTTTAAGACTTTGAAAAATTGTTGACCTGTATATACATATATCAGCATAACTGCCCAATTTTTTGGTGCTGAAGTACTGTAAGTAGAATTCATCAGCAGTCTCCTAATTTTCGCGTCTATGTTTTTTTTAAACTGTGATATTGTAGTTAATAAATTCCAACTAAAGGAACACTGAGGATTCAATTATAAGAATTCAGAAGATATACTGGTTTGTTGGTTTTTTGGTGATGATTATAGCTATTTCTAATTAAGTAATCGTTTGACTTAGTAACCTATAGATGGAGCTGTTGTGTACCATTTCAATGTGTTGACACTAGTCATAAAAATCTTTGAAACGCTGATTCTAATAAGTGGTAGCAATGAAACAAGAATTTAAATCTGAGTACCAGTCTAGGGCTATTTATACTGTAACATGTTTGAGTTTTAATTATAGGTAACATGATAAGGGGTTCTAAAGAATTATACATTCTAACATTATCTTCTACTTATCAAGTTTAGCTTTAATTGATTTCAAATCATTATGCCAAATTGAACCGCTATGGGCATTAAATTTTTTTTTTAAATATCAATATTGCCAGATTAGAATCATAGAACCTTAAAGTTTGAAGAGACCTTAGGATAAAGATTATCAGAGGTAGAAGGGATCAGAAAATACAGAATGTATTTTTATTAAGACCTTGGAAAAGAATAAAGGTGTGGATAGCATACTTCTCAAATTTTCAGATGTTGATAATAGCAGGAATGCTAACCTTAGACAACAATATCTAAGAAAACTTTATCAGGCTCAAACATTTAAATTGAAGATAAAATTTAGTAAGAATCGGGGCAGCTAGGTGGCACAGTGGATAGAGCACCAGCCTTGAATTCAGGAGGACCCGAGTTCAAATCTGGTCTCAGACACTCAACACTTCCTAGCTGTGTGACCCTGGGCAAGTCACTTAACCCCAGCCTCAAAAAAAAAAAAAAATCAATAAGAATCAATGTAAAGTTTTACAACTATGAAGCCAGTTTTTAAAATATGAGATGAGAAATCCCTAGTGGAATGTGATATCCAAGAAGGCTTATCTATAGATCCTGAGGAGCAGTCCTATGCTTCCTTACCCTGCTAAGACCATATGTGAAACACTGTGTGTTCAAGTTCCGGGCACCATATTCAAAGAAGGGCATAAAGTCAAAGGGTAACCAGGAAGGTGAAAAGCCTCAAGTCTGTGTCATCCAAGTATTAGAGATCTTTAGCCTAGAGAAAAGAAGACTGGGCATAGGAGAGTATGAGAATTTTTTGAAAGGCAGTCATGGAAGCAGGATTTAGATTTGTTTTCTTTGACCTCAGAAGGCACAACCATTATTTTATTTTTATTAAATCATTTTTTAAAATTCTCTGTGAGCCCATTTAGGGTTTTCTTGGCAGAGATACTGGAGTAATTTGTCATTTTCTTTTCTAGCTTATTTTATAGATGACAAAACTGAGGCAAACAGGCTTAAGTAATTTGCCTGGGGTCACATGGCACCATATCTGATACCAGATTTGAACTCCCAAAACTGAGTTCTCCTGATTCCAGGCCAAAGCACTCCATTCACTGTGTCACCTAAGTGTCCCTAAAACAAAAGATAATCAATAGAAATTGCAATGTCATTTTTAGGCTCAAAGGAGAAAACTTGTAAACAATTAGAATTGTCCAAAATGGAATGAGCTCCTCTAGATGTATCAGATTCTCCCTTGCTGATGATCACTGGTTTGGGGTGTTATAGAAGGAATTTGTTTTCATGTTTAGGTTGTGCTAGTTGGCCATTAAGGTCCATTCCAATTCAAAAATTCTGTGACTTTGAAAACTTAGATGTCTTCCTCTTACCTCATAGATAAGGAGACAGAAGTCTGGAATAGATTATGCCCATTATAATCATTAACAAAGATAAGACCAAAATTTAAGTTTTCTGACTTTCAGTCCAGGTTTTTTTTTTTTTTTTTTTTTTTACTTTAATGTGCTATTAAAGGAGTAATGTGTAATAGAAATTAGAATGCTAGACTTGGAATCAGGAGTATATTCAGATCCTGTCTCAGTTATTTAATTAGCTATATGACCAATGACAAGTCATATTCTCAGGAGCTCAAATAACTAAAAGTATAAATTAGAAAAAAATTGAATATTTCCATTGGTAGGAGTTTACACATTGGGAATTCCTTTTTTAATGAAATCAAAAGTCCTTATATACATATATGTGTGTGTGTGTACATATATATATATATGTATGTGTGCGTGTATATATATATTTATATAGTTCCTTTTCTGTAAATGTATGTAATATAAATTATATGTATGTAATTTTTTACATACATTCTCTTAGTCCTCATAAGCATTTGAGATAGGTTATATCAAACTTCAAATTCACGAATAATGACTTTCCTTTGTTACTACCTACTTCTCTTAAGATCATTCTCTAGGTCAGGGCTTCTTAAATTTTCTACTTGTGACCCTAGGTCTATAAAATAGGTATACAAATCAAACACTGATCATCACGATTTCATGACCCCCATATTTTGTTACAAGACCCCATATGGGGTAGCAAATCACAGTTTAAAAAGTGGGGCTCTAAGTGACTTAACCAAGTAGTTTCTTCCCCTTTTCAAGTTTATGAAAAAGGAAATAATGAGGTTATTTATATTACTGACCCATAAATGGACAAACAGTTGCATAAGTCATAAAAGTGTTTCTTGTTAAACTTTGAGTTTGGCTTTTCTATTTTTTCCCCTACAATTCAATCTTCCCTCCTCCACTTTTTTTTTTTTGAGTAGGGAGTACATATTTGGTGTTTTTTTTTTTTTTTTTAACTGTGTGGTCTCATGTTTCCCATAGAATATTGAATCATAGGACATTTCATCCAACTTCCTATCCAATGGAGCAGGCTCCTCAGTAACATCCCAACTAGTGGTCATTCTGCCTTGACCATGTCTACTGAAGGGGAGCTTAACTTCTTCCTGAAGCAGTCCCTTCCATATTTAGACATTTCTGATTATTAGGAAGTCTTTTCCTTATATGGAACAGAGTTCTGTTTCCCTCTCACCTCACTGCCCCTATGGTGTTCCTAATTCCTCTAGCTGTTTGAAGATAGCAATCTTGTTCCCATCATTCTTAGACTTACCTGAACCTCATGATTTCACAATCTCCACTTCCTAACCTGGTCATCCTCTGAACATTCTCCATCTTATTAATTAAGGCTTCTCCTAAAATTTAGAAACAGAACTTCAAATGGGATCTGACTATGCCTGAGGATTTTCTTAGAAGTATATCAGACTGACTTTTTGCTAAAAAGTTGTTTCAAGTTAGAAGAGTGTTATTTCTTTACTCCATGCAATTTTCCTTCCACTTTCTCCTCTCCTATGAATTAAGGACCTCCTTTGAGTCTGTCCTTAGAAAGAATAAAGCCCCCATCACTTGCCTGGAAAACTTTTATGAAAGGTATTTGTACTTAGCACAATAGTTCTGCTTTCACTATTATCTATTCCTATTTTTTTTTTCCCCCTAGGATCATCACATTGAGTGATACAGTGAAAATAATATTTCTGATTTTATTATCAGAACCTGAATTCTAAACCCAGATCTGTCACATTAATTGCTTGTGTCACCTCGGTGAGTCAGTTCACCTAATCAAGACTTCAGTTTCCTCAGTTGTAAAATGAGCATGTTGGTTAAGATTCCTTCCAACTCTTAACTGATCCTGTGATCCATTTAAACCTTGGGGATAGCCAAGAGATTCTCTAATCTAAAATACTCATTTTACAGAATAAACCAGCCTTTGAAGAAGGAGTAGGATTTCAGCAGGTGGATAGAAGTGGGGGAGGGGAGGGTTCAGTCATAGGAAATGGCATGAACTTGAGAGACTAGGAAACACTGGATTTATTTGGAAAGTAGAGAAGTCACATTTGGATGGAGCTTATGAAAAGGAGTAATAATGAGATAAGACACAAAATTGAAGATCCTAAGATCTAGAGCGAAAAAGGCCTTTGGATCTAGTTTACCTCCTTCCACACTCAGTGTAACAGGGTTAGAAGATTGAAAGTGAAATACGTCATCACCCCAGAAGACAGCCAAGCTTCAAACCCAGGTCCTTGCTCTGTCCATTGATCTCTCCACCCTATCATTTCTATTTTGGAGAAGGCTTTAAATACCAGGATAAGGAGTTTGGACTTGATATGTGGATCCAGGGGGAGCTTTTGGAGTTTGACTAGGGTTGTGCTGTGATTAATGTATTAAGCAATGTTATTAGTTAGCTGTTTGCCCAGAATGTGAAGAGGGGAAACTGGATACTGAGAGTCTGACTGTTGTAGTCTAGAAGGGGAACAATAAGGATATGAATGAGTACAGAGGTGGGTTTGTGAATGCAGAGGAGAGAGTGAAAGATATTGCCAGAGGGCAACTAGATAGTGCAGTGGATAGAGCACCAGCCCTGAAGTCGGGAAGACCCGAGTTCAAATTTGACCTTAGATACATAACACTTCCTAGCTGTGGCAAGTCACTTAACCCCAATTGTCTCAACAACAAAAAAAGATACTGGGAGAGGTAGAATTGACCAGATTTGGGACCTTATTGGGAAGGAGGTAGGGAAAGGACAAAGGAGAAGAAAGAAAGGAGATGGAAGTCCTGTGTCTGTAACTGGGAATATGGCAATGCCATCAGCAGAAACAAATCAATAAAAATAGATATGGTAAGGAAAGGTACTGTGCTAAATGCTAAGAATACAAAAAGGGCAGTTCTTGCCCTTGAGGAGTTTACACTCTAATGGAGGATATAACTTGTAAACAAATATATTCAAGGCAAGCCATGTGCAGGATAAATAGAAAATAATTAACAAAGGGAAGATACTGGAATTTAGAAGAGTCAGGAAAGACTTCCTTTAGAAGATGGGAATTTAGTTGGGATTTAAAGGAGGCCAGAAAGGTCAGTCAGTAGTCAGTGTGGAGGAGGGCGAGAGCATTCTAGGCATGGAAGTTAGTCCTTTAAGTGTGTGTGACTTGGAATTTTAATATATATATATATTTTTTAACTATGTCCCAGTGGTGACTGTTTCCAGTTGTTTAAACATATGCCCAGATAAAGTCACAGATTTAGAAAATCTCGGAATTGGAAGGAAACAGAATAAGCAGTTGTATAGCACTATGTATCAGGCACTCTGCTAAGCGCTTTATCAATATAATCTCATTAGATCTTTACAACAACTCTATGAGATAGATGCTGTTGTTCCCATTTTACAATTGAGGAAATTGAGGCAAACTGTTAAGTGACTTGCTCAAAGTCACATAGCAAGTATATAAAACTGAATTTGAATTCAGATTTTCTGTGCTCCTGGTCCAGTGTGCTTTATTAATTGCTCCATCCAGCTCAGAGTGTGATCTTTACTAAATCAGGAAGTAAATCTCTAAAGATTTCTTAAGTTGCAAAAGCAGTGAATTGGGAAAAGAAGGTGTTTAAAACAACAAAGATTCTGATGAGATTTTTTTAAAGTTATTTTGATTTCCCAAATAATTATTCCAAAAAAGAATTTGACATCTAAACAATATTCACCTTTCATTCCACATTTAAATAGCACCTACTATATAGAGAGCCCCATGCTAGACACTTCAGAATATGGAGATAATAATACAACTCCCATTTCTCTAGTGTTTTAAGATTTACAAAATACTTTAATTGCATTTTACAAAAGAGCAAGTGGGGCTCAAAAAGGTGGAATATTTGTCCAGGATCACAAATCTTGGCAAGTATCTGAGCTAAGTGAGTCTTCGGTTCCAATATCTCCTGATTCTTTTTAAGTCCAAGACTCTTAAAATGACAGCACATAAATTAAGTGCAGAGGTTGTAAGAATGGACTTGACTTAGTTAAATAAACCCTTGTTCTCAAAAGAGTTTGTAGTTTAGAAAGGAAAACAAGACATGGATAGAACAATTCAAATCTATAATTTAAACTTTGTGAAGTGCTTTTCCTGTTGAGGTAAGGTGGTACAAGCATTATTGTCCCCATTTAACACATGAGAGAACAGAATATGGCTGACTTGTTAACCATCACACAACTATTTAGTATCTGGTGGAGAATTTGAATTCATTTCTTCTGATTCCATGTTCCATTATCAACCTACTTACCAGGGCCAAATTCAAATTGAAATATACTAAGTGCCCAAAAGAGTAAAAAGTGCCAGAAAGGAGGGATCAAGTAACATTGTGTTCAGCCTGAAGTCAGAAGACCTGAATTCAAATTTTATTGCTGTGTGATCATGGACTCATCTCAGCATTTTAGTTTCATCCCCTGGAAAATGGAGACAATAGCTTCCATTTCCTACTTTATAGGATTATTGATGAGAAAGTGCTTTATAATTCTTAAATAGCTATAGAAATGTGAAATATTATTGATAGTTGGCACCTGACAGAGAGTGTATGGAGGGAGGGGGAATCATTACAAGCATATGAAATATAGGAGCAAGAATGCTGGGTATACCATGTCAGAGATATCACCAGAAAGCTAGGAGTTTTGTCCCCTAGGTGACACAAAATATTCCCTTAACTGAGCTATATAGAGGAGACAAGACTTAAGATACGAATTGATGCCAATCTGAGGACTCCACTCAACAGAGTTGGAGGTGAAGATAAAGAAGCAGGAAAATTCTCAGTATGGTTGATAGCTCACTATTTTAACGAAACATGTTTGCCAAATAGGTTCGCTTGTTTTTGTTACTGAAGCACTTCAAGTGTGATTAATACTTCATTTCAAAGGAAAATTGTAGTCATCTAAAATGAGATCAGCAATCATGCTGAAAATTTGACTTATTTATACAAGAAAAAACAAGTGGATAAAGAATGATATCTGGAATGATAGTAGTTGAATAGATAGCTTATAAAGTTTCTCCATCAGAAAATATATCTTGGACACTAAAAGCAGGCAAAGGATTGGACCCAAGTTGAAGAGGAAGATGACTGAATGCCATTCAGTCAGATTATATTTGGGAAATTTCCAAAATTTTAAAATAATTTTGAGTTTCTCTTTGAAACTAGGGCCTATCCTTTTAAACCATTATTTTCCCAGTGATATTACATGACTGCATTAAAAGCAAAAGATTAAGGGTATAGGATGTTCAGGAAAGAATAGTGCCTATGGAATGAGGGCTGTCGAGCCCTTTTCAGGGCTTTCCACTTAAAGTATCCACATGGTTCACTCAACTCTCACCTGTGGCTCTAAGAAACATGTTCAATGGCCACATGTAAGTGAACCATTTCAGCAGATAAGCTACACTAGTGGGTTTGAAGGTAACCAAGGAGTCTCAAACCCATTGGTGAGTTATGAGAGTGTCTATCCCAAACACGAAGACTTCCCCAATCAGAATGAGCAAATGAGAACAATTTTTTCCAATGATCATGAAGGCGGCTGAAGCAGAGACTAGGGAGTGCTTAGGTCTTGGCTACTAATATCATCCATTGCATCCGGAGTCATCATCAGGCATCTTGACTTTTGGCTTGCCACTGAACTTAGATGGCTCTGGAAAAGTGAAAACAACCACTTTGTGCAACTCTTGCCTCACTTAAATCCAGTTTATGTGCTGTGAGTCAAAAAAAAGCTCCCATGCCATTTTACCATTTTTGCCTATCTCAAAAGTCCTGTGTCAACAGGCAAGCAATGAAGCAACAGATACAGATACAGGGAAGTTATAGTCACAGTCCTGCTCGTAAGCAGCCCAGTCATAGAGTTGTCTTCTCACTGGACGGAAGCAGCAGTGGGATTCAGTAACCCCTTAGATCTAAGCAGTCTTTAAAAATATATATATATATATATATATATTTATCATGTGCAAAAAAAAAATCAGCCCAAAAGAAAAAACCCATGAGAAGGAAAATAAACAAACCAAAAAGGTGAAAGTACTGTGCTTCAATCCAATTTAGTCTCCATAGTTCTCTCTCTGTGGATGTGATTGTCATTTTCCACCCAGTCTACTGGAATTGCCTTGAAACACTGCATGTTGAGAAGAGCCACATCCATCAGAGTTGATCATCACATGATCTTGTTACTGTGTACAATGGTCCGGTTTTGTTCACTTCAGCCAGTGTCATATAGGTCTTTCCAGGATTTTCTGAAATCAGTTCTGAACAATCTTTTTAAAGGACTGCGTTATTCAGTCCTGATGTGAGGAAGGGACTAGAAAAAGTACCTACTCTTATTGTCTCTGTCACTCAACCCTGGCCTATTACTGTGACACAGGGATTCCACCCTGTAGTAGAAATACACATACATATACAAAACGCAGATTATTTCCACTCACCATCAGTACATGGAGAGTGCTTGTGCTTATGGACAGGAAATCTGGCAGATGTGAAAGCTGAAGAGCTCTTGATGTGAAAGAACTCAGGAGATATTGCATCCAAATCGCAGTGCTGAGTGAAACAAGGCTGGCATACCTAAGTCAGTTGGGTACATTTATTTTTCCTGGAGTAGCTGTAGTGATGGGAAGCACCACTAAGGTGGAATAAATTTGAAATCGAAACTAATCTAGTCAACAAACTTGTATGCCAATCAAAAGTAGTCAATACTGCAGTTACCGCCTGCACCATCAGAACATATACTCTTACCTTGAAGCACCTTGAAGTCAAAAAAAACTTTTATGAAAACCCAGAGACCCTTATCATCAATGTGTCAAAGGAGGACAAATGTATAATTCTAGTGACTTAAATGCCAGAGTAGGCATGAGAGGGAGTTCTTGGGAAGAATGGAATCAGAAACAGCAACAGCAACAATTACTGAAGAATTGTGCAACTCATGACCTCATCACCAACACTTGTCTTCTATTTACATAAATGCAGCAAAACTTTGTGAATGAACCTTTGCAGCAAACATTGGCATTTAAAGGACTGTGTTATCATAAGAAGAAACAGGATGTGAGAGTGACAAAGGCAATGTGTGGTGCAGAATGCTAGATGGATTATAAACTTATCCTCTCCAAATCAAACATTCACATTCAACAAAAGCAGTGACCCCAAGGTAAGACAACTACTAGAATAATCTGAAGATTAGAATGCTTTTCCAAGAGTGAACAGTTTGTGGCTAACTTGGAGAAAAAGCTGAGCCAATACTTGCTTAGCAACAGAAGAGCAAGAGCAGGTAGCTATTAAGAGATTTGTACAGCATCACATTTACTTCTCTGGATCAGAATGTCCATAAACATCAAGATTGGTTTGATAAAAATGATAGAGAAATTCCAAAGCTGCTAAATGAAAAATTAAAACTCCACAGAATTAACTAGCAAGATAGTTTACCTGTCTCTAAGAAGGCTTTTAATTCCATCAAAAATAAAATGCAAGTGAAAATTGGAAAGATGCAGGTTCTTGGTGCAATAAGAAAGCAGGTGAAATTGGGTTTACACTGATAATAACAATCCAAACCACTTTTATGATTCTCTGAAAGGTGTTTATGAGTCAAAGATCTACTCAATGCTTATGGAGCTGCATTGATTAGTGATAAAAATATGATCCTGGAGAGAGGGGCTAACCACTTTGATACAATCCTCAATCAATGCTTAAACCATTGACTGTATAACTCAGTTTGAAGTTAATCTTTTTAGCTAACCTTCCAATTGAAGCAGAGGTTTTGCAGCCTCTGAGACTAAAATGCAACAACATATGGATTGACTTTCTGCTGGTTGTGCTTTTTTGGACTAACAATTAGGTTCTCTGCCAGCTATCATCAAATGAACAATATGTGGAACCATTGATTACATAAATGGAGAAATTTTGAATGCTGTGAATAACTTTACTTACCTTGACATTTTACTTTCCAGGGATGTACACATAGATGTTGAAGTTGGCACATTTATTGAGAGAGCTAGGACAGTGTTTGGGAGGCTCCAAAGTAAAATGTAGGAGAGAAGAAGTATTAATTGCCTGACTGCCAAACTGAAGATCTACAGAGATATGGTGTGGATCTTATTGTTGTATGCCTGGACAGTCTACCAGTGCTTTGCCAAGAAACTGAATCGCTTCTATTTGAATTATCTTAGGAAGATTCTGAAGATCACCTAGCAAGGTAACTGAATACTGAGCTCCTTTCTTTAGTTGAACTCCCAGGCATTCAGAGTACTGTTTGAGAGCTCAACTCTTAGAGGTTGGCCATAGTGTTTGAATGCCAAGCATATATTTGCCTAAAGAACTATTTTATGGAGAATTCACACAAAGAAAGCACTCACATGGAGATCAGAAGTGATACAAAGACACTTTCAAGGTCTCTCTGAACTGCGGAGTTGTTAAATATGGAAGACGCTGACACAGGACCACTCAGCATGGTGTGCCCATATCAAAGAAGGTGCTATGTTCTATGAGCTAAGTAGAATTGTAATAGTTCAAAAGAAATGAGAAATGTGCAAATTTAGAGACATCTCCATTCCAAATGTTCTTATGAACTATTTGTATATGACTTATAGTGGAGCCTTCTGAGCTCATATTGGTTTGATCAGCCACAGTTGGGCAACCTGTATCTTGACCCCAACATAATGCTATCATTTTTGTCCTTTTAAACAATCAACCATGGCTGTATTGTGAAACATTATAGTCTACCAATGATTTAAAAAGAGTTCCTTGGAACCCTAGACTTACCCATCATGTCAGAGATTGGACTTGAATTTCAATCTTCCTGTCTCAAGGTCAGTCTTTTAACCTTTCCCAATCTACTTCTCTGCTAGTAAATAAACACCTACTGCCAAGTATACAAAAGACCTTATTTTAAATATTGTGAAAAAATTGTGGAAAATATTTCTAAAATGTGCAAGTATATCCCACAGAACACTGATCCAACCAATGTTAAAATTTCTTTAATGTTAGAATGATATAATCAAAAATCCTTGAAATGATTGCCACCTTAGGCATGATATGACCTGGTATAATAACAATTATAATACTATGTAAATTAATCTACAGTTTTCATACTATACCAATTAAACTTTATACTATGTACTTTATAGACTTATACAAAAAAACAAAATTTATATGAAGAAAGAAAAAGATCTAGAATCTTAAATAATGGAAAGAAAAATAAAACTACAAAGAAAAGAGACTAGCACTTCTAGATTTCAAATTATATTATAAAGTAGTAGTCATCAAAACTATTTAGCACTGGGTAAAAATAGAAAAATAAATTTGTGGAATAAACTAGATAAGCAAGAATTAGAAACAATTGAACTCAATAACTGTTAGATAAACCCAAGAATATAAACTACTTGAGGAAGAAATCCCTATCTGGCAAAAATTGGGATTATTAGAAAACAGAATGTCAAAAAAACAGATTTAGACTAGCATGTTAAATTACATATTACCATAAATTCCAAATGGAAATTTGACTTAGTAAAAAAGAAATCGGAAGAAAATGGATAGAAATGTCCTTCATAATTACATCTAAGCTAAGGAATTCTTTAAACAAGAGTTAAGAATAAGAAAAAAAGATAAATTTTATTAAATGAAATTAAAAGCATTTGCATGAACAAAACCAATGCAATTAAGACAAGAAGGGGAACATCAATTGGGAAAAATATTTAAATTAAATAGCTCTGGTAAAGTTCTAAAATGTATATCTGTTATGTATGTATGCACCCACACATATATACATTTATATAGAATTAATATATAGATCACAAGACACACTTGAGTATAAAAATTGTTAGAATAAGATAAACAAGAAGTTCTTTAAAAAAGAAAGAGATAGAGACAAATTTGGGGTAGGGAGGAGGGGAAAGAGAAGAAAGAAAGAAAAGCAAGCAAGTAAGAAAAATGTAAACTTTTAAGAGAAAAAAAAAACTCTTAAAACTGACCAGTACATTAAAAAAATAATGATAACCTGATGATACGCAGTTTTTCCCATCCATGGACCCTGACTTCTGCAAAGAAACAAGGAAAGGTGTTTTTTTTTCCCCTATTTTATTTTAAGTAAAATTTTATTTTTGTATGATTACACTAAAAACAATTTTAGCTTTTTTTTTGAGTTCCAAATTCTCTCCTTTCCTTCCTCTCACTCCCCCAACCTGGTTGAGAAGGCAAGCAATTTAATATAGATTATATTCATGCAGCCATTCAAAACAATTCCATATTAGTCAAGTCTTGAAGGAAAACAGACAAAACAAACATGAAAAAAGTAAAGAAATAAAAAATTGTATGTCTCAATCTGCAGTCAGACTCCATCGATTCTTTTTCTGAAAATAAATAGCATTTTTCATCATAAGTCCTTTGGAATTATTTTGAATCATTGAATTACTGAGAACAACTAAGATACTTAGTTATCATCATAAAATACTTTCTAGCTGTTATTGTATACAGTGTCCTTGTTCTGCCTACTTCCTTCTGCATCAGTTCCTGTAAGGCTGTTCAGATTTTTCTGAAAGCATCTTGCTCATCATTTCTTGTAGTACAATAGTATTCCATTACATTCATATATAGTATATCATACAGTCAGTCATTTCCAATTGATGGGCATCTCAATTCATAATTCTTTGTCCCCATGAAAAAGAGCTGCTATAAATTTTTACAAATAAGTAATTTTGTTTCTTTTTTATTTAAAAAAAAATTGGGGGTGAGGGGATGCAAACCTAATAGTGGTAGCACTGGTTAAAGAGTATACACAGAACTATAACCCTTTGGAATTAGTTCCAAATTGTCTGCAATGGTTAAATCATTTTACAACTCTACCAACTGTACATTAATATCCTAATTTTCCCACATCTTCTCCAACTTTTGTCATTTTCCTTTTCTGTCATATTAATCAAGCTGATAGGTATGAGGTAGTACCTTAGAATTGTTTTAATTTGCATTTTTCTAATCAGTGGTTTAGATCATTTTTTTCAAAGTTATAGAGAACTTTGATTTCTTCATCTGAAAATTTCATGTTCATATCCTTTGACCATTTATTAAATGGGGAATGACTCATATCTTATAAAGTTGACTTAGTTCTCTACATATTTGAGAAATGAAGCCTTTGTCAGAGTCACTTGCAGTAAATATTTTCCCCAGATTTCTGCTTTCCCTTTTAAATTTAATCTTATCAAAATTAGCTATTTTACACCTTGTAATGTTCTCTAGCTTTTGTTCTTTCTCCTCTTAACCATAGATCTGACTGTAGACTAAATTGCTGCCTTAATTTGCTTGTGGTATCATCTGTCTAGATCACATTACCTATTTTGATGTTAGCTTGGTATATGGTGTGAGATGTTGGCCTGTACCTACATTCAGCTAAACTGTTTTCTAGGTTTCCCAGCAGTTTTTGTCAAATAGTGAGTTCTTGTCCTACAATTTTTTTTTCTTTTTTTTTAGGCTGGGGTTAAGTGACTTGCCCAGGGTCACACAGCTAGGAAGTGTTAAATGTCTGAGACCAGATTTGAACTCGGGTCCTCCTGAATTCAAGGCTGGTGCTCTATCCACTGCACCATCTAGCTGCCCCTTCCTACAATTTTTGTAACACAGTTATGATTTGGTACACCCAGACTAGGAAGATATCTTTTCATAACATTTCTTTATGGGTCAAGTATAGTCATTATAATTTTGTGACATCCAGTCTCCATTGTTTATAAGTGGTTGATCTTTTTATTTTTACTGTTGTAATGATTGTGTGTATTGCTTTCTAGTCCTCCTTATTTCATTTGCATCAGTTCATATAAGTCTTTCTTTGTTTCTCTTTATCCATATTCATTGTTTAGGTTAGCACAATAATATTCCATTACATTCATGTGTTACATTTTGTTTAGCCACTCCCCAATTGATAGTCATCTATCATTGTGGTTTCCATGCTACCACAAAAACTGTTGCTATAAATTTTTTGATATGTATGGAGCCTTTCTTTTTGTCAATGGCCTCCTTGGGATACATGTCCAGTAGCGTCATTTCTGAGTTTATAGACATGTTAGTAATTTCAAAATGCTTTCCAAAATACTTATACCAGTTCACAGTTCCATCAATAGTTCATTAGTGAATCAATCTTTCTACAACTTTCCCAGTATTGATTGTTCCTATTTTTTGTCATCTTTGCCAATTTTGAAGGTGTGAGGTGAACCCTCAGGATTGTTGGATTTGTATTTCTCTTATTATTAATGATTTGGAGCATTTTTTTATTTGGTGTTCAGAAGCTTAGTTATTCTTTTGAGAACCATTTGTTCACCAAAAAAAAAAAAAAAAAAAGAAAGAAAAAGGGGGCAGCTAGATAGTGCAGTGGATAGAGCACCAACCCTGAAGTCAGGAGGACTTGAGTTCAAATATGACCTTAGATACTTAACACCTCCTAGCTGTGTGACCTTGGGCAAGTCACTTAACCCCAATTGCCTCAGTTTAAAAAAAGAGAGAGAGAACCATTAGTTCATATTCTTTGGCCACTTCTTAACTGAGAAATGACTTTGGGTCACATATCTCTTAGTTGTTCATATATCTCAGATATCAAGACTTTATCAGAGATATTTTATATACATCTTTCTTCCCAGGTGACTGCTGCAATGTGTTATCAAATGTGTAACCAAAATGTGTCAATTTTGATTGTGCAAAAGCATTTCGATTTCATGTGATCAAAATCTGTACAATTTTTACAATTAATTCTATCCCTTGTTTAGCATTCATCTCCTATGCATAGTTGTGAAAGAATCTTCTCTTCTAATATTTTTATTCTATTTTTTTATTTTCTTCTTTTTCTAATTTTTGAATTTTCAAGGCATACAATTTGAAAGTATTATGGAATATGGCATAAGATGTTGGTCCTAGCCTAATTTCTGCCAATCTGCTTTCTAGTTTTTTCTGAGCAGTTCTTATCAAATAGAAGATTCTTCCTAAGAATTATATATTAATTTAACAATCATATGAAAGATTGTTTTAAATCACTAGTAAGAGATAGGCAAATTTCTCATCCAGAAAAATGGCAAAGATGACAAACATATAAAGAGTTGGTGTTGACAAGAAGTAAGAGATTGTGTGAAAACAGGCACTTAATATACTGGTAGGAGAGCTAGGAATTGGTCTAACTACTTCTGGAAAGTGATTTAGAATGATCCTTCTTGAAATCAGGAAAAAAATTTTCCCCCTTTCTTTGTATCCCAAGTGCTTAGTATAGGTACATAGTAAGTAGCTGATAAATGCTTGTTAAATTGACATGATATTGGAGGAGAGGGAAGTGACTAAAATGTCCATTGATCAATCCTATTGCTAGATCAAAGATAGAAAGGTCACATATATACCAAAATATTCATAGTAGCAATTCTGTGATAGCAGAAAACTAGAAAAAAAAATAGCTGTCCATTAATTTTGTCTGTTTTTTTCTTTAAAGAGTATACTTTTATTTGAACTAGTCTTAAGTTAGTGTACAAGTAAAGCTCCTTCCCTCCCTCAGTTACTGGCATCAATCTATTGTAATTCTCAGGGAGACAGTAAAAAGTGTTCATTCACATCTCTTGTTGAAGGCAGGGAGGGAATTAGGAGGCTATTTGTCCATCAATTTTGAAATGATTGAACAGATTGTGGTATATTATTGAAAATTACTCTGTCTTCAATAACAACGAATTGAAGGATTCAGAGAAGTGTGGGAAGACATATGAAATTATGCAGAATTGAGTAAGCATAGAAGAACTAAAAAATACATACATACATAATGACTATAACAATATTTTTTTTAAAAAACCCAATGAAATGAATTTGAACACCATACAAAATTACCAAGTTTGGTCTTGGAGAACAGTTGAGAAAATATATCTTCCATTGGTCTTCATGCCAAGCAGGTCTGTGTTCTCAGACACAGGCTTAGTCTCATCTGCTTAAGCCATCTCTCTTCAGCAAGATGAGAATCAAAATTTCTTTGGAAGCCTTTAACTTTTCTGCCTTATGTCCTTGTCTGTCCCAATAGGCTTTCCTCTTCTCTTTGTCAGTCCTCTAATTTTCACCCTCAACTATCACCAACCATATATTGGCTCCAGATAGACTTTATTGCCCTTTTTCTTCAGATAGGAGAGGGAGGGATAAAGGGAGAATATCTTAGAAATTGGTATATTTCTATCAGGAGAGTTGAAAATCACATTCATTTTGAATAAGTCTCTTCATATGGAGCTTGCAGACCACTAGAAATCCCATATCTTTTTTTACACAAACTGTCTAGAGCCTTAAGAGTTTTACCATCCCTTCTAATCCTAATACCAAAAGGTAGACTGAAAAGAACACAAGACAATCAATCAGTCATAAGATTGTGTTAGTTTCTAGTTGTGGCTCTTACCTTATTAGGCCTGGGACATCAGGCAGGCCATTTCCCTCATCTGGGTCTCAGTTTCTTATCTGAAAAATGAAATAACAATCCATGTGTTTTGTTTTTTACAAGTTTGTGGTGAGGATCAATCACTTCATGAAAGTGAATGTACTTTGTGCCAAAGTGATGTTAATGCCTGGAAAGAACACCAGATTTGGAGTCAGAAGCCCCAGGGGTCACAACTATACCACTTAATTGCAACTAACATGTGTGGACTTGGAAAAATTTCATTGTTTTATAAATTTAGATTAGGGTAACCCTAGAAATCACTTCATCCAACCTCCTCATTTTGCGGATGAGGAAACTGAGGCCAGGGAAGGGTAAATAATTTGCTCAAAGCCACTCAGGGAGTAGCAGTTAACCTCTCTGAACCTAAGTCTCCTCATCATTAAATGAAGATAATCACATTTTCTCTATAAGGATCAAATGAAGCCATTTCTGTAAAATACTTAGGAAACTGTAAAGTGCTCTTTCATTGTGGGATGTCAACTATAGTTATTAACTTTATGATAACAAAGATTCTTCCACTATGACCAAGCTGGGGGTGAAGCAGTTATTAAAGTTTTACTGTAAAGGGATTTAATTAAGAGGGGATGGAGAGAGGGGAGTCTAGCTTAAGTTCAAGAGGCTCATCACAGAAGGCTGGTCACCACAGATAAATCTTTTAACTATGGCTAAAGCAATGCATGAAATTGCCCACAAAGGCACAGAGACATTGCTTTTGAGTAAGTAGAGGAATTATTTACAAAAATGAAATCCAGGATCACCAAATTCCAGAATCACAGAATTGAAAGGAACCCATATTTGGGCAAAGATCCCCTTTGTGACATCACCAACAAGTGGTTATCTAGCCCACAGAGATGGGGAAATCACTGCCTCTCAAGGCAGTCAGTCAACAGGCATTATGTCTGGCACTGTGCTAACACTGGACATACAAGGAAAGACAAATGCACAGTTCTTGACCACAAGGAGTTCCATTCTAATGAGGAAGACAGCATGCAAATAATCACATACATTTAAGAGATAGATAGATATGAGAAAGGAAGGAAGGGAGAAAGGAAGGAAAAAAGAAAGAGGATATCAATGAAGACACAGTCTCTGTTGTTTGTCCTTTATTTTTGAAAAATAATCTAGTAACAAGATAACTGGTGATAACCTGAGATGCAGTGGATGACTTTGGAGTTTTTGATGTCAACCATGCTCTAAGTGAGCAGAGAGCCCTCTTCAGCCACTTTTATGGCCTTTGGAACAAATTGTTCGCATCTACCCATTCCTTCCCTACCCTGAATGCTTGGAGTAGCCAGCCCCTAATTCACTAATGGATCTGAAGTCTCTTGGTCACCTTCAACCTGCTTTAGCCCATTTACAGAGACAGTTTTGCCAGGCGTGGCCTCTGCACATGCTACAGCTTCTTGGAGCCGCAGATGAGAGTTGAGTGTCAGTTAAACACCAAAAGTGGATAAGCAGCTCTGAGAGCTGTCCTCTCAAGGACAGAGATGGGCAAGCCCTCACACCAGTCTTTCTTGAACACCCCATACACCCCAACTGTTGTAAGAATAGCTAGAAGGCACTGGATTGCCTAGAACATGAAGGAAAGGGAAGAGGTCTGGAAAGCCAGGAAGGGGCCAAGACCAGACAGCTATTGTAATAGTCCAGGAATGAAATGATGAAGGCTGCATCAAGATGGCAACTATGAATGGAGAAAAGGGCACATATATAGCTCATTCCACTTGTGGACCACTGTCATTTAGAATGTTTGTCCTTACACTGAGCTGAGATCTTTCTCCCTTAGCATCTTTCCATTATCTTCCTCTTTACGGCAATCTTTGTTCTGTATTCAATTTAGCCAAATATTTATTAAGAGTCTGCGTTTCAGGCAATATTTAAGCTTTTGCTAGTCTTAATAACTTATCTTCCACCAAAATAAATCCTGACTGTTAAAAAATAATTTTAGCATCTTTTGTTTCTATAATAACAATAGTTCACTTCTCTCTGAGGTGACTTGGTGGAAGTATTATTACCTTTATTTTGAAAATAGGATAGAAAATACCTGAGGTTTAGGTAGTTTAAGGAACTAAATTAACTGGATACCTTGAGCTCAGTACTAGGGATTCAAGTAAAATTAATAGCCCCTGCCCTCAGAGAGCTTACATTTTATTAACAAGGATACAAAGTGTACACAGATAAATTCAATACAAGATGGAGTATAAGGATGCTCTAGGAAAATTTGAAAGACAGAACATTTTCAGCTGTGGGGAGAAAAAAAGAAGGCTTCCCAGAGGAGGTGGCTCTTGAGCTGATCATTAAAAGAATCCAAGGATTCCAAAAGGCACAAATGAAGGGAATGAATTACGTAGTCACAGGAAATAAATAGGTCTCAGTTTTCAGAAGGTGATGACAAGTTGAATTCAGAAAACAGCTAGCAGTGGAATTGGAGGAGTATAAGATCGATGGTCAGAAAATGGATAAATTCTAGACACGTCTCTGACAATTGCTGTGTCACTTTAGGAAGGCTGTTTTCCTCCAGTTTTCTTTTATATAAAATAAAATTAATCATCTTTTTTCTTCCTTCCTCATCAGGCTGTCATGAACCTGGCAAGACAGAATGCTTCCCTCAATTAAATCATGGGGAGTCCTGAACATGGAAAGACAGATTGGAATCAGATTGTGGAAGGCCTTGTGTACCTAAATGAGGAGTTTATAGTTTATCTCAAAGGTAATAATCAACAACTGAAAAAATTTTAGTAGGGCTGTGGCATAGTCAAATCTGAGTAAAAGAAAAATTATTTTTGCAGATGTATGAAAGATAGCCTTCTAGTTTGGTAGGCAGAGTCTTAGGGATGGATTGAAATTGGAAGAGGTTAGAGGCAAAGAGAATATTTAGGGGCATATTATAGTAGTAGAGGTTATGAGAACCAAAAATCTGCTGTTGATTGGGCATATATATATATCAAGAGAATGGAACAATTACAAGGGACATAATTATGGTAGAATTAACAAGCTGATTATATGCTTCCAGGGATCTGAGATAGTGAGGAGTAAAGCTGTGGAAAGAGGAAAAATCAAAATAGAATGAACTTGCCTCTATTTTCCCACAACTGTCCGTGAGACATTTTGAGGAGAGCAATCCCCCAATTGCTTCTTGCTTTGTCAAGATTAGACCGAGGCAATCCTGGGAGGTATCATCTTCTTTCATTAGAGAAAACAAGCATCAGAGTAAAGTATCCAACTATAGGGCATTTCAATTCAATGCTACAAATATTCCTCAAATACAGTGCACTGAGCTATGTCGTGGGGCTTTACAAGGGTTTGATAAGGCAAGATCTCTGACTTTGTCTAAGAGCACATATCTGATGAAGGGGTTGGGCACACACTGTGACTATGAGCATGTGGAGATCACAGCAAGTGACTGAACAGGATTTGAACACAGTGCTTTCCTGACTTCTGGCCCAGGGCTCTCTCCTCAATACAAACACTGATTATTTCTGTCTGATATAGAAAGAGCCTTGAATGGGGAAGCAGATGTCCTAACATCTAGTCCTCCCTCTCACACTAACTCACGTGTAATTTGGGGCAAGTCACATTCTTGTCTATACTTCAGTGCCTCCAGTTGGCAGAATATACTTGTTTATATTAAAATTTGCCTTCCTGCTTCCCCTCATGCCCACCCCTATCACCATGCAGAGAAAGGGAAAAACCACTATCTGTTTGCCTTGGTGTCTCCCATAGTGTGGGGCCTGCAGCTCTGCATGCAGGTGCTCCCCTTTGTGATTAATTCCCCACTTCCCCAAGCTGCCTGCAAAAGCAACGTCTTCATTTAGACTTAGAAGTTGCTTGGACATGTCAGCAATTCCTGAGTCAACCAAATCTACCATCACTCACTCTCTCCTTTCTTCTGGTCTTTCCAGGCACAGGAAAAATCTGAGTAGTGAAAAACCAAACCAAAACAAAAACAAAAACCTGAAAATTGGAGCCAGAAGATGTGGATCTATTCAGCTCCTACCTGCTGCTTCCTGGCTATTCACCTGGCATAAGACTCCTCACCTTGCTCAGCCTCAGTTGCCTCCTCTAGAAGGGACAATAATTCTTGCGCTCCCTATCTTAAGAGCACTGTGATGGCATTATTGTTATTAGAATATGTACATGATAATATCCCATGAGCCTCTGCTTATGCTATTTCCTAGGCCTAAAATGCCCCTCCTCCTGTCTCTGGCTATTGATAGTCTACCCATTCTTCAAGGCCCAGCTCTAATACCAGCTCTTCAGGAAGGCTTCCAGAATTTCCTCAGCTGGAAGTGATTTCTCTCCTGATCTCTCACAGACTTGGGCAGTCATGCACTATACAATTTAGGACTATCTGTATTCATATCTATTCCCTGCTTGGTTTGTGAGTTCTTTCAGGACAAGAACCATGTCTTCTTTATCTCTATTTTTCTCTAAGCCTTAGCACAGAGTAGGCCTTCAATAAACATTTGTTGAGAGAGTTATAGTACATCTCAGATAGCAAGATGCAATAAATGGATGCAGAAGGCCCGAGTTTGGTGCTCTGAGGGGAGAATGTTTTAAACCACAAACCACCAGAGATCTGGGAGCTATTATTCTCATGTACTCCATGAAAGGCCTCCACGGATGCCTCCCTTGTGGTCTCCATCTCTCACTTTTATCCTCAATTTGTAAAAGGAGATAAGAACCTTTTTGATTCCTCCCCTGACATCATTCTTGGATGTCTCACCATGACATAGAGGGGACCCTAAGTTCTCAAAATCTTTTCTGGAAGGTGCTACCCAGCTGGAGAGGCTTCTATGGCAGGCCTCCTCACCAGACTCTGTATCTGTATCCCAGGTCTGGCCTAGCCAAGTACCATAGGGTTGGATGCCAAGGGGATGATTTTTTTCCCAACCGCAGCAACTTATGACGTTTGCTGCTCAGGAGTGGAGGTGGGGAATGAGGGTAAGGCAGAGACAAATGGGGTATGAGCTGGCTGCATTGCTCGACCTTTGAAGTTCTAAAGGAAATACATCTTTACAGAGCCCATGGAACAGAATGCTAATAGAATCACAGAATATTAGATCTGGAAGGAATAGAAGAGATCATTTAATTCAGGGGTCCACCATCTTCTTTTGTGTCTCAGTCCTTTTTGATACTTCAGTGAATTCTGGGGAACCTTTCTCAGAATCCTGCTTTGAAAAGCCTAAAACAAAATATAGAGGATTACAAAGAAAACCCAATTATATTGAAATGTAAATGTCTAAATATATTTTAAAAATAAATTCATTTATGGACCCAAGACCACATAAACCCATTTATGGACCACAAATCTCTGATCTTGTCCAACCTCCTCACTTTGCAATAGGATGGGAAAGTATACTAACCTTGATATCAAGACACCTGGATTCAAGTGCAGGCCTTGGTACTTATGACCTGGTGGGATCTTGGGGAAGTTACTTTATTTCTCTGAGTCTCAGTTTCCTCATCTGTAAAATGGGTCTAATAACACATGTACTTCCTCCCATACCATGTTGTTGTGAATAAATATTTTGAAGACCTCAGTATGCTGAAGAAATGGGAATTGTATTATTCACATTATCATTACGATCATTATACAGCATCAACCACTGGCTGAGATTCAAGGCTTTTTCTGTCATATCACTATAAATTCCGTCTTAGACAAACTAACCTTAAGTCATAACAAAATTGAGCTAGAAGGAACCTGAGAATATGGAGAATAAAATGCCACAGCTAGAAGGGACTACAAACAGAATTTTAAGAACTGGAATCTAATACATTTAAATACTTAAATACAACTCTAATGGGTGGTTTATAGTGTTATAAATCATCCAAGTTTAAGAAAGTGATAGAGAAAATGTTAATCATGCAAATTAAACTCAAAAATATGTGTGCATGCATGTTTGTTTTCCCTGAGAAAATGATTGTTAAATATTTACTAGCGCAAACATCTCGTTGGTATTGTTCAGTTGTTCAGTAATACTGAACATTTCCTTCTTCAGTGGATTAAGGCAGAGGATAGGCTTGCCCAGGATCATATAGCTAGTGATTGTCTAAGACTGGGTTTGAATTCAGATCTTCCTGACTGTAAGCCTAGTGCTCTATCCACTGAGCCACCTAGCTGCTTCCTACTTAACTCTTATGGCTCCATAAACATTGGTGAACTCAACAGAAATATAAGAGAAGGGTCAGGGAAAGGAGCCATAATTAAACAACAGGCCCAGTGACTGAAGAATAATAGTAATAATAATAATAGCTGAAATTTATGTAAAGCTCTAAGATTTGCAAAGTGATATATTATCTCATATAATATATAATAATATATCACAAAAGAGGAATGTTATCTCATTCCAGCTTCATAGCATCTCTGACTCTAAGGGCACCATTGAGTCCAGCTCTCTCATTTTATGGAGTCTCCAGTGGTTAACTGTTTTGTCCAAAGTGATTTAAATTTGAACCCAGTTCTCCTGGCTTTAGCTCTCAATCTGGAGGGGACTATGCCCTCTAAGATATCTTGGAGCTTTTAAACAAGAAAAATTAAGTCACTTCCCAATATGCTCCTTCCCTTTTGAATCCTTCCTTGTAAAAAAGAACAACAGTTCAGCAAAATTATCCAACACAACATTTCAGTCTGAAAGTGTATCCAACCCTTAGTTCCTCACCCATCTACGTAGCAGAGGGAAGGGTTTCATTATAAGACAGAACATTGTATTTGATAGCTACTGATCACAATAGCTAGTATTTACATAGGATATTAAGATTTTTAAAGCACATTGCAAATATCTTGTTTGATCCTCACAACAATTTTGAAAAATAAGTGCTACTATTTTCCCATTATGTAGATGCACAAACTGAGGCCTAAAGATAAAGTGATTTGCTCAGGGTCACATGGATAATGAAGTGTCTGAAGCTGGACATGAACTTAGGTCTTCCTAAGATCCATATCTAGCATCCATCTCTTCATGTCACTGCTAATGCCTTCACATTTTTTTCCTTTTATATAATAATGGTCATTGTGCATATTTCTGTCCTAGCTCCATGTCCATTGTTGTTTCCACAGTTCATATAAACCTCTCCATTTTTCTCTTAATTCCTCATATTTGTTGGTTTTGTGGTTCAGTACTATCACTTCATATAATATTCATAACCAATCATTTCCAAAGAATTTGGCCTACTCTGGTTTCTCTTCAGATTACATAAATCTTTCACCTTTTACTAAAGAATCTTCCCTAATTCATTATGGCCATCTGCTGTTATCTAATGAGGTCCCCAGAACCCTTGATGTTTGTTCCCTAGTAGATAATTTCTCTTTCCTGGGACCTTGAATCCTAGACTCTGACCTCAGGTTTTATTTCATTAACATAAAACATATTAGCAAGCCATATTCCCACTCTCACCCCCAGCCCATGAGGAAGTAAGTGCTGGCTTTCCCCATGATTTAGGGCTAGTAATATATATTTGGGACTGAATTTCTGAAGGCTCTCGTGCTCCATGATGAAGGCTGGGATGGTAGGGAAGTTCCATGTGCTAGAAGCAGAGGTCCAGAAGCCAGAGTGCTTAGCATTCTGGAGGCCAGCTTGGTTGGAGTAGAGCATGGGGTGGGAGGTAGGGATGAGGAGGGGAATAAGGAACTAAAGCTGAAAAAAGTATTGCCTGATTGGGAAGGCCCTTGAATTCCAGGATATTTGTCTGAACTTATTCAATACACAATAGGGATCCACTGAAGCCTTCCTAACAGAAGAGTAAGTTGATCTGATTTACACATATTTTTCAAATGCTAGCAACCATCTAAGGGAGAGATTGGAGGAAACAGAAAGTGGAAGGTGGAATGCCTGTTAGTAAAATATTGCAATAAACCAGATAGGAGTTGGTAAGGGGCAGGACTTTAATGTTCATGGACTGGTCACATGTATTAATTAGCAATTTCCAGTCACTAGTCTCGGTCCCAAGCAGCATCAAAAATCATCCTTTGCCACCCCTCCTTTGCTTGTAGAGGAAGATATTACTTAGGACAGGGGTCAATAAGGAAGAGTCCTTGGAGGTGGTGACGGCCTGAACTTTGAAGGATGAGGGTTTATTTCAGCAGTTGGAAAGGAAGTATTCTCAGTGGGAGAAACTCCCTGCCCTAATCTCTGGTGCTTTCAGCCATCTAGTAATTACTTAGCTTGGCTTCCCTGGCTCAACTAGGAAAGTATTTCAGGCATGGGGGCAGAGCCAGATTAAATTGCCACTTTGGCTTCCAGGACCCCAATGCTTCTGAGAAAATTATCGCTAGTGGAAAAGATAGGAAGATGGAGCTCACTGCAGTGCAGCTGCATTCAGAAGAGGTGGTTCATCATCTGGTGTCTTCTAAATAATTTTAACTAATTATTTTTGCTAACTTTGTGCTAAGCTCACTTCTTTCAACCTGCTAAAGAAGTACAAGTCATATTAATACCTCTTAAACTTTTGGACACTTGGACAAAACCATGACTGCCCTATACTACTTATTTATGGTTCTTCAGTTAGCCAACCTTTTTACAGGCATTTATTTAGCATTTACTATATGCTCCAGGCACTCATCTTTAACTCTGAGGATATTAAAGAAAGGCCAAAGCACTTTCTGACCTCAAGAAGCCTAAATTCTAATGGGAGAGACAACATGCATGTAGCTAGTTACATATAATTTATAAACAGGGTAAACAGAAGGCAATCTGAGAGAGGAGAGAAAGATGGGTGAGGGAGAAGATCAGGGTGGTTGGGAAAGGCCATCTGCATGTGAGATTTTATTTGAGTCTTGAAAAGAACCAGAGAAATTAAAAGAGGTGAAAGCAGAGAATTATAGGCATGAAGGATAGCCAGGGCAAGAGCAAGGGGATGAGAAATGTAGTGACAGATTTGAGAACAGCAAGAAACCCCCTGGGGCTGGATTATAGAAGAAGTGGAGGAGAATGAAGTGTAAAAAGATTGGAAATGTAGGAAGTGGCCATGTTATGAAGGGCTTTAAAGGCCAAACAGAAGGATTTATGTTTGATCCAGGAGGATTAGCAGCTCATTGGGGTTGGGGATTGGGGGATGAGGAGA
Source organism: Sminthopsis crassicaudata (assembly GCF_048593235.1). NCBI lineage: Eukaryota > Metazoa > Chordata > Mammalia > Dasyuromorphia > Dasyuridae > Sminthopsis > Sminthopsis crassicaudata. The sequence continues at coordinate 515,134,119 of NC_133619.1, forward strand.
GTGACCTTCACCTTGGAAGCAGAATGAATGGAGGATGGATTGAAGTGGGAAGAAACCTGAAGCAGAGAGAGGGGTTTGAAGGCATTACAATAATCCAGAAGAGAGGAGGTTAGGGTCTGAATTTAAGGTGTTGGCTGTGAGTGGAGAGAAATAGATTTATACAAAAGCTGTTGGGAAGGTGGGAAGGACAAGATTTGGTGATGGATTGGCTATGCAGGAGGAGTGAAAATGAGGATGATGGGTCTGGATGATTGGGGTGGTGGTTTTTGATGAGTAATAAAGAAGTCGGGGAGATGGAGGGTTTGGAGTAGGGTAGAATGAATTCTGTTTTAGACATGTTGAATTTGAGATGATTCTTCATATAGGTTCTTTCTCCCAAACCTTATTATAAACTCCTCAAATACAAGAATCTCTCCTTTATTCCCAGGAATTTCTTCACTACTCCCTCTTAATTCCCCTTCTATTCATATTTCTCTTTTGCTGTTTCTCTCTCTCCCCAGGCCCACCTCTGTTTCTCTGTCACTCTGTCAGTCTCTCTCTTTTTCTCCCTCATTTTATATTTATATCCCTCAGAAACTGAGTATGTAGATATGAGGAATATTGTGCTTTATGTAGGCCTGGCTCTTCTCTCCCACCATAACATCAAACCATGGACATGATTTGAAAATTTGGGCCATTTCTCTAAGGTCACAGGTATAGATCTGGAAAAAACCTTAGAGATTATCTAGTCTGTAATCTCCTCTTTCCCTTCCTTCCTCTCTCTATCCCTTCCTCCCTCCCTCTTTCCTTTCATTTTTCTTTTCTTTTCTTCCTTCCTTCCTTCCTTCCTTCCTTCCTTCCTTCCTTCCTTCCTTCCTTCCTTCCTTCCTTCCTTTCTTTCTTTCTTCCTTCCTTTCTTTCTTTTTTCTTTTTCTTTCTTCCTTCCTTTCTTTCTCTCTCTCTCTTTCTTTCTTTCTTTCTTTCTCTCTCTCTCTTTCTTTCTTTCTTTCTTTCTCTCTCTCTCTCTCTCTCTTTCTTTCTCTCTCTCTCTCTCTCTCTTTCTTTCTTTCTTTCTCTCTCTCTCTCTTTCTTTCTTTCTTTCTTTCTTTCTTTCTTTCTTTCTTTCTTTCTTTCTTTCTTTCTTTCTTTCTTTCTTTCTTTCTTTCTTTCTTTCTTTCTTTCTTTCTTTCTTTCTTTCTTTCTTTCTTTCTCCCTTCCTTCTTTTCATTCATTTTCTTTTTTTCTTCCTTCTTTCCTCCCTCCCTCTTTTCCTCCTCTTCCTTCCTTCATTTCTTTCTCTTTTTTCTTTCTCTCTTTTTCTTTTTTTCTCCTTTCTTCTTTCTTCCCTTTCTTTCACCCTCTCTCCTTTTCCTTCTCCCTCTCGTTTTCCCTCTCCATTTCTTTCTCCTTCTTTATGGAGGAAAAAACTGAGTGTATGGATATGAGAGATATTATGCAAGGGGGAATGACAAGACTTGGTAACTGATCAGATGTGGAGTTTGAGGATGAAGAAAGAAATCAAAGATAATCACAAGGTTGTGAACCTAGATAATACTGAAAAGATGGTGATAATGTCAATGGAATGGGGAAATTGGGAGGATGGATGGATATAGGGGAAATACACATGTGATCTTTGTTTAGCTGTTTAAAGACAGTGATCCTCCTTTCAGTTTTCTCTTTTCCAGGTTAAATATTTTGTGTTTCTTCAACCGTGTTCATTGATCTGCAGTCGGCTCCCTTTTCTTGTATTACTCCTCTTTGGAAGGCTCTGATTTGTCAATGTTCCCCAAAATGTAGCTGTAGAACTAGTTTTTTAATTGAAGAGACTGCCTTGAGAACACCAATACAACCTGTGATGAATTTTCATACATTACCATTGCAGACAAGCTTGAATTAAATGACATCTCAAGTCAATAAAAGATACAAATTGTGAGGCAAGTACAATAGAAACCAATTTTTTCTGCTTGGTCCCAAAGGTCACAACTAAGATTAAAGGATGGCAACAGTGGTGGTGGCAGTGGCAGTGTGTGTGTGTGTGTGTGTGTTTACAAATATGAAGATTTTGACTGAGATAAATAACTTTCTAAAAGAAATCATACTAATGCTTGTTTGCCTCAGTTTCTTCATCTGCAAAATGAGCTGGAGAAGGAAATGGCAAAGCACTCCAGCATCTCTGCCAAGAAAACCCTAAATGGGCTTGGGAAGAGAGATACACAACTGAACAAACATCATCAAACTTTTCTTGGTTTTGGTTTCATCATCTTTGTAATGGGATGTGAGGTGGACTTTGCTGACCTCTGAGATCCCTCCCAATTCTAGAGAGCGGTGCTACTAAGAATTTTGGAGGTGTTGAAAGATCCTTGGCCTGGAGAGTCAGGAGACCTTCTATCTCAGGCTCAGCCATTACAGATCACAGGATTTAGAGTTGGAATGCAACTTGAAATCATTTAGTGCATTTAGTTTCTTTTTAAAACAATTTAAAATTTCTTTTTTTTATCATGAATATAATAATCATCCATAACCATGAATAATATATAGAAAACAAAAAGGGGATTGTATATGAAACCAATGTCTGTTACACAAGTTTTAGTAAATATTAAATCTCATCTAGTATAGACAAACTTATCATTTGTTTGTGTCTCTGAATCTCTTTTTGTTTTCTTATTGAGGGATAGATATAAGATTGTGATTTCATTGATAGAATCATGCAAGTTGGTGGTATCTCATTAAGTGACTTGCCTAGGGTCACAATCAGTATATGTCAGAAGAAGAATTTGAACCCTGGTCTTCTTGACTCCATGAGTGCCTTCCTAATTATTATGCCATCTTTTTTTCTTTCTTTATTCCATATATTTTCCAAATGTTTTATTAAAGGATCTTTTCTCCTTCCTTCCTTCCTTCCTCTTCCTTCCTTCCTTCCTTCTTTCCTTCCTTCCTTCCTTCCATCTTTCCTTCCTTCCTTCCTTCCTTCCTTCTTTCCTTCTTTCCTCTCTTTCTTCCTTCCTTCCTTCCTTCCTTCCTTCTTTTCCTCCTTCCTTCTTTCCTCTCTTTCTTCCTTCCTCCATTTCTTCCTCCCTTCCTTCCTTTTTCCCTTTCTCCTTCCCTCCCTCCCTCCCTCCTCCCCTTCCTTCTTTCTTCCCTTTCTTTTCTTCCTTCTTTCCTCCTTCCTTCCTTCCTTCCTTTGCTTCCTTCCTTTTTCCTTTCCTTCCTCCTCCCTCCTTCCTTCCTTCTTTTCTTACTTCCTCCTCCCCTTCTTTCTTCCTACTTTCATTCTTCCCTCCTTCTATTCTTTTTTCCTTTTCTCCTTCCCTCTCTTCTTCCTTCTATTCATCCTTTCTTTCCTTCCTTCTTCCCTTCCTCCCTCTTTTCATTTACTTTCCCTCCCTTTTATTCTTTCATCTTTCCTTCCTCTCTCCTGCCCTCTCTTCTTTTCTTCCTTTCCTCCTCCTTTCCAAATCTGAGCCTGAATTTACCTGGATTCTCTGACTAATAATCCTGTGCTCATTCTCTGCTCCAAATGATACCTTACTGAAAGGTCATGTGACTTACAAAATTTTTTTTCTCCTCTCTGGATCTCAATTTCCTTATCTAAAAATTGAAGTACTTAGAACTGTCTACAACCTTAGAGGACTTCCAACCCCTTCATTTTTAGTCTCCAGTTCTCCTGATTTCAGGACTGCTGCTCTATCCCATGTGTCACCTTGCTGCTCCCCAACCCTTTTATTTTATAAAAGACCTTAGGCCATGTGAAGGGAAAAGCCAAGACTAGAGCTCAGGTTCCTCCACCCCAAATCTAACCCTCTTTCCATTCCACCATGCTACTATTCTCCAAAAGTTTTTTTTTTTTCCAACTCTAGCATTCTTTTCATCTCTAATTCTCTAATGTTATCTCAGAGAAGACTCCCTGGCTGGGGCCCCTTTCCTCCAGAAGATAATCTCCTTTTCCATGTCTAAAAAGGCTGCTAGACTTCAAACACCCCACCCAGCACCTCCTTCCACCCTGGACAACAAAGAATCGAGGCTTTGAAATGGTTCACTGATTGACGGCTCCTCAATTCACTCTGACACAAGGAACATCCCACAAATCTGTGCTTCCTTACCTTCACACCTCCCATCAAAGGCTTGTTTATCTAGTTAGACCTCGGGAAGACAGCTCAAGAACACAGCTGATTGCTCAAGTCATGGCCAAAGAATGTGGAGGCTCCATTCAGATCTAAGAAAAAGGATCAGAAAATGAATCCAGATCATTTATTTATTTAAAACTGCTATTTGCCAGGCATTATGCTATACAAGAAAAAGAAAAATAGTCCTGTCCTCAAAGAGTTTATCTTCTAAAGGAGAAAGACAACATCCAAAAGGAAGCTGAAAATGAGATGGGGCAGCCAGGGGCATGATGTTCTATGGAATCAAAATCAAGCAAAGCTGCTGATGAAAAATGGAGTTATTTGGAAAGTTCCAAAAGTTCTGAGTCATAAAGGAATGCTTTGCAAGACTTATCTTTGTGACTTCTGGCTGTGGACACTTGCCAGTTGTATGCCCCTGAACTAGTCACTTTAGTGCAGAAGATATTTATTAAATGTTTGTTGATTGATTGTTTTTTCTGATTTTCACTTTCCTCCTCTGTAAAATGAGAATAACCACAGTCATATTACCCATTTCACAAGATTGTTGTGAGCAAAATGTTATGTGTCATCACAGAGCCTAGCACATAGTAAATGCTCAATAAATGCATTATCTGCCATTTATTTAACTACCTTTTCATCAGTTCCATCTCAATTCAAAAGCACTCTGGAAATAAAAACTATTATTATTTGTAGAGGATTTCCAGGAAGAAAGAGCTGGAAGGTATTTGTTAACAGCAAATTATCCTAGTGGCATCTAAAGTCCCTGACTAGGGAACCTGGGCAGTTGATTAAATTGAGACACAAACATGATAAATATGGAAATAAGTTTAGAAGAATTGACAAGTTTAACCTATCTTGGATTACTTGCTGTCTAATGGAGGGGAATGGGGAGGAAGGGAGAAAAATTTGGAACACAAGGTTTCACAAGGGTAAATATTAAAAACTATCTTTGCATGTATTTTGAAAATAAAATTTATTACTAAAAAAAGAAAAAGAAAATTGAGGCACATGTATAACCCATATCAGAATGCTTGTTGTCTTGGGGAGCAGGGAGGTAATAGAGAGAGGGAGAAAAAATTTGGAACTCAAAATGCTACAAAAATAAAATTTGAAAACTATCTTTACTTTTAATTGGAAAAATAAAATAGTATTGAAGAAAAAAAGAAAAATTCAGTATTAAACAAATGAGATTATAGGACAGCTATTTATTTCCCCACCACAAAAGAAATACCAGAAATCAAAAGATTGTTAAATGCATATTTACAGATGCTTAAAACACCTATTATTAACTCCTATTATTTGCTCCTTGAGGTTGATAATTAAAATATTTAAACAACACAATTTGTGGTTTTGCTAACATGGGTTTCACCTTCTCCTAATAATCTAATAAATTATAGTCTAATAATTATAGTCTAATAAATGGAGTAGTGGTTCTGGAATCAAGAAGACATGAGTTCTAAAAGAAGAAAAAGAGCCTATATGTGCAAAAATATTGGTAGCAACATTTTTTTGCAGTGGCTAGGAACTGGAAATTGAGTGGATTCTCATCAGTGGAGGAATGACTGAATAAACTGTAGTATTTGAATGTAATGGAATATTATTGTTCTAGAAGAAATGATGAGAAGATTAATTTCAGAAAAGCCCGGAAAGACTTACATGAACTGATGATAAGTGAAGTGGCCAGAACTTGGAGAACATTGTACACAGTAACAGCAAGATTACGTGATGATCAACTGTGATGGCTCTTCTCAGCAATGCAGTGATCCAAGGCAGTTCCAATAGGTTCAGGGTGGAAAATGCCAATTGTATCCAGAGAGAGAACTATGGAGACTGAATGTAAATCAAAGTATAGAATTTTCACCTTTTTTGTTTGTTTGCTATTTCTTTTTCATGTTTTCCCCCCTTTGGTTTGATTTTTCTTGCACAAAATAGAATTTGCACAATATGAAAATATGTTTAAAAAAAGAAAAAGATATGAGTTAAAATCTGGTCCTAGACACTTGCTAACTGTGTAAACTTTGGGCAAAGCATTAAACCTGTCTTTGTCTCAGTTTTCTCAACTGTAAAATGAGGATTATAATACATCTACCTTGCAAGTCTATTGTGTGGTTCAAAGAAAATATTTACAAAGCACTAAGCACAGCACCTGGCACATAGTAGGTGCTATATAAATATCTATTTCCTTTCCCCTTTCTTCCCCCAACTTTAGCTCTTAATAATTTAATCAAGTTCCATATCTTCGGCCAAACCAGCTCATGGATTTAGATAATTCTCTATCTCCTCTAGAAAGGTATTTCAGAGGTCAACTGCTGGGCAACCAGTACCCAGACCTAAGAGTTCTTATGATTCTAACTCAAAGTTTCCACTGAGGTAGAAAACATAATTCTCAGAATTATTGCTCAATTACCTGTGCTCAGGAATAGGAAGACAAACAGATGCAGAAAAGGCAGCTAGAGTCCCCAGATGCAGACTCAGGCTCATCTGAATAAACACATGCCCTTGTTATAGTCTATGAACAGCTACTATTACTACCAGGGGAAAAAGAGAAGAGGAGAGAAATAATTTCTTTGTCCCATCCCTGAATCATGAGGAATCCAGCTATTGCTATCTGAATTCTAAATCACATGCGTGATAGTAGGGAAGAATGAAAGTGAACTTTTCTTCCTTTTTGATGGCTAATCCTATAAGGAAATCTCCAATCTTCCCCATGCTGCTACCAAGGGACAAAATAAGATCTTCTGCTCTCCCCTGCCCTCCAGCCAGAAACCAGGAAATATGTCTCATCAGAGGTAGATCATAACAGCTAAAAGGTCCAGGGAGCACATTATCAGTCCCTTCCCTTATCTATGTATATATTATTTCCCCTAATAGAATGTAAAGTCCTCAAGATCAGGAGCCATTTTGAATTCCTTGTTTCTCTACCAAGTTAAGTACCTAATACAAAGCATACTCTTGATAAACTCTTGTTGATAGATTGATTAATAAATCCTTGCTGAATTGAATTGAATGGGACTGTGGTGGCTGATGGTCATGCAGTGAGTTAGTGATGACAGAGCTGTGCTCCTAGAATTTTGAGCCATGAGGGGACCTTATAATGATCTGTTTTAGATGCAAGGGACTGAGTGAGGTTCCGAGAGGTTAAGACTTTGCACAAGTGAAACAAGTCTCAGAGCTAGGATGCTAATCCTGCTGTTCTAATTCCAAATCCAGTCAATTATCCACTACATTGTTCTCTTTGACCAGAGTCCAGGTCTTTTGCCTCCAATTCCAGAGCTCTTTCTACTCATCACACTGTCCTTAGAAGCCCTTCAGGGAGAGAGGTTGTTTAACACTTCTTCTGGGTCATTTCTGTCTGTGACCCCATGAACTAAACAAGCATCAAACCCTAAATATGCAGACACTGGGAAATGGGTGGGAGTTGCTGCGCTGATCTTCCTGGCCCCAAAAGAAAGGAAAAAATGGGTTTCTCAGTGGGAGGCCAGATTTTTTCTTTTTAAAATTTTTTGGATTCTTGCCTCTTTGGGATTTGGGGATGTTTATTTTTAATTTTTTTTAGTGGGAAACAAGATGGGTACAAAATATTTCCTTGAGTCTGGGAGTCCATTTTCAGCAAGGCAACTTTAATAAAGGCTCTTAGCTAATGTTTGACTGTTTACAAGATACATTAGAACATCCCACCTCCCTTTCCTTTCATTTAGACTAGATTACCTCAAAATCTTATGCACCTTCTGGACCTACTGGCTAGCAAATAATTCACAACATCACAATTCTCATAGCAAAGTGCTAATGGGAGGAGGCTGTTCTCGTTTCTCACTAGTTCTTAATTTCCACATTTGTAAAACAAAAAAGGGATGGACTAGATAAGATCTAAAATATTTTTTCTAATCTCTGACCTTCTGTGTTTAATATTCTAAATGAAATTAATTTAATTCAGCATTGAAACAAGTGTTTAATGAATCTGGTACATTGCAAAATGATGGGAATATTAACTAAATAAGTTCTGCCCTCAAGGAATTTACATTCTATGGAGGTTCCTTGCAATTCTAATAGTATTTTCTGTTCTGATATTTTCTGTTCTAAGATCCTTCTGGCTCTGATCTTCTATATTCTGTATTCTAACATTCAATATTCACTCACCCAGGAAGGACAGGAAAAGGGAGTGCACTTGTAATTTCATTAGTATAGCTTCAGCAAGGAAATTGTAGGATGACCTATTCTCTCCCGCTTACAATCTTAAAGAGTCCTAGAGAGTGACTGGACCACTGAAAGGCAAAGACCCTTCCCCAGTATTACATAATCAGTATATGTCCAAAAGGAGACTTGAACTATGGTCTTGAAGTCAGTTTTCTGTCCACTGTGCTATTCTACTTCCACCTCCATCCCAGGAAAAGGAATAGGAATAATCTGGATGGCTCCAAGCGTCTATATATTAATAAAAATGACTAATAATTGAAGTAAATTAGACATTGTAATGTAATGGGGTCAATTTGGTCTCACAGCAGTCATGGACACTTAGTGGACAGGGTTTGGGATCTATTAAGTTAGGTTACTCCTCTGTAAGGGACCTGTCATTTTCTGAGTGTAGGGAACTCCTGGGAAGAAATACTCTTTTCAAGTACAGATAGCCAAGTGCAGCTAGAGAGAAGCCCTGGGAATTCCTGAGAGATTAAGTGACTTGCCAGAGTCACACAGCCACATGTTATAAATGGGACTTGAACTCATATCTTCCTGTCTCTGATAATGTCTGTCTGTCTCTGTTCACTACCATCATCTGACTCTCTAGAAGGATACATTCAAAGGAGCAGATTCGATTTTTAAAGATGCTGGAATAGCACTACGTACTCAAATTTATTACACCTTCATTAAGTGCCTACTACATGCTTAGCACTCCTGGCTAGACCATAAATTCCTTGAGGGTAGGGACTTTCATTTTTGTTTTTGTTTCCCCAGTGCTCAGCATCAGACTGGTACATAGCTAACATTAGGTTTTCACAAAGGACCAATGTTATCATGGGGTAAAATCTTGACTTCAGGGGTAAAACTAGGGATGATTAAGTTAAGAGCCCAATAGATGAAAACAATGGAACAATTTTTTTTTTTAAATTTTACTCTTCCCAGTTACATGTAAAAACAATTTTACATTCATTTTTTTTAAATTTTGGGTTCCAAGTTTTCTGTCTCCTGTCTCTCTTCCCTCCTCCTTCATTGAGAAGGCAAACAATTTAATATAAGTTATACATGTGCAGTCATGCAAAACATTTCCATATTAGTCATGTTGTGAAAGAAAACACAGACAAAAAAAGCCCCAAGAAAAATGAAGTTTAAAAATATGCTTTGATCTACATTCAAACCCCATCAGTTCTTTCTTAGGAGATGAATAGCATTTTTCATCATAAGTCCTCCAGAATTGTATTGCCTCACTGTATTGCTGAGAATAGCTAAGTCATTCACAATTGAAGATCATACAGTATTGCTGTTGCTATGTATGTTGTTCTCCTGGTCCCGCTTATTTCTTTTTTCATCTATTCTTATAAGTCTTTACATGATTTTTTTTTGAGAGCATCCTCATTATTTCTTATAGTAAAATGGTAACTCATTACAATCATGTATCACATCTTGTTCAGCCATTCTTAATTGATTGGCGTCTTATCATTTTCCAATTCTTTGCCACCTAAAAAGCTGCTATAAATGTTTTTGTAATATATATCCTTCTTCTTTTGGTCTTTATTTCTTTGGGATACAGACCTATTAGTGGGATTGCTGGATCAAAGAATATACAGTTTGATAACCCTTTGGACATAGTTCCAAATTACTCTCCAGAATGGTTGGATCAGGTTACATCTCTACCAACAGTGCATTAATATCTCAATTTTCCCACATCCCCTCCAACATTTGTCATTTTCCTCTTCTGTCATATTAGCTTGTGAGGTAGTATCTCACAGTTTTTTTAATTTGCATTTTTTAAACAATAGGGATTTAGAGCTACATAGTTAGCTTTGTTTATTTTTTCTGAAAACTGTCTATTCATATCCTTTGACCTTTATCATTTAGGAAATGACTCTAGTTTTTAATAAATTATTAATATTATTAATTTGACTCAGTCCTCTACATATTTGAGAAGTGAGACTTTTATCCTGATCACTCACTGTGTATTTCCCTTTGTCTTGTTTCCTCCATTTATTCAACTTTCCCTCTCTCTTTTTACACTTTCCATTCTCAATTGTTTTGCTTCTGACTGCCCAATTTACCCTCATCTTCCTACCCTTCCATCAACCTCCATCCCTTCTCTGTTTTCCTTCTGTTCCCACTTTCCTACAGGGTAAAATATGTAACACACCCAACTGAATGTATATGTCATTCTATCTGAGCCAGTTCTGATGAGAATAAAGTTAAGCACTTCCCTCCATGCCCTCCAACTTCCCTTTCCTGTGAGATAATTTATCTCATTCTACCTTTCCTTTCTCTCATCTCTCAATATCTTTCTTTTTTATCTCTTAATTTTACTTTTTTAGATATCATCTTATCATATTCAATTCATACCTAGGTCCTCTATCTCTATATACTTCTTCTAACTCCTCTAATAATGATAAGGTTCTTAGGAGTTCTCTCAAATCTTGTATTTGAAAGTCAGATTTTCTATTCAGCTCTGATCTTTTCATCAAGAATGCTGGAAAATCTTCCATTTCATTGAATACTAATTTTTCTTGCTGAAGGTTTATACTCAGTTTTGCTGGGTAGATTATTCTTGATTGTAACTCTTGTTCCTTTGCCTTCCAGAATTTCATATTCTAAACCTTCCAATCCTTTAATGTAGAAACTGCTGAATCTTGTGCTATTCTGACTGTGACTCTACAATATCTGAATTGTTTCTTTCTGGCTACTAGTAATATTCTCTCCTTGACCTGGAAGCTCTGGAATTTGGATATAAAATTTCAGTAAGGATATGCTCTTGCAAGCTGGTCCTTTGAAGGCATGAATTCGCACTATTTACAATCTTTTATTTAAATGCTAAAGCAAAACTACATCACAGGTGGTACTTGGGAAAATTTGAAGATTATCCAGAGTTAAGGAAAAGTATAATTCCATTTTATATTAAATTCCATCATTGAAATTTTCTTAAACTATCTTCAACTTCAAAGTGACGAATATAATTTGAAGGACTGATGATGAATAATACTTTTCATCTTCATAAAAAGAACTGATAGAGTCTGAATGTAGATCAAAGCATACTTCTTAACATTTTTCTCTTGTTTTTTTTAATTTGTGTTTAACATGGATAATATGGAAATATGATTTATATGAATTTACATTAATTAAATTAATCTATTAAATTGCTTGCTTTCTCAAGGAGGAGTAATGAGGAGAGAGAAAATTTAAAATTCAAAAATCTTTTAAATTAATACTAACATATTTTACATGTAATTGAGAAATATTTAATGACATAAATAAAACTATATTAGGTGAGTGGGGAAAAAGAGCATAACCTTTGACTCGGCCATACTGCTACTAGACCTATTCCCAAAAGAGATCAAACAAAGAGGGAAAGGATTCATATATACAAATATATTTATATTATGCTCCTTTTATGGTGGCAAAACTGCAAACTTAATAGGTATCTTACTTTTGGGGGACAGCTAAACAAATTGTGGTAAATAAATTTAACAGCACTAGTATGCTGGAAGAAATTAATTCACTGAGTCATAAAAGTATTCAGATAAACTGGAGTGAAGTGACCAGGACAAGAAGAAAAATTGATATTATGATATCAGTTTCATAAAGATGAATAATTTTGAAGATTTATATAACATGATAAAGTATGAAATTAGGCAAACCAGGAAAACAATCTATGCAATTACAACATTATTATACAAATAAACATCTTTGAAGACCATAAGAACTGCAATCAATGAAATGACTTTCATAGTTTCAGAGGACTGGTAATGAAGCATGCTATCTATATCCTAATAGAGTAAGGTGAAAAATGAAACATTTATTTTTTGAAAATGGATAATGAGGGAATTTGTTTTGTTTGAATATATATATTTATTAAAAGGAATTTGTTTTTCTTTTTTCATAAGGGTGAGGGAAAGAAAGAGAAGAAAATTGATTTGTGAAATTAAAAAAATTCCTAGGAATCTTGATTTTAGTATGTCTTTCAGGAGGCGATTGGTAAATTCTTTCGATTTTTACTTTACCCTTTGGTTCTAGACTATCAGGGCAATTTTCCTTGCTAATTTCTTGAAAGGTGATTGTAAGGGCCCTTTAAATGGGAAGCACCACAGTGCAATGGGAGATTTGAGTTGCCCAGAAGTATTCTCTGTGGATATAGGACTGCCCTGTGGGTGGGATCTTGGCCATATTGAGATAGCTTCGTAATGGGTGACGACTCTCTCGCTGGTTGGCTGTGCGTGTGGCCTCACAGGCCCTTTATAAGCCAAATACAGACAGCAGTCGCTCTCTTTAACCTGGCTCCCTACCTGGGGTAGCCAAGCCAAGCCAAGCTGATGGATAGCAGAGAGAGGTAAGAAGTTTGGTAGTGAACACGTGGATCTTCAGACCAGGTGTTCACTAGGGAACTGACAAGTCAGGGCATTATGTGAGTAGGTATAGTAAAGGCTTTTAAGATTACACGTGGCTGTTATTGAGTGTGCTACTGGTTATTAAACTATAGATTCAAGAAATCATGGTCAGAGACCTTTGAAGGCCTCAGAGGAGGGGATCCGGGTAGAGTTGACACTGCAAAGGTCAGTGGTCAAAGGTACTCTGTTGGGCCTAGCGCAGACTAGTAATTGTAACTGCCAGGAGGGCATGTTACAGGTGATATATAGGCTCTTTTTTTTTTTTTTTTTTTTTTTGATCATAGCTTTACAGCAGTCCAATAAAATCTTAAATTATTTCTCCTGAATATTTTCCAGTAAGTTGTTTTTCCAAAAAGCTATTTCACATTTTCTTCATTCTTTCGCTTTTTAATTTTGTTTTATTACTTCTTGATGCCTCATGGAGTCATTAGCTTGCACTTGCCTAATTCTGATTTTTCAGGAATTATTTTCTTCAGTGAGCTGTTGTACCTTCTTTTCCATTTTTACCAATTCTACTTTTAAAGGTTTTTTTATTCAGTGAATTTTTGTTCCTCTCCACATCTGGCCAGTTTTGCTTAAAAGACATTCTTCTCCTTATTGGTTTTTTGTGCTTTTCTTTATCATTTGGCCTAGGTTTTATTTATTTATTTATTTATTTATTTGTTTGTTTGTTTGTTTGTTTATTTATTTATTTATTGCTATAGCAGTTGGGGTTAAGTGACTTGCCCAGGGTCACACAGCTAGGGAGTGTTAAGTGTCTGAGTTCAGATTTGAACTCAGGTCCTCCTGACTTCAGGGCTGGTGCTCTATCCACTGAGCCACTTAGCTGCCCCTTGGCCTAGTTTGTATTTAAGGTCTTGTATTCTTCAATATTATTTTATGTTTCCTTAACCAAGCTATTGATTTGTTTTTCATGATTTTCTTGCATCAGTCTTATTTCGCTTCCCAATTTTCCTTCTACCTCTCTTACTTGATTTTCAAAATTCCAAAGGGCTCTTCCATGGCCTAAAACCAATTTGTAATTTTTTTGGAGGCTTGGCATGTAGGAACTTTGACAAAAGTTATCTTCTAAATGTGTGTTTTGATTTTCCTTGTTACCATAATAACTTTTATGGTCAGAAATTCTTCTCTCCTTTGCTCATTTTCTCAGTCAATTTCTTGATTTTTAACTTTTTGTTAAAGTAGGACTCTGCTTCCAGAGTGGAGAGTACACTGTCCCAGTTTCAGAGGTTTTGTGCACTGTTTTCAGAGGTACTTCTAAGGATATTTTAGTTTTCAGTTTTTCCAGAGTGGTATGCTCTAAGGAGAGGTACATTTATTCCTCTCCTGGCCTGTGCGCTGGTCTGTGAGTGACCACAATCTGGAACTGTAAGAGGTTCATTCCCTGGAGTCCCCATACACACACACTGTGGTCACAAGCAATGGAGTGCTAGCATTCCTTCTCACCCTGAAACTGCAATTCAGGACTGCAACCTCGGTTCATGAATGGGCAATGCAACAGAGTCCTGCACCCAGTGCCAACAAAGCAATCCCTGCAATGTTCTTCTAACATTGATCCCTTATTATCTTTGGACTAAGAACCCTGGAAGCCACTGCTACAAATTCTGTTGTTCCCAAGGTCTGTTGCTGGTATTCTAGGGCATTACTTGTGCTGGATTGCACAAGTGACAATGTGAGAGATAATTCCAAAACCTGGTAGAATCAGAATATATACTTCTGGATGCCCAAAGGATCAAAATAAGTGTTGATGAAGGATTGGGTCTCCTCCTTCCACTGTCACCCCAGTGTGACCGATCTTCTAAGTTATCTTGGGCTGAAAAATTATTTCACCCCATTCTTTTGTGGGTCATCCTGCTCCAGAACTTATCTTGAGTTTATTTATTTATTTAATTTATTATTTATATATTATATACTACAATTTATTTATTATTTAAAGTTGTTTGAATGGGAATTTGGGAGAGCTCAGGAGAGATCCATAATTCTGGCTTTGCCCAACAATGGGTCAAATCTAATGAGATGAACTTTAACGGAAACAAATATCAAGTTCTTTACTTAGGTTGGACAGCTAGGTGGCAAAATGATTGGAGTCAGGAAGACTCATCTTCCTGAGTTCAAATCTAGTCCTGGACACTTATAATTGTTTGATCCTGAACAAGTCATTTAATCCTATTTGCTTTAGTTCTTCATCTATAAAATGAGCTGGAGAAAGAAATGGCAAAACACTCCAGTATCTTTCCAAGAAAACCCCAAATGAGGCCATGAAGAAATCAGACCTAGCTGAAAAAAATCAAACAGCAACAAATGGTTGGTTAAAAAATATACAGCAGTCATGCAGTATAGGGGAGATGTGGTTAGACAACAGTTCCTGTGAAAAAGAATTGGGGTTTCTGGTGAAATATGAATTTCTTGTGCATCAACAATGTGATATGGCTGCCTCACAAGCTAATGCCATTTAAATTGCATTGATCTAAGCAACCTATGAGGATAATGACAATCCTACTGCCTTCTATTGTGATGTCGGGTTCAGCCTTGGGTGCTGCATTTTAGGAAAGATGTTGACAATCTTAAGCTGGTCCAGAAAGGGGCATCCAGGAATGGAAATTCCTGGCTGAAGGGACTAGAGATGCTTGCATTCTAATTTGAGAAGCCAAGATGAGGAGACATGATAACTCTTCTCAAGTGGAAGAAGGGAAAAATTTATGATGTTTGGCTCCAAGGGTACAACTCGAATGATGTCTGGACATTGCAGAGGGCAGTTTCTGGTTTATTGTCTCAAGTGAGTGTCTTCCTAAAAATCACAGTTTTTCCAAGGTACACTGTCTTGGGAGGTAGGGAGTTCTCTGTCAGTGCAGGACCAAAAGAAGTTAGAGGACCAATTACCAACATATTGTAGGGATTATTTTTGGACTTGTTAAGTGTTGGACTAAATACCTTTGAGATGTCTTTGAACTTGGTATCTTATAATTCTCTCATTCTTTGTTCCCTTAAAACTCTATCATTGTTCTGTTTTTATTCTGTTGATCCTAACTGGAGGTCTCTTGCTCCCCTAGACAGCTGCAAATTTCCCATCATCCTTCCCCAGCTCAAAATTATCTCCCACACCATGAAAGAATAATTCTGAGTCTTCCAGGTTTCCAGGAATCCACTTTCAGAATGTACACTCAGGAATAATAACGTCATAAGCCTTTATAACACTACATTTTACAAAAGTACTTTGTGTGTCTATTGTTCCTGTGGATCCTCACAATATTGTTTTGAGTTGTTATGTAAAAAGTCCTTATTTCAGAGATAGGAAAACTGAGGCCCATTGCAGTTAAATGACCTCCTCAAGATCACAAAACAAGTAATTGATTGTGGCTTTACAGGAACCTAGGTCCTCTGGCCCTTTGGTTTGGACAGCAGAATGGAAGTGAAGGAATGGGTAGGATGCTGTAGGACAGGGGATCAGTGATCCCAGTGTGAATGAAACCCTCCTGGCTGCCTCCAAGTGCTGGGAAAGCCCTTCAGGATTCAGGTTTGTGTACAGTAGAAAAAGGTCTGGAATTGAACTCAATGGGGTGGATTTGAATCTTAGATGCACTTCTAATTAACAGTGTGAACTCACACAGGTTCCTTCCCCTTTCTCTACTTATTTCCTCATCTACAAACTTAGGAAGTTCTACTTGTAGAGCCTTTGGCCCATGACCCTACATACAGACCTCATTCTGACCCTCTTGCTCTGGCCCAGTTCTGACCCTATGCTCTGGCCCCGTCCTGTCATCTGATCTGCTGGAGACTCTGTTTTCAACCAGTTGGGAAGTGGGTCTGCCAAACACCCACTCCAGGGGCCACAGCTGCTGCTAAAAGCACAGCTGAGCTGGGCCCATAGAGGGAGGAGATAGATTGAGACATGGCCCATGGGGCTCTGAGCCCAGTCTTGCAACTGACCTGAGGTGAGAGGAGCTGAGTTAACCCTCTCCACGACCTGAGGTAAGGAATCAAAGTTCTTTTAGCCTGGCTCATTCTAGGCTCATTAAATTCATTCACTTATTCAGGGAATCACATGATTTAGAGATAGAACTTTGTATGTGGTGGTGGAGAAGATGTAAAATAACTAGAAAGGTCAAAGTAGGGGAAGGAAAGGTTATGAAAGTCTTTGAATGCTAAACAGAAGATTTTGTATTTGATCCTGGAGTTGATAGGGAAGTTTACTGAGTTGGAGAAGTACTATGATTTCTTTCAGAGAAGGAAAAATTAAACGGCCTTCAAGACAAAATTAAATGGCCTTCAAGACAACAAATGATCCTTTAATATTTACTAGTTGTGTGATTGTAGATAAATCTGAGCCTCAGTTTCTTCAATGTAAAATGGTTGATCATTCCTTGTAGTACATAGCAGAAAAGGTTGTGTGAAGATTCTTAAAGAACTGTATAAATGTCAGCCATTATTATTATTATTATCTATGCTTATAACCACCAACTGTTGTGTGCTGGCCTCAACTTTCCCAGTTATTTTTATTTCCCTTTTCCCTCCATGTAGTTCAGCCAAAGTGACCTTCTTACTATTCTTCACACAGATGCTCTTCTGGTCTCTGAGCCTTTGGATAGTTGTCCCCTGAGGAATGCCTTCTTCTTTACCTTAACTTCTGAGAATCCCTACCTTTTTGTTACCTTATACTTATGCTAGTGCTTCCACTCCCTCACTCCCTACCCAGCATATTGTATCTTTTTTTCACATACTTACAGGTTATTTCCTCTGTTGGAATATAAACTCCTTTAAAGGTAGAGACTGTTTCACATTTTATCTTTGTATCCTTAGCTCCCTAGAGAGTGGCTAAACCTGGCTGGTGTTTGATAAATGCTCATTGATTAATAACTCAGTGTCATTTCCACACCACAAGAAACACAGGAAGGGAAATTTTAATGGAGTAGAGTGGCTGTGATTATTTCAGTTATTAAAATTATGTGGTTCAATGAGCACTGAATGAGCTAGCGTGGTTAACTTTAGTGCTTGGGTTTCTGAGACAGAACTCCTTTGTGACTTTTCTGATTCAGATTCAGAGAAGGTTCTGATGGTCTTACTATAACCCTGTAAAATTCCACAATGTTGATGTTCTACAGAGCCTAAATTCTAAGGGACAAAAAATGAGTCCCATAGGAGTTGAAGGGAAGGAAAGAGCACTGGGGGATGGGGTATCTAGGAAAAGTTTCATGGAGGTGGGAGAACTGGGTGAAGGAAGTACATGTGCTGTGCCGAAGAGATGGGGAGAAGAAAATAGTTAAGGAAAACCCTTCTAGGGTCTATTTCCCCTTTCTCCCTCCCTCCATCTGTTCCTTCCTTCCTTCCTTCCTTCCTTCCTTCCTTCCTTCCTTCCTTCCTTCCTTCCTTCCTTCCTTCCTTCCTTCCTTCCTTCCTTCCTTCCTTCTTTCCTTCCTTCCTTCCTTCCTTCCTTCTTTCCTTCCTTCCTTCCTTCCTTCTTTCCTTCCTTCCTTCCTTCCTTCCTTCCTTCCTTCCTTCTTTCCTTCCTTCCTTCCTTCTTTCCTTCCTTCCTTCCTTCCTTCCTTCCTTCCTTCCTTCCTTCCTTCCCTCCTTCCTTCCTTCCTTCCTTCCTTCCTTCCTTCCTTCCTTCCTTCCTTCCTTCCTTCCTTCCTTCCTTCCTTCCTTCCTCCTTTCCTTTCCTTCCTTCCTTCCTTCCTTCCTTCCTTCCTTCCTTCCTTCCTTCCTTCCTTCCTTCCTTCCTTCCTTCCTCCTTTCCTTTCCTTCCTTCCTCCTTTCCTTTCCTTTCCTTTCCTTCCTTCCTTCCTTCCTTCCTTCCTTCCTTCCTTCCTTCCTTCCTTCCTTCCTTCCTTCCTTCCTTCCTTCCTTCCTACCTCTCCTCTCCTCTCCTTTCCTCTCCTCTTCTTTTTTATTTTGAAAAATTTACTTACTAGACCTGGGTCAAATTAGATATGCATCCAATTATGAATTTACATTGTTAGATTTAATTTCAAAGTGTTTTTACATGCAAAAAAGTTGGCATTCAACTTACAATAAGGTGAAGAAAGAAAACCACAACACTTTTTCCTCTGAATGTGAAAACATATAAAAATTTTTAAATTAAGAGTATAAAACTCATTACTTGGAGTTTTTCCCTTGCAAAAATTGAAAAAATACAAGTAACAAATATACATCAGTCACAATATAATCCTTGATCAGCCCATCATCATAAATAGATGCTTCATTTTTCAATCCATATTCAAGATCAAGGAAAAGTCATTTTTCATACAATACAAAGTTCATATATGCCTAAAATGAAAAATAAGGAGAGGAAAGGTAAAAATGAACTCTAGTACTGATAATTATGCTCAATTTTTTTAGCTAGACAGTGACACTGTTCTGGTCGAATAAATGGTGGCTGTATAATTTAACAATAATATCCAAGAGTGAACTTTAACCCTTTAGCACTGGGAATCAAGCTTTTCCCAACTTAGAGTAACATATACATTTTAAGTGCCAACACAGGGATGAGAGAAAACAAGCTAAAAAAGATTAATTAACTACCACTTGCTGAAAATAGCCTCCTGCCTTGGCTGAACACATTAGAAATATCAGGCAAAAACCAAAATTGCTTGGTTAGCTACTTGTTTTATACTTTAATACAGATGGCTGAGTTCTGAGTCTAACCCAAAGAATGTTTTCATTTTCTTTAGGGGAGAATATAGTTTGTGGGCTTGTCAAATAAAAACTACTCTAAATGAAGTTGCAAGTACTATTCTTGATAGCCACAAGGTTAAGTGGTTCTGTCCATTACTAGCAGGGACAGTTTGTAATAATTTTTTTGTAATAATTTAATTTGTCATCCCTTAGAACTTCACACAACTGATTTTTTTCTTCAGGTTTAGAGGTCCAAAGATATGTGCAATCATTTTTAGTAAAAGACTGTATTTGTCTCAGGGCTATGTTTTGAATAAATAATTTCATTGTGAAAACCAAAGAGAAGCAGGACAAACAATTATTATTAGATCACACTTCATTAATGGTGTTAAAGCTCTGGAATGTGTATGGGAGGCAGATTTCAAATGAGAAGTTATGCCAATTAAGTGTCAAAATTGTCAGGATAGTCTTGCTAAGAAGGTGTGTTTTCAAAATCTATTTATGGAGAAAAAAAGAGAAGCAATGAGTGTATACAAAATGAGTTAAGAAAACACAAGTTAAGTGACATTGTTGTGACCAAGATGTTAGGTAAGCAATGAATTGGGAGTTTGGGACCATCAAGAAAAGCCTGAGATGATTCAGGCTGGTTCCAATGGTCTTGTGATGGAGAGAGCCATCTGCATTCAGAGAGAGGACTGTGAGGATTGAGTGTGGAAAACATAATATTTTCACCTTTTTTGTTGTTACTTACTTGCATTTCGTTTTCTTTCTCATTATTTTCCTTTTTGATCTGATTTTTTTAATGCAGCATAATAGATGCAGAAATATGTATATTGCACATGTTTAACCTATATTGGATTACTTGCTGACCAGGGGTTGAGGTGAGAAGGGAGGGAGAAACACTTGGAACACAAAATTTTGCAAGGGTGAATGTTGAAAACTATCTTGGCATATATTTTGAAAATAAAAAGCTATTTTTAAAAAAATCCTTCTCAAACAACCCTCTTAGATTTCAAAAATTCTCTTCAGGTAGTAGCTCTGTCCCAGTGTCATGGCAATTAATACAACAGATTCAAAGAAGGACTAGAAGACCACTCTGCTATTTGTGTTGTTATTAACTGCTCTGTATTTTCTCTTCCAGACTTCCACATATTCCTGTTCATGCTTTAGTGCTGACACCAAAAGCTCATTAATCATCAATTCCAGCTTGTTCTGATGAGCTTCTGTTTCCATGCCTTGGCTCTTTGGAGTTTCTCCAATATAAATAGAGTATATTGCTATCTTGGGAGTCATGGTGGACATTCTGTTACTTGTAAGTGCCATCCATGTGAGCTGCAAAAGTATATTTCCCATGGGGCTCTCTGTCTCCTTTATAAATTCCTTTGTTATCAGATCCTGAAATCTCTGTGTTGGTGTCTAGGAAGCAACATTGGGCCTCCTAGAAGATGAGGAAACCCATTAAAAAAAGCCCTGCTTTTCCCGCTCTTCAGTGCTAACAAAGGAGCCTGAGGCTGTGGCCAGAGGCCTGGCCAGCAGCGCCAGCCCCTCTGGGAGGGTCACCATGGAGTATGGTGGAGGACAGAGTCCAGGGCTGGGACTGTGGCTTCCAGGGTGCCTCCCAGGCCAGCCCGGATTCTTCCTTTTTAATAATTGAGCATAGGATTGTAGATTTGGAGCTAGCAGGATTTTGAGTCTGATTGCTTCATTTTCAGAAGCAAAAACAGACTGAGGAAGACTAAATGATTGGTCTAGCATCACATAACTGGTAAATGTTTGAATCAGGATTTGAACTCAAATCTCCCTGATGTCAAGTCAATTACTCTTTCCACTGTGCCATCTGGCTACCTACAGCAATGTCAAGCACCCTCTTTCAGCACTGGAAGTTATTTCTTGGGTCTAATATAAATTGCTTCTAGTTTTCCTCAATAAGTGAAAACCACAAGGTCCACATAAAACTATGTCTTAGACTACTGAAAAACCTGGAAAATGTGATTACTGGCCCTCTCTGTGATCTTGAAAAACATATTATAAGCAACAAAAATGATGCTGAAAAAACTGGGGCCTAGTAAATATTTAAAAGTAACAATAATTCATATTTATGTGTTATTTTAAGGTTTGCAAAACACTTTATAGACTGGAGGGGGAAGAAGATCCCTAGACCAATAGTTTCATCAAAATAAGGAAACTTTTTCTACCAATGCAGGCTGACAACTAGTCTACAATTTAATAGTCCTAGAGAATAGCTTGGCAGGGGTGGGCAATGAAAGATCAAGGAATTTGTCCCAGGTTATATAAGCATTATATCTCAGAGAAAAGATTAGAGATCCAGTCATCTGGATTCTGGTCCTCCAATCACCAAGCAGCTACTCTTCCACATATGATCTCATTCAATAAGGATTTGTGTACAGTCTTATATTTGGGCTCACAAAACAAACTCAAATATAAGACAAGAATGGAGACTGGACAACTAGACAAGAGATCTTGGATAAAAAAGACTTAGAAACATTAGGGAAGTTGAGCTCAAAATGAATTAACCACGTGAAGGTGGTGGGTAGTCCAAAGAGTTTAATTGTATTGAGATGCAGGATGTCCAGAATAAGGGAGTGTCCCAGGAGAATAATGAGGATGTCAAAGGGACCAGAGCCCATGGCAAATGAGAATGGATTAAAACAAGTGGAGATGGACTATAGACTGATCTTGAGGGGATCAGAGATGATCCCTGGTTCTAAACAGGTTTCTCATGGGGAAAGTATCAGAATTGACCTGTGTGACGCTAAAGAACAAAACTAGGAGTAATGGAACGTGGGGGCAGTTATAGGGAAACTGATTTCAGCTCATTGTAAGGAAAAATTCACAAAACTTTCAGAATCACAGAATCATGAGTGTTGTAGCTCAAGGACAAAGGGATAGAGGACCTTTACCAACGAAGAAAGATCCCCAACCTGCTCTGCAACTTATAGTCACAGATGAAAGAAATCTTAATGACCATCTAGTCATCAACCTGTTTTGTAGGTGAGCAAGCCAGGGCTCAGAGAAATAAATTAACTTGCCCAAGAAGTCACATAGCTATGAGCATTAGATTTTAGATTTAACCCCAGGTCTTCAGATGTGGCCTAGCACATAGTAAGCACTTAAATTTTCTTGATTGATTAATTTGACTCAAGGAGCATCATGGCATAGTTGACAATGCTGGAATTTAATACTGGGTAAAGTGAATAAGACTTAAATAAATAAGTAAAATAATAAAATAAATAAGACTTAAAATCCTGCTTTAGATGCTTATTTGGTGTGTAACCTTTTACAAATTACTTGTCCATCTATTTGGGCTGGTTTCTTCTTGAGTAAAATGAGATGGTTTCATTTCATGAGTTTGAGGGTCTCTTTCAACTGTACATTGATGGTTCTCTGACTCTATGCCCAGCATTCTTTCTACTCTAGAATGGGCTGCTTCAGAGGGAAATTAATTCTTGATCCCTGGTACTCATCAAGTGGAGACTAGGTGACTGTGTGCCGAGGATGTTGTAAAGGCAAATACTATTAAGACCTGGATTTTATGACTTCTGAGGTCTCTTTGTATTCTGAGATTGTAGGAGTCTAGAAATCTTTCCTAATGGAGCCCAATATTTCTTCCACTGTCCCTGGGAAATGGAGAATAGCTGATTGCCTTTTCCTGTGTATAGAGAATCAGTTTAATGGAAAGAGTTCTGGATTTGGGGTCAGAAAATCTGGTTTGAATCTTCACTCTTCTACTTATTACTTATGTGATCTTAGAAAAGGCATTTATCTTTTCTGAGCCCTCCGAAATATAGAATTTCTTCCTATATATAGAAATAATAATTACTAATACTTAGATAATGCTCTAAGGTTTGCAAATCCTATTGTTATCCTTATTTTACAGATGGGGAAACTGAGGTTAAATGACTTCGCCAAAGTTACAAAGCTAATAAATATCTGAGGCTGGATTTGAACTCATGTCTTCCTTATCTCCCTCCTTCCCTGAGTATAAAATGAGATCGGGTTTTAAAGCTCTATCCAGATCTCAATCCTGTGATTCTATAAGCAAAGCTTTGGACAATTCTGCAGAGACAGTGAGAGTAGGAGATATGATTTTACCGTCTCATAAATGAATAACAGGAAGTATCCTTTGTGACACGGGCATCAAATGAGTTTCACCAGCGTCTCATTTCCAGGAAAGCAATAACTCCGACCCTGAGCTGCTGACTTGTCAGGTTGGGGGTTTCTCAGCCAAGACTTTCTGGAAAAGTCAAGATTTTCTCAGGAAGAGAAAATATGTAACTAACTCTCCTCCCCATATGCCCTTTCCTAATTGATTCTACCTTGCCTGAGGAGAACATTCCCTTCTCACCATTCCATCATGTCTTGCTAGCAGATAGGGGATAGGAGTGGGAACAGGATGGCCACAGGATCATCTCTTCTGTTCTGCCTTTGGTAAATTTTCCCCTTCCAGAACTGAATGTTCGGATCAACCAAATGGTCCAGGGAGACCATTCTAGAGTGATTGCTACTGGGTCCCAAGGTGACAGGCCCATATCTGGACATCATTTTAAGTCATTTGCAGGTAACCTCTCCCCAGATTCCCTGTAATTCCATTGTCAGCATCTCCTCACTTCATTCATGGGCTATGATCTGGGATACTAAACTATGGCATAGTGCTGAAGGTAAGCTTTTGACTTGGAATCAGAAGATATAACTAGGATGGATCAAATATATATTAAACTTCAGAGCACCAAAGGGAGCTAACATGGAGGGGGCTTTTGCTTTCTCCATATTATAATCCTCCAGTTCCATCTCTAGAGTACACAATGTTACTCCCATTCTCTCCGCTCCATCCCTAAGGATTTCGCTGCCAAGGATTCCCTCTCCTGGAGCTCACTTTACTCTGTTTTCATGCCACTTTCTTACCCAGCCTCTTCCTGAGAATTAGAGATGTTCAGTTATGCCATGGAGCCTTAAGTTAGATTCTCTGAGCAATGGGACACGTTCTCACCCAAAATGGAATTCAGTTCAAGACACAGATTTTCTAGTTCAGCTCTATTAATGGCACCTATTAGTTCTGTAATCTTTGGTAAATGACTTAATCTCTCTTGCCTAAGGTTTTCTCATCTTTAAAATGTATTAATTTTTGGTCTGTCTGCCTTACTATGTAAGTTAATGACAAGAGTACTGAATTCTGAGAAGCACCAAGGCTAGTTCTAGATAATCCAGAGGGATAATGAATAATACCTGGGTTTCAGTTTTCTTACCTGTAAAGTGAGGAGGTTTAAATATATGTCTCATCAATTTCCAAATTCTATATTTTTCAGGCTTGTAGTGAGGATCAAATGAGGCAATATTTGTGAAAGTGATTTAAAATCTCAACAAATCTCAAGTATCATTATTAACTTGTGTTTATAAAGCACATTTACTCCGTTGAGCATAGTTTCCAGGTAAGGGTCTTAATTTCATCAGAATAGGGACTTCCTTTAGAGGACTTTGCACACAGAGGACTTGCCTTCCATGCAGTTCTCACTGTGATCTCTCAACTGGAGGACCTCCTCCAGGGTAGTGATTTAAAGCAAGGAATAGCAGCCAGTGCAGAAGTACCTACCTCAGGAACTCTCTTGTGATGACCCAGCCCTGGTCTGTTATCCTTAGAGTCAGAGAATGCAGAAATTTGAGATTGCAAGGGATATAAAAGGTCCCTTTGTCCCTTCGTCCCTTCTTTCTTTCTTTCTTTTTCTGAGGCAGTTGGGGTTTAGTAACAGGGTCACATAGCTAGGAAGTATTAAGTGTCTGAGGCCAAATTTGAACTCAGGTCCTCCTGACTTCGGGGCTGGTGCTCTCTCCACTATACTACCTAGCTGTTCCCAGAAAGATCCTTTCATTCAGTGATTCCCCAAAATGCTAAGATACTCACTACTTTTCAAATATGTGTTAATGCTATCAAAATAAATAAAATACAAGTTCATTTAAAAACATTACTGAATTCAGAGTAATCACATGTTTTCTCAAACAGTTTTACACAATTTGGAAGTATATAAAGCTGGATTTAAACTCAGATCTTCCTGACTCTAGACCTGGAGCTCTATCCATTGTGCCACCTAGCTTCCCTAAGATGCTTCTTCTTCCTCAAGTCCTGACCTTTTAACCATTGGCATTTGGGGTTCTAAGCCTCAATTGAAACTGCTCTCTCCAAAATTAGAAATCATTTCTTAATTGCCAGTTCTCATGGTCATAATTTCTCTGTACTCATGCTTCTCCAATGTATTTCTTTGTGCTGTTCACATCTTAGATGTGCTTATTTAAAAAAAAAAACCTATGATTTAATCTGCAAGGTTCCTCCTCTCCACCAATGCAGAATAAAACTCGTCCATATCAGAACATAATCAAACATCTCCATATCACATGGTTTCATGAATAGCTGGAGTCTAAAATAATTCTTTGGTGGTCAGTCTTCTAGGATAAGTCTCTCTTTGTTTAACTAAACTGGTCCTTAGAAGAAAGATTTCATAGTGCATTATTGAGAGCCCTCCCAACGTGTTAGAACTCACTAGAATTTGTATTCTAGAAGCATAATAATGGAGAGCTGAAAATCACCAGTATATTCTGTTAGTATCAGTACCCTCAAAATCACTAACATCACCACCATCATCACCACTACCACCAGCCATCATTATCATCATGATGTAATGCCGGAGAAACTGAACTTTGACAGAGAGTATTCAATACAGAATTTATTAAATGGAGAGATTTACTGGGACCAAAAGGATCCATGGTTGATCCCAGGGCTGAACCAGACTATCCTCTCAAGAATCCAGCCTTGAATATAGGATACAGCATTCTTTTATGGGATAACAATGATATAATGAGGGAGGTACCTGGATGGGGTTGACCTAATGGGGGGAGGCACCTAGCATGACATAATGGGAGGTATTGGAGAGGCTCAGATATTCTAATGATGTCTAAAATGAATAAAGACCTTTATCCCATCAAACATTAAGAAGGAATAAGTATAGCCTAAGGTCTAAGATATAAGACCTTTATCCTAACAGTAAAAGGGAATGGTTATAATCTGAGGCAGAGTAACTGAATAGGACAATTAGGGAAACTGGAACCGGACATTAAAAGAGAACTAAGACATGACAATGACCATCATTATTATTATCATCACTATCATATCTCTTACTAAATCCCATATCTGAATGATTATCACCACCTGACTCCTCTGCTCCCAGTCACATGCTTCTGAACAAAACTAAAAATAGTCACAAAAATATTCAACTAGGTCTACTAGGATTTTATATTATCTTACTCCCAATTTAACCCTGAAGGCTTCAGGCAATCCTTTAATTTCTCTTTGATTGATTTTCTGTCTATTCAAAGAGACTATTCCAAACTTTTTATTCTCATCCTCCACCGGTTAAATACCTATTCTTTCCCCTACTCCTCAGATAAGGACCCTATATCTTACTTTCTTGAGAAAATTAGGGCCAACTACCAAGAGTTTTTTCTCCCCTTCTTTTCTCAAAACCTCTTGATATTACTACCCCTCCCCACTCACCAGTCTCTTCTCCTTTCCTCAAATCTCTGATGATGTGGTGACCATTTTATTTGCCAAGCCTAATCCCTCTACATGTACCCTTGATTTTTCTCTCAATCATTCTTTCCCTTCTAATCACCAATGGGCTCCTAACACTGCTTTCTTCTCTACTTGCTCCAGATATGCTCATTTCTCTTTTCCTTAAAAAACTATCACTAGACCCTTCAATCTCAAGCTATAACCCATACATCTCCTCTCCTTTTCTGGAAAACTAGAGAAAATTGTATACATTCATTGCCTCTGCTTCCTCAACTCTGACTTTTTAACTATTGGCAGTTTGACTTCTAATTCTCAATTGAAACTGCTCTCTCCAAAATTAGAAATCATCTCTTAATTTCCAGTTCTCATGGTTATAATTTCTCTGTCCTCATGCTTCTCTAATCTATTTCTTTGTGCTGTTCATCACCTTCTTTCTGGATACTCTTCTCTAATTTCTTATGATATTCTCTCCTAATTCTCCATTTACTTATTTGAACACTTCTCAGTCTCCTTTATTGGTTCTTCATTAATATTATTCTCCGTAAGTGTGGCTATTCTCTAAATCTATGTTTTGGGTTCTCTTCTCTTTTCTTTCTCTGCACGCTCTTTTTCCAGATGAGCCCATCAGTTCCTCCTGAATCCGTTATCATGTCACCTCTCCAACCTCCTTCCTGTTTTTCCATTCTTTTCATTCACTCTTTCTTCTGCCTTTCTTTCATATTCTCTGTAAGATTTACTCTTTTCATTTCCTATAAAATAACAGAGTCTCAGAGTTGGAAGGAACCTTACAGATGATCTGACCCAATATTTACCTAAGAAGGAATGACCTCTACATCATTCTGACAAAATTGTTATTTCTCTTATTGAAGGCTTCCAATGAATCCACTCATTCCTAGGGTAGTTGTAAGGACTGGACTATTGTTAAACTCTGACTGACAAAAAATAACTCTATATTTGACTATGTATTGATCTACCTATATGCCAGGAATTACCCATGTAGCCAATAACTGGATTCTAGCTCTGTCACCGTGTTAGCTTTGTGTCATCTCTAAATTTGACAGACTATCATTTTTGTCTTTAATCAGAGCATGGAAAGAAATACCAAACAGGACCAGTTTAAGGAAAGGTATGTAGGGCACTCTTCTGAAACTGAAGATTTCATACCATGTTGACACTGACTCATCAATGATTTTTTATTGTCTTTGTTATTCAACCAGTTCCAACTGCATTATCTTCCAGTTCACCTCATCCACAAAGAGTGCTTGAGAAATTCATCAAACATTTTCCTGAGTTCCCTCTCTTACCTACCTAAGGGACTGTCCCATTCATATTGCACTTGCATCTTGTAAAAGACAACCCTTTTTAGATCTGAAAGAGAGATTTTCACACTTTGAAAAGGAAGTGACAGTTTCTATCACCTGAATAATTTGAAAAAGCCAAGGAAACAGAAATGTAGGTAAAAGAGATAATTAATTTGACTTTGAAGCATAAATCATTGACTCTACTTTTCCTGTACCTATTTATTTGCCTAGACCAACAGGAGAGACATAAAAACAATGGGGAACCCTGAAACCCAGAGCTGTTCAGTGATTATTGGACACATGTCCATTGTCTGAGTATGGCCTAATTTGCAAAGATGAAGATTTTGGAATTGTAATGGATAGGCACTATAAATCATGAGCTTTCCATTGAAGAGACCCAGCATTGTATGAGGATGAGTTGTTTAAAAAAAAAGAAGAAGAAGAAGAAGAAGAAGAAGAAGAAGAAGAAGAAGAAGAAGAAGAAGAAGAAGAAGAAGAAGAAGAAGAAGAAGAAGAAGAAGAAGAAGAAGAAGAAAGAAGAAGAAGAAGAAGAAGAAGAAGAAGAAGAAGAAGAAGAAGAAGAAGAAGAAGAAGAAGAACTAAAATGAAGGACTTTTGCATCATGAGATGACCTGGCTTTCGTTGTTTCCTGCTTGGGAGATGACAGGCCTCAGACCTGAAGAGCTCCATTACAAGACCAGAGCAAGGGATTTCCTGCTAGTTGTATTTAAAGGTTCATGCTCATTCTGAAAAAGCACATTGGTAATCCAAGCAAAGAATGCAATTCAAGTTGGAAGTATGGAAGTGATGGGTGCAACAGCTGTTTAGTGAGGTCAGTTTGAAGGCATCAGACTGGAAGAGAAACCCAGCTCCTGACAGGTTATGTGGAAGTACAGAAGAGAGACCCAAGCAGGCAAATGGAATTGGGAGAAGGGAGGTATGGACAGAGACATCAATCACCAGGAGTGAGTAGAAGTCAAGAGTGTTGGAACTGAGGCTGTTTTGCTACAACTCTCTAGACTATACATCCCAAGGTGATAATTCTCTGTTTTCTCTCCTCAGGCTCCCTTGAAGTGGGAAAAGGGGAAAAATCTGTTAACCTTTCTTTGTTTTAAATGTTTACTTTGTATTTATAAACAATGTTAACCACAAGAATTTGCTGCTCTGGGTATACTTCCTGGGGATTAGAGTTAGAAGGAGGCAGTTTAGGGAAGAGAAAAAGAAAAAAGATTGAGAAAGACAGAGACAAAGACAGAGAGAGAGAAAAACAGAGAAACAGAGACAGACAGAGATAGAGAGAGATTGAGAGACACACAGAGAAACAGAAGTAGAGAGAGAAACATAGACACCAGAGAGGTAGAGAAACAAAGAGAGGCAGAGAGAGACACAGAGAGAGAGAGAGATAAAAAGAGAAAGAAAGAGAGGGAGGGATGGAGGAAGGGAGAGAAGAAGAGACAGAAAGACTGAGAGACAGAGAGACAGTAATAGAAGCAGAAGCAGAGAGAAACAGAGGAAGAGAGAGAGAAAGAAAAAGAGAGACAGAGACAGAGAGAGTGAGAGAGACAGAGACAGAGAGAGAGAGAGAGAGACAGACAGACAGAGAGACAGAGAGACAGAGAGAGACAAAGACAGAGAGAGATAGAGAGAGACAGAGAGAGAGAGAGAAAGAGAGAGACAAAGGCAGAGACAGAGACCAAAAGAGACTAAGACCAATAGGTAGAGACAGAGTGAGTCAGAGAAAGATAGGGACAGAGGCATAGGGACATATAGAGAGAGGGCAGACAGACACAGACACAGATAACACCCACACACATATACACCCACACACATCCACAGAGTTACAAACCCTTGGGTACAATTTTCCAGAGCAGAGGAGAATTTGTACTAGAAAATCCAACTAAGTAGGGTAAGGGAGCTTTCCTCACCATCTCACCTTTCCCTTGCTACATTCATATTCACTTTTCTAAAGTCTAATGATTACTTAAGATCAAACTCAATGGCCATGCTCTTCATTCTTTTTCACTATGGCTTTATGTTCAGCTAGAGGCAATGAAACATTTTCTGGGCATTAAAACAGAAACTACTTTTAGGGTAGTTTTCTCAGCTTCCATAACTACATCTTCACTCTCAGCTGCTGAGATGGTCATACTTTAGATCTGACCATCACCCTTATTAACTAGGCCAATTCCAGGATTTTGAACTCTGATGGTCTTCTCTCTGATCCTATTCCTTTGTTTGTCCTTCCATCTTTCTCCTAAATTCGTTCTTCAACCCATTCTTTATTCTTACAGCAACCTCCAGTCTCTAATGAGTTTTTGTACTTTAGCCCTTTTTTGACTTTATTTTTCTCACTTCAAAACTCTAACTTTATAATTAACCAGTTGTTATCCTTCATTCTTAACTCTTTGACTTCTCATTCCTCTGTCATTATATCTTGGTAATCCTCAACTTTGGATTATTCCACCATCCACTTTCTCTGTTGTTTGTCCATTTTTGAGAAGGACCAATGACAGTATGGAGTGATCTTGACATGTGTGTAAATTAAATTTAAGAAAGGCACTATCAACCTCACTCTTATGAAGTCATTGAAGCTTAGTGGCAAGAAAAAAATCTAGATTACTAATGATGGATGGTCCAGGATGCAATGGATAGATGACTTTGGAATCTTCAATTTCTGCTCAAGCTCTACTTGAGCCTACTTCAGCTATCTTCATGGTCTTTGGCACAATTTGCTTTCATCTGCCCATTCTGTCCCCATCTCCTGCATTGTCCTCACATGGGTATACACTCCTCCATCTCACTGGATACGAGGCCTGTCAGTTACCCTCCATCTGGTTTAGCTCTGGTGCACAGAGCCATAGTTTATTGGAGCCATAGGTGAAAACTGGGTGCCAGGTAGCCACCAAGGTGAATGAGTAGCCTTGAAAGGGGATTGGCAAGACCTTAAACCAAAGGTAGTAGTCTTTCTTGAATAATCCAAGCACCTCATATACTTATTAGTCATGTGACCCTGGCCAAGTTATTTCCTTTACTCAAATACTTAGGTTGCTAAACATTGCCTAAGGAAGTCATACCATCAACAGGTTGACTGAGCCCAGCAAAAATTCATATTATCTAATCCTCATTGATCCTTCACTGCCTCATAAATTCATTCTTTTATTTTTTCTTGAACTCATATCCATTTTGATATGATTCTCATTAACTATACCAAAATGTGCTTTCTTTCCTTAGACACTCAATATTTCCCATCACCCTCAACAACTACAATAACTACTACTACTACTAGCAACTACTACTACTACTTTAGTGAGAAAATCTAGGCCTTCCATGTTGAGCCCCCTCACTTCCCTTACTCCACACTTAAAAACCTTTCTCTACCCCCATTTTCTACCCTTTTGCTCCATCCTTTGATGGAGCCCTTCTCCTTGTAAAGGCTAACCCTATTTATGCCCTCATCTAGGATTTTGCTCTTCTGATTTTTCTCTTATGACCATCTCTGCTCATCTTCTCTGCTGTCTTACAAATATTGCCAGGTCAACCATATCTTTTTTTTTTTTTTTTTTAATTTTTTTTATTATATATATATATATTTTTATAATATTATCCCTTGTATTCATTTTTCCAAATTACCCCCCCTCCCTCTATTCCCTCCCCCCGATGACAGGCAATCCCATACATTTTACATGTTCAACCATATCTTTTAAAGAAGCTTCACTTGAACTATTATCTCAAAGTACCTTAGACTTCTCCCTTTGATTGCCAAATGATTGGAAAGAATTAGCTATGGGTATGGTCTCCACTTTCTCATGTTATATACTCTCTTGGAAAGGATACAATGTTTTTAGATTGGATTCCTGCTATTGTCTCCAGTTCTTAGATCATTTTGGTTACTGTTTTCTGAAATTATTCTAGCTTGTTATTGTCTCGACTAAAATGTGGGTCCTTGAACTGAATACACATCCTCTAGAGGTATTCTGCCAAGGGCAGTGGGCAATGGTACCATCACCTACTTTATTCTAGACACTTTTTTTTTTAATGTAGCCTACAATCAAATGCTCTGTTTTTTGCCATCATTTCACACTTTGAGTTCACATTGAACTCGTATCCCACTAAAATTCTGGAAGTACTATTATCTAGTCACAACTCCCCTGTTTTGGCTTGTATAATTGATTTTTTGCAACCTGTATATTCTTACTGTATTAATGGTATTAATTTCCATAGTCTAAAAACATGATTTTTGGATTCTGACTTTGTCATCAAAGGCTATCCCTCTGAATTTTGTGTAATCCTCTGATTGAATCAACACGCCTTTGTTTGAAAAGATAGCATAATAGAAAGTGGGAACCTAGAAATTAGGGATGTTCCTTTCTCTAGAAATATTAAGGTTTAACACATCCCTTTCAAAAAATAATCATGAAACTTTAAAGTTTAGGGAAGAGTTGGTTTTGCTTTGTTTACTTATCTAGTTTTATTTTAGTTTTGCTATTGTTTTTGGTAGCACCAAAATATGGGGCTGGTTCAAACCCTGTCTTCAACAATTAATGGCTACCATAGCCAAGTCACTTTATTTCTGAATTTCAATTTCCTTGTTTATCAAATGGGGATAACAATACTGATGTAATACCTCATAGACAATTCCTTTGTGGTCTCAAAAAACTTCTGTTATATCTAGCTTTAACTCTTATTAGCTGGGTGACATTAGCCTAATCTCTTCTCCTTTTTGAACCTCACTCCATCAACTGTAAAATGAAAGGGTAGAAGATATTCTCTAAGGTCCTTTGCAGCTCTAAACCCTATGCATTCTATTTTAAATGCTTGGCTGGGAGTTGTACATTTCTATTCTGACAGATTCTTCTCTTTTTTGTCTGTGGTTTGGATATCTGGATCATTTCTACTAGAGAAGCTTCAGTCACAAGGCATACTCTTTCAAAGACCCATATGGGAGAAGTGCTCTTTCTGACTTTGTTTCCCCATCCACTCCCAACTATCTCCATCGTAGTCCTTTGAGTTTTCTTTGTCTTGTGCCATCTCTGCATTTATATTTTGTTGGAATCTCTTACTTTGATTCTAACCCTTCTTTACCCTTTGTTTTCATCAATCCCAATGTCCGTGAGTCTCTCCTTTTGTGATTGTCTTTTTTCTTTCCTTTCTATACTTTCCTCTCTCTTCTTTCCTCCTCATTTCCTTTGTGACCTACTTCTTAGGGTTATTGTGAGGATCAAATGAGATAATATTTATAAAACCCATTTTGCAAATTTTAAAGAGCTATATAAATGCTAATTATTATTATTATTATCATTCAGTATTAATAACTTAGTTGAGTAGCTATGTTCTAGACACTCTTCCTCTTCTTTACTCTACAAAGGAACCAGTACAGCAAGGTAGCCTATACTGCAAACCAGAAGACCAGAGTCCTAGGCTCAGTCCTACGAATCCTAGCTACTTTGTAGTGGACAAATCATATCCCTTCTCACAGCATTAGGAAATGACAGAAGCAGGATTTAAAAGTGTGCTTTTATTTTTGTATAACATGTATTTCCTTATATATACATGTTTATTTGTCTTTATGTAAATGTGTATTTATTTTTCCCTTCTGTCCCTACTCTTCCTCCTTTCAACTTAGAATCATTTTGCTGGAATTGTGGCCACACATGGATCCTGCTCACAGCTGGGGATTTTCCATCGGACATTCTATCCTGGGAAACAGGGCTGTCAGAGACTTGGACTATCTCAAAATAACCTCAGCCTGGGAACTTTTTGCCCCTTTCTCCTCTCTCCTTCTCTCTGGGGCCAGGTATTTGTGAGGGTGGAGGAGGGGGGATGGGGAGAGAATGTAGGCTCACCCACCTGGAATTAATATAGGGACGGATGGGTTTACTTATTTGAGAAGTTAATGAGGATATGGTGGGGAAGCTACAGAGTGCAGAGGATAGCGTGCTGGGCCCAGAATCAGGAAGATCTGAATTCAAATATTGCCTCAGACACTTACTCCCTGTGTGACCCTGGACAAATCATTTGACCCTGTTTGCCTCAGTTCCTCATCTGTCAAATGAGCCAGCGAAGGAAATGAAAAGCCATTCCTGTATCTTTGCCAAGAAAACTCCAAAAAGGAGTAATGAAAAGTAATGAAAAGTCAGACATGACTGAAAAATGATTCAAAAGCAACAAATCAGAATAGTGTGGACCAATTCACTTGGGGATACACTATGTGAGAGCTCACTTACTTGCAGAGCCAATATCTTCCTAGGATACAATGGCAGGTATCAATTAAATACTTCAATCACTAGTAGTAAAACAGAATAGGACAGTCCCTGGAGGATTCAACCTATTGGTTTGAATTTAGGAGTCAGTGAAATCTGGAGTATTTAAGGAAATCCTCCTTTAAAAGGTATTGGATGAGTGAGCTTTGAATAAGAATATAATTTAATTCAGTTTTCAGAAACTGGTCAGCTGAATTCCTAAGCACTAGAATGCTCTTCCATGGAGCCCTCTCAGATTGGTTCCCAAAGAGGATAATCCTGTCTCCTTCTACTCAGACTACACATTTTATTATTTTGATTCTCCCCCTAGAATTAGAGAACTACTGCACATTAGAGGTAGAAGGGATCTTAAAGAATATCTGGTCCAATTTATCACCTTTTTTAATGTGTTTCAAGGACCCCAAGAAGTCTCTAGGCCCTTTCTCAGATCACAATTTTAAATGCATCAAATACAAAACACAAAGTTACAAGTTTTGCTAATTATACTGAAATATAGTTATCAAAATATTAAAAAGAATCATAAGTTCACAGACCCTGGATAAAGAACCCCTGATCTAGACCAGCCCAATCATTTGGCTGGATAAGGGAGCCAAGGATCAGAGAGGGGAAAGTATTTGCCCAAAGTCCCAGATGAAGGATTCTCAAATGAATTCACAAATAACTTATATTTCAGCTTTTAAAAAAAATCAATTTCTTAAATATTATGTAGGGAAGGTGTGGCTAGTGAATTAATTTTATTATAATAACAATTACCATTTATATAGTACTTTAAAAGAACTTTACAAATATTATCTCATTTTATCCTAACAACAACCCTGGGAGGTAGGTATTACTATTATCCTTATTTTTAAATGAGAAAACTTAGTCTGAGAAAAGGTTAAGTGATTTGCCACAGTTGAACTCAGGTCTTCTTGACTTCAGATTCAATATTATTATTTTTATTATTATTAATCCTTTGTTTCCCAAGAAGAAAAATAACATTATGAAGTAATGTTTTAACTTGCATATGAATTGGATTTAGGTGAGTTGCATAAAGTCATTGGCTCACTCCCTCTTCTAGAGTCATCAAAGTCCAGGGATAAGACAATTGACTGCTTTCTGTACCACCCAACTAATTTAGGGATCTTAATAGACCACAAGGTCAATTGTGGTATATGGCAGCCAGAAGAGTTTTGTAATCTAAATTGCATTAAGAAAAGCCTAAACCAAACTAACAAAAATCATATAATTATCTCAATAGATGCAGAAAAGGCACTTTATAAAATCTAACATTCATTCCTATTAAAAACATTAGAGGAGATGAACCAAATCAGTTCCAATAGAGCAGTAATGAACTGAACCAGCTATACCCAGGGAAAGAATTCTGGGAGATGACTATGAACCACTACATAGAATTCCCAATCCCTCTATTCTTGTCCGCCTGCATTTTGGATTTCCTTCACAGGCTAATTGTACACAATTTCAAAGTCCGATTCTTTTTGTACAGCAAAACAACTGTTTGGACATGTATACATATATTGTATTTAATTTATACTTTAATATATTTAACATGGTCAACCTGGCATCTGGGGGAAGGAAGAGGGGAAGAATTAAAACAAAAGGTTTGGCAATTGCCAATGTTGTAAAATTAACCATGCATATATCTGGTAAATAAAAACTATTATTAAAAAACAAACAAACACTAGAGAATAGGTAATAAATGGAGTTTTCCTTAAAATAGTAGCATCTATTAAAAACCATCAGCAAGCATCATATGTAATGAGGACAAACCAGAACCATTCCCAGTAAGAGTGGGGTAAAACAAGGTTGTCCACTATAATCATTACTGTTTGATATTGTATTAGAAATATTAGCTTTGGCTGTTAGGTTCTTACTAAGTGAATGAATTTGCTCCTCCTAAGCATGCAAGCTCTTCCCCAGGAATTCACAAGTCAAACTCCCAGGAAAGGCCGGAACTAGAAAATTGTTAAGTACCGATTTAGCACTTAGTAAAAACCTAATATCTCATTATCTCATTAGCACTTAGTAAGAACCTAACATTTGGCAATAAGAGCAGACAAAGAGATTAAAGGAGTTAGAGAAGGTAATGAGGAAACCAAATTATCACTGTTTGCAGATGATATGATGCTATACTTACAGAACATGTGGAGAATGGTATACTAGAGAATCAACTAAAAACCTACCAGAAACAATTCACAACTTTAGCAAAGTTGCAGGGTACAAAATAAATCCACAGAAATCATCAGCATTTTTATATATTACTGACAAAGTCCAGCAGCAAGAAATACAAAGAGAAATTCCATTTAAAATAACTATAGATAATATAAAATATTTGGCAGTCTACCTGCCAAGGCAAAGTCAGGAACTATATGAACACAACAACAAAGCACTTTCCACAAATAAAGTCAATTGGAAAAATATCAAGTGCTCATAGGTAGGCTGATCGAATATAATAAAAATGACAATACTACCTACATTAATCAATCAAACTCCCAAGAAATTATTTTACAGATCTAGAAAAAATAATAGCAAATTCTATCTGGGAGAACAAAAGATGAAGAATCTCAATAAAATTAATGAAAAAAAAAATGCAAACAAAGATAGTCTAACTATACCAGACCTAAAACTATATTATAAAGCAGCAGTTATCAAAACCATTTGGTACTGGCTAAGCAACAGAGTAGTCAATCAGTGGAATAGATTAGGTCCACAGGACAAAATAGTCAATGATTATATTAATATGGTGTTTGACAAATCCAAAGATCCCAGCTTTTGGGATAAGAACTCACTATTTGACAAAAACTGCTGGGAAAGTTGGAAATTAGGCAGAAAGTGGGCATTAACCGACATCTAACACCATATACCAAGATAAGGTCAAAATAGGTTCGTGATTTAGACATAAAGAGTAATATAAGCAAATTAGAAGGACAAAGGATAGTTTATCTCTTATATCTGTGGAGAAGGAAGGAATCTGTGTCCAAAGAAAAAATGGAGTTCATTACTGATCACAAAGAAGATAATTTTGATTATATTAAGTTAAAAAGTTTTTGTACAAACAAAACCAATGCAGACAAGATTAGAAGAGAAATAATAAATTAGGGGGAAAATTTTACATTCAAAGGTTCTGGTAAAGGCCTCATTTCTAAAATATATAGAAAATTGACTCAAATTTATAAGAATTCAAGCCATTCTCCAGTTGATAAATGGTTAAAGGATATGAACAGACAATTTTCAGATGAAGAAATTGAAACCATCTCTAGTCATATGAAAAAGTGCTCTAAATCACTATTGATTGGAGAAATGCAAATTAAGACAACTCTGAGATACTCTCAGATTAAGATGACAGGAAAAGATAATGATAAATGTTGGAGGGGATGTGGGAGAGCTGGGACACTAATACATTGTTGGTAGAGTTGTGAACTAATCCAACCATTCTGGAGAGCAATTTGTAACTATGCCCAAAGGGCTATCAAAATGTGTATACCCTTTGATCTAGCAGTATTTTTACTGAGTTTATATTCCAAAGAGATCTTAAAGGAGGGAAAGGGATCTGTATATGCAAAAATGTTTGTGGCAGTCCTCTTTGTAGTGGCCAGAAACTGGAAACCGAGTTTCCAGTGGAAACTGGAAACACTCCAGTTGGGTGTCCATCAACTGGAGAATGGCTGAATAAATTATGGTATATGAATGTTATGGAATAATATTGTTCTATAAGAAATGATCAGCAGGATGGTTTCAGAGAAGCCTACAGAGACTTACATGAACTGATGCTAAGTGAAATGAGAAGAATCAGGAGATCATTGTACATGGCAACAACAAAATTATATGATGATCAAGTCTGATGGACAAGGCTTTTCTCAACAATAAGATGAATGAGGCCAGTTCCAATGATCTTGTGAGGAAAAGAACCATCTACACCCAGAGAGAGACTGTGATGAACTGAGTGTGGATCACAACAGAGCATTTTCACTCTTTTTGTTGTTTGCTTGCATTTTGTTTTCTTTTTCTTTTTTTCTAAAATCTGATATTTCTTGTGTAGCAAGATAATTGTGTAAATATGTATACATATATTGGATTTAATATATAATTTTTAACATGTTTAACATATTGGATTACTTGCCATCTACGGGAGGAGGTGGGAGAAGGGAAGGGAAATTAGAGACACAAGATTTTGTAAGGGTCAGTGTTGAAAAATTATTTATGCATGTTTTGAAAATAAAAAGCCTTAATAAAAAAAGAAAGAAAAGCCTAGTTTCCATCTGTAGGAAGTTGATATTTCAGCTCTACTATGATTTGCTCAGGACACATCTGTAACACTGTGTTCATTTCCAGGAACCTCATTTTTGGAAAGACATGGATAAGCTTGACAATGTTCATAGAGAAATGACCAGGATAATAGGATCCTTAAGGGTGTACTCTATGTCTGAGGATTGATAGAAGAAACTGGGAATGTTTAAGCTGGAGAAGAGAAAATTGAGATGGGATATGCTATTATGAGACTGAAAGGGATATAGCCTTCAAAAGTACAGTGCCTGGCATATAGTAGGTATTTAATAAATGTTTCTTAACTAACTGGCTGACTCATTTTTGGAAAAGAACTTCTTTTTGGTTCTAGATGTCAGAACCAAGAGCAACTAGGAGACAAAAGGGATCAGAAACAGCAAAAAAACAAATGTTAAATTGATGTAATGAAAAAATTTGCTAACAATCAGAGCTGTCCAATAATGGAAGAGACTGCCTCGATGGCTTCCATCCCAGAGTTTCCCAAGAATGAGAAGGGGCCTCAGAGAGAATCCAGTCCATACTCCACCAGAACAGGAAACCCCTTTAACAACATGCTCAATAAGTGATCATTTAACCTCCACATGAAGAGCTTTAGGGATAGAGGACTCACTACCTCTTGAAGCAGCCTTTTCCCCTTTAGGATAACTTTCATTGTTAGCAAGTTTTTCCTTCTATGGATCTGAAAACAGCCTCTCTGCAACTTTCTCCCCCTAGTCTTTGGTTCTTTTCTTGGTAGCCAAGTAGAACAAATTGAATCCCTTTTTTTTGGATACAATCTTTCAGACACTTGAAGGCAGTGCTCACATTCCTTCTTCCCTTGTGCAATGAGGGGATCTCTTTTTTCATAATAAAAATTCCTAGTTCATTCAATTCATCCTCAGTTCAGTTCATTTTAGCACCATAATTTTACAAATTAGGAAACTGAGGCAAAGTGATGTTAAGGATTTGCTCAGAATTACACAATTAGTCTGGAGTGGTCTTTTTGACTTCACATCCAGTGCCCTATCCATTATGTCAATGCTGCCTCTCTAATCTTTTTTTTTTTCTTTCTTTTTTTTTTTTCCCCTGAGGCTGGGGTTAAGTGACTTGCCCAGGGTCACACAGCTAGGACCAGATTTGAACTCGGGTTCTCCTGAATTCAAGGTTGGTGCTCTATCCACTGTGCCACCTAGCTGCCCCAGCTGCCTCTCTAATCTTAAAATGTTCTCTTCTGGGATAACAGAAACAGAATGGCTCTTGTGTCAAGAAAACTGAGTGTGAATCCTGGCTTGTCTATTTTTTTTTTTTTTTTTTTTTTTTTGTTCCTCCCACATAACATTCACCTCCCAACTTTGTGTCTGCACTGACTGTCTTCTTTATCTGGAATGAACTGCCTTTTAAATTTCTGTCTCATGCAATTGCTCTTTCTTTTGTAGTAGTTATTTGTCCTTCTTTCTCCAAGAGGACCATGGCATCAGTGACTTGAAAGTGAATTGGATTTAAGTGAGGGAGGCTGCGCAAGGTCACCTACCTCACTTTCCCCTCCAGAGCCATTTGGGTCCAGTGGCCAGATATAGATCATAATTTCTTTTAAGATTCAGCTCAAGCACCATTTTCTGCATGCAGGCTTTCTAATGCTGTCCTTCTCCCATTCTCCCACCTGTTAGTGTCTTCCATCCCAAACTACCTTATATTTAACTACATTATATATATATTTGTATTTATTTACTTTATTTGGATATGTGACATATTATGACCTTATTATTATATGTCTTTTTATTATTAGTAGTGTTAATAAATGTGTAGATGTGTGTATATATATATACATATATACACACACATACTACATATATACATACATACATTTGTGTGTTGTCTCCCCCATTAGAACGCATGGATTGTTTTTTTCTTTGTATTATAAGCCCAGCACTTAGTATAGTTCCTATCACACTTACATTTTTGTTGATTGATTTAATACCTGGTAAGATCACTTAACTTCTCTGGGTCTCAGTTTCCTTACCTGTAAAACCTAGAGTTTGGACTAAGGGACAGGCTCTATCCAATCCCAGAGAAAATACCTCTATTTATTTATTCTGTAATGTGAAAAGACAATACTTCTGTGGTATTTATTTCTTATTGTAGAATTGGTTTCATTAAGGTAAAGCACTCTTTTTTTTTAGGCCACTTCCTGGTACTTTTTAGAAATGGCCTTGTTATGCAGAAATTTTCTTTGAAAACCCGTTTTGCAGAAAATTTCTTTGGCTAGACAACAGTTCCTCTGAAAAAGATTGAGGCGGGGGAGAAGGGAGCATTGTGTGTGGTGTGGTTTAGTGGACTCATTAGACACTCAATATGAGTCAACCATATGGGGTGGAAGTAAAGAAAGTTGATGTGATTTTTGATTGAATTAAACAAGTCAAAATAAACAGGATTAGGGAGATGACAGTCCTGTTGTACTCTGCCCTGACCAGACTAGTCATAATCCTGACAACATATGAAGAATGGATC
The DNA here is from genome assembly GCF_048593235.1 of Sminthopsis crassicaudata. Taxonomy (NCBI): domain Eukaryota; kingdom Metazoa; phylum Chordata; class Mammalia; order Dasyuromorphia; family Dasyuridae; genus Sminthopsis; species Sminthopsis crassicaudata. Next base: position 515,175,324 of record NC_133619.1, read on the forward strand.
AGAGAGAAGAACACGGGACAAGAAGGCCAGCAAGGAAGATAGTATAATTTTCCAACTATTATTCTGTTCCATTTGTGGCCCCACATTTGGAAATGTTATTAACAAGTTTAAGAGTGAGTAGGGATAAAAAACATTACACCTCAATGATAATCTGAACATCAGTTGAAAGAACTGGGGATTATTTTTAATTGTTAAATTCATTTTTGTTTTTCTGAATTTAATAAACACCAACAAAATATTAACACTTCCATATAGAAAGAATAGAAAAAGAGTATTGGATATGTAACTACAAATTCACATTTTTCTTATTTATTTCAGATATATTAAATTAATAGTTCCCAAGTTGTTGAACTGAGGATATTCAAACTAGAGATGATATGCTGGCGGATTGACTGTCAAAGTAGTTGAAGGGCGCCTTGAAGAAGTAGACCTTTTTTGTTTATCCACAGAAGGAAGAACTAAAAACATTTCTTAAAATATAATAACATTCCCCTACATCCAAGTACCAAAATTTGTTTTCAGTCATTTCCCAGTAAATTAGAGTCTACTTTGTTTCTAATTGTGAAAAGTGCTGCTATAAATATTTTTTTTGTGTGAGGCCTTTCTTTTTGTCATTGACCTCCTACCAATGGAATTGTCATGTTAAAGGGCATGGACATTTTAATAATTCTTCACATAATTATAAATTGCTTTCCAGAATAATTGGACCAATTTACCATTCCACCAAGAATGCATCAGTGTTCCTGTCTTTCTCCAATTTCCTCCAGCACTGATTGTTCCCATGTTTTGTTATTTTTGCTAGGATTTTTGCTAAAATCTCAGAGTTGTTTTGATTTGGACACTTTCTTGTGGTCCGGAGATGGGCAGGGGGAGAGAATATGAATCAAGGAAGCAGACGCTAGCTCAGGATTTCCAGTTCTGGTACAACTGACATAAGAAAATGACATATGTGAGGATGGAGGCAGCAGACCTTTGAGTCCAGAGGGCCAAATAGGCCAGCAAGGTAGGAGACTCAGTGGATCATTGAACACAAAAGACTTAAAAAATAATTTATGATAAATTCTCTGGGGATGAAAGCAGAGCTTCCCCAGAATAATTCTGTGAAGCCAAAATCCCTGAACAGCTGACCAAAGTCAGGAAGGCTTAAGATCCTGGGCCAGATCTCTCAAATATGATCTCCTCCCAGACCTTTTCTACCCCTCAATGCTTTAAGATCCAAAAATCCTTCTTGGATTTCTCGATCTAACATCCTGTTTCTTCAGTAGATCAATCCTTAGTGAAGCACAAGGTGGAATGGAATATAGAGATCAAGACTTGTCTCTAATCTATTTTTTCAGCCGTATTCGACATCATTACTGTTCACAAAGGGTAGACAGGTGATGCAGTATCTAGAGTGCTGGATCTAAAGTCACAAAGACTCCTCTTCCTGAATTAAAATCTGACTTCAGACACTTATAGCTGTGTGGCTGTGGGCAAATCACTTAGTCCTGTTTGCCTCAGTTACCTCATCTATAAAATGAGTTGGAGAAGGAAATGGTAAATCACTCCAGTATCTTTGCAAAGAATATCCCAAATGGAGTTATGAAGAGTCTTACATGACTGAATAAAAACAAAACCCCTCACACACTGTGGCTCATCAAAAGGAGAACTTACATTTCCTCACAACTAACATTCTGTCTCCAGTCTCTGTGTTTATGAATAGGAATAATCCATGCCTCTAATGGAGAAGAGTTGTACAACAACAGTTGAAAAGAATGACAGAATCAAATGAATGTGTCTTTAAAACAAACAAAAAAACCCACCTCTAATTCTTAGAATTCCTAGCTTCCTTTAACTTACCTCAAATGCCATTTCCTAAATGAGGCCTTTTTGGATTGTCTTAGCTACTAATGATTTCTCTTACTCAGTTGCCTTGAATTTATTATATATATATATATATATGTGTATATATATATATACACATATATATATGTATGTATGTATGTATACATACATACATTTATATGTAGGCTAGAGAAAGATAGGGAGACAGAGAGAGACAGACTGAGAAAGACAGAAAAAGAGAGACAGAGGAAAGAGATCTTTTTTCTTATTTATTGTAATTGGTCCTTGGCTCTGTTTAACCTTTCTCATTTATTCCTCCTGAAATTAGAAATTCCATGGGACTGACAGGCAGAGAGAGACAGAAACAGACACACAGAGAAGAAGATATGGGAGGAAAGAGATACAGAGAGAAAAACAGAGAGACAGAGATAGAGACACACAGAGAGAGGAAGGTGTAGGGGCAGAGACAGAGAGACAGAGAAAGAAACTGAGAAAGAGAGAGATAGAGAAGAAGGTGGGAGGAGAAGGAGAAGGAGAGAGAGAGAGAGAGAATATTTTCATTTTCTACTTTTTATATACACAGCCTCACACACAGTGCTTTGTATGTATTCTGTGATTCAAAATGTTATATTCCACTGTTTTTTAAATAATTGTTTTACTTTTGTCTTTGCACTCACAACAATAGTAGATTATATACATGTAGCCATGGGATGAATATGATTGTCATTAGACTCAGATGTAATATTAGTCAGTTAATAAGAATTTATTAAATGAGTTCTATGTTCCAGGCACTGGGTTTAAGTATAAGAAAACAAAGAAAGGAAAAGGACAATTTCTGCCCTCCAGAAGCTCATGGTCTGGTGGAAAAAGCTACATGGGGGGTAGGGGACTACATACAGATAAGATATAGACTGGATCAATTGGAGATAATCAACAGATGGAAGGCAATGGCATTAAGGAGGACCAGGAAATATTTCCTTCAGAAAGTGGGATTTTGACTGAGACTTGAAGAAAATCAGGCAGTAGAGATAAGGAGTAAGAGAGTTCTAGGCATTGAAGACAAGTGAAGATGTCTAGAGTTGGGGGATGGAATTGTCCCATAGGAGGAATTACAAGGAGGGCAATGTCACTAGATGGTAGAAGAGGATAAGATATGTAAAGACTGGAAAAGTAGAAAGGAGCCTTTAGAAGCCTAAGAAACAAATTTGTTCCTGAAGGCCACAGAGTGCCACTGGAGTGGATTGGACTGGTGACATGGTCATTCTTGTGCTTTAAGAATATTAATTTTCCAATTGAGTCAAGATGGACTTGGAGTGAAGAGATAACTTGTAGTTCAATTAGTCAAATAGTATGGGGGTGAGAAGACAGAACCTATCATAAGGGTAGTGTCAGTGGTGATGGAGAGAAAGGGGCAGATATGAGAGAGGTTGAAATGACAAGACTTGGAAACTCACTGGATATGGGGAAGAAAGAGTGAGAGGAGTCAAGGATAACAATGAGTTTGTAAGGCTGGGCCGGCCACAACAGTAAGAAACTTGGGAAGGGAGGAGGATTTGGCATACTGAATTTAAGATAGCTATAAGATCTACTCAATGGCAGATGGGGATGTAAGAGTGGAAGTCAGAGGAGAAATTAGGGCTGGAGACATAAAGTTGAAAATAAATAGCAAAGAGATGATAGTTGAATTTATGAGAGCTGATGAGATCATACATTCAAAGCATTATACAAATATTAGTTGTTATAGTTATTATATGGCCTCTATGGTTGTTTTCAGTCTTGGGTCTTATATGCTTTAATAGGATGAGGTTGCCAATTATAGTTCATGGATTAAGTGAAGTCTTGCTTCCATGACCAACCTCTTAGGACTTCTCTCTAAAGGGCAATGAATCTTGCTTCCTTGCTTCTTGGTCACTCTCAGCATCCCATTTACAAAAGCCTCAGAAATTTTAAGCTTCCAAGGAAAGTAAGTCCCCTTAAAGTTATTCATACCCTTCCCTCTCTTGGGATGCTTCTTTCAGAGCTTGCTCAATGTTCACCATCACCTCCCTGGCCCTCCCCTCTGTTGGACCCTTCCTCTTCTGATAGGGTAGATGGCTGTTTAGTTTGGCACCCAGAGACCTTGGGAAAACATCTTTCCTCCCTTCTACCCCATCAAGGCCAAGTCCAACCCTATAAACTCCCACCTCCTTGTATTCTTGGTTTTCTAAAAGCTTTGTGGGAATTTCACTGATCCATTTTCTTCCTCTCAGTCATTGGAACTTGGGCTGTAATTCCATTGCCTCAGACCTCAGGGAAGCAGGGAGGTCTGTGGATGAATCAGTTCCGTGGAATTTCTAATTCCAGGAGGAATGAGGGAGAAAGGCTGAACAGGGCCAAGGACCCATTACAAATGTCATAGAACTGGCCAGTTTTATATAGGCCAAGAGGTTGTGATAAAGATAGTCCTTCCTTCCCCTTTCCTCCTTTCTTCCCTCCTTCCCTCTCTCCCTTTCTCCTTCCTTCCTTCCTCCCTACCTTTCCCCACTCCCTTCTTTTCTCCTTCTCTTTCTCCCTCCTTCCTTTTTCTCCCTCCCTTCTTTTCTTCCTCCTTTCTCTCTTTCTTTTTCTTTCTCTCACTTTCTTTTTCTTTCTCTCATTCTTCTTTTCTTTCTTTCTTTCTCTTTCTTTCCTCCTTCCTTCCTTCCTTCCTTCCTTCCTTCCTTCCTTCCTTCCTTCCTTCCTTCCTTTCTTCCTTCCTTCCTTCCTTCCTTCCTTCCTTCCTTCCTTCCTTCCTTCCTTCCTTCCTTCCTCCCTCCTTCCCTCCCTCCCTCCTTTCTTTCTTTCTTTCTTTCTTTCTTTCTTTCTTTCTTTCTTTCTTTCTTTCTTTCTTTCTTTCTTTCTTTCTTTCTTTCTT